>NW_020455710.1:2990259-3219090 GCF_003342845.1 Nothoprocta perdicaria
CGCCAGCGCCCGCCGGGGGCCCGCGGCGCGGGAGAGCGGCCGGGCCTGGGGCTCCCCGGCCCAGCCGTGGGCCTGGGGCTCCCCGCTGCCCCGGCCGAGTTTCTGAGCGGCCATTTCTAGGAGAACGATCCTGCGCTTGGGCTCCACCTGTGTGGGGCTCGGGCAGGGGGCAGTCAACAACTTGTTTTTCTGTGAGGTAGATTTTGTTTATATATATATGGGGTGTATGTGTGCATATAGATACACCTATATACACATATGAGCAACATATATCTATAGACGCACGAACGACATACCGGTTTTGCAGCTAGTGTTCCTGCTGTCATCTCAATCATTTCTTAGAAGCGGCTCCTGCCTACAGGAAGCAGATGGATGTGCCAGCACGCAAAACCGGAGCGTTTACTGCGAAAACATTACGCCACTAGCAAAAAATCCCATTGCCCAAAGAGCTCAGCAGTTGCCCTTGTGAACATACTGTGCCAGAGGTTGTTTTATTATCTCTTTGTATTTCCCAATTTGCAGTGGGCAGAGAAATCTTTTCCAGAGCCCTGGAATTACTGTTTTCTTCAAGGTTCTTAGCAGCTCTTGTTAAAAGCAGGTTCTTGTGGGTAGCTGTAAAACCAGAGGTGACTGAGGGTGGTCAGCAGCCAAAAACTGCTCCAGTCGGGAAAGGACTGAGCTCACCAAATGAAGGGTTAGGTCCTTGATGTCAGTGAAATGTCCAAGCAGTGCACTGAGCAGTCTCAAGTTGCCCTGAGTTTAAGGTACCCAAAAAAGACTGAATTCTCTGATCACTGCATCATCTTATCATATATTGATTTGGTAACTTGAAAAGACAATATTACATTTTCCAAATAGGGAAAAAGTGTATTCAGTCATCTAGGATATGTTCCTTTTTATGGTGCTCACAGTATTTAAGCAGACCTTTGGATCATTATACCAAGCTGGTGTTAGTATTTCCAAAGTCTGAAGATAAGATAATGGGTTTTGTTTTCTTAATAACAGGTTCCTTCAGTACAAATATAGTCTGTGCCTGACAAAGTAACTGATTGTGCTCAGCTGTGTTAAACTATAGGCAACTCAACTCAGCAATTCCAAAGCTTTTCTACTCACTATTTGCACCTAAGTTAGGCACACTTGAAAAGGCCCAGCCTTTGGGGAATATGTTTTCTACCTCAAGTTAGAGGCTTCTGTAAGAAATACTAACACAAGCAGTGCCTGAACAGGTTACCTGGGCTCCACAGTGTGCGTGGCCTCTTGAGAATCTTCTTCCAATGGAAAAGCCCAAACAGGTGAAAAAGGGAAAAAGGAAGAAGCTTCTGAATTTCTGAATCATTCAAAGTTGTGAGAGAGAGTAAATCCGTTTGTTGGATAATTTATCTTCCATCCATCCTACAAAAAGACAAGAGAATAAAGTCATGCTTATTTATTTTTAATATTTCAGTATTCTACATATAAATATACAATGATTCTGAGAAATGGCAGTCCTGCAGGTTCTAGAAATAGGTATCAGTAGTCAGGAGCTGCTTTTGAAAAAAAATGACTTTAATCTTTCAGAATATGTAAAAAAA
The DNA here is from genome assembly GCF_003342845.1 of Nothoprocta perdicaria. Classification (NCBI taxonomy): domain Eukaryota; kingdom Metazoa; phylum Chordata; class Aves; order Tinamiformes; family Tinamidae; genus Nothoprocta; species Nothoprocta perdicaria. The sequence continues at coordinate 2,991,831 of NW_020455710.1, forward strand.
GACATCTAAATGCCTCTTAAAAACAGTGCTTGAGAGCCTGTAAAATAAGAATTCATATTTCTCTCCCAGAGCTACTGTGAGACTCAGTTCATTTCTTCTGTAATGCTACATCTGAATTTCACAGTTTAAAGCTTGTCCTTTGGGAAAAAGAGGGTATTATATGAGATTTGGGTTGGCACATAGTTTTCTCAAGTCCTTCCTTGCCTTCAATGAGATCTCCTGGGGGAGACGTGAGGACTCCAGGACAGGTCTCCTTGCAGTTGTTAATACTGTGAAGCTTTAAAATAAATGAGGCAGCAGCTGTGCCCAAATGTGTGAATCCTGGCATGCATAGCTGTGTGTACATGTATGAAAACAGCTTTACTGGCTGTTTGTCTTCTGCATCATGCTCTTGTTATCTGTACAATATTGAACACAACGGAAAGAGGCTAAGCACTGAAAAAACAAACAACACCCGGCTGCCCGCTCAGTGTACACCAACCCAACACGCACTTGCAAGGCCAAGGCTTCCTAGAGGGCTGCAGCTGGTGGTGATCATGGGCGAGGAGGAGGGAATGACACACTCCTTGCACAGTGAATGCCTGCCTGGCTTTTGCTGGGCTGTCAAGCACAAACCATAGCGTTCTCAGCACCTCCCATTTCTCTCCCTGCCCATGGCTTCGCTGTTCTTCCTGGACTCACTCTCTGCTTCCTCCTCTGCCACACACTGTAGTTGCAAATCTGCCCATTTGGCCTCCTGCATCTCTGTGCCCCATCCACTAATCCCTGCTCCTGAGCACATACCCAGTGCCACTCTCTGGCTTCTCACTGGCACAGAGGAGCACAGCCAGCTCATATCCTCCTCAAAGGACTTGCCTAGGCCTAACCCCACTCCACTTTCTAAAATCCCCCTGGAACTTGCAGGCTTTAGAATAGTTTGCCAGGATCAGCAGAGAAACAACTCTGTAATACTCACACCAAATCCTTTTGTGCAAAGACTCATTTCCTTGCTATAAAAATACAAGCCGGTGCCCTCCAGAGTCATCAGAAGTTCTAGCTTCCACCTGACTCCTTGCAGCTGAGGGCTGGTGTACTGGGAAAAGGGCAACAGTGCAGGCAACAGCTTGACTGCCAGGAGATCCAGTGTATTCATGGAACAGGCAAGAACAACCTCAGCACCTTGGCTTGTGCAAGCCCTGGCAGGCACTGCAAAATCCCTGCACTGTCCCCCCTGCCAGCAACTGGTGCAGACCTCCAAGTGCACAGCCAAGGTCACCCCCTTCCAGGGAAGGGGTCTGATAGTGCAGCCTGGGTGAAACACTTAGAGCTCTGTGGAATAGCACTGGTGTCCCTAATGCCTTGCAAAGGCTTCTTGATGCTGCTTCTCGCCGCTGGTGCTCACCTACCTGTGGTGCCGCCCGTGTCCGGCGAGGAGGTGAGCCTGTGTGCTGTGCGGCACAGCCATGTGCAGGCTGCCAAAGTCACACGAAGGTTGCAAGAGCTGCTATCCGGATTCCAGTGTACCTGGCAATTGGACAAAACTCTAAAAGGCTGAAATGTGATCTGCACATGACGGAGAAGTCAATACCCCTCCCTCTGCAGGGACCTTTGTGAGTTAGAATACACGCTGGCTGAGCACTAGAGTACTTCAGAGTGCTAATGTGATAAAATACAAAGCTGGGAGAAGGCATGGGCGATATGGGGCCCTTTTGTCTGCACCGGCATTATATTAGAAATCCTTGACAGTACCGTCATATGCTACAGTCTTCTATTAACTGGGAAAAGCAAAGCATGAAGTAAACAGCAGTGACCTGACCTGACCTGCCAAATCACTCACCTATTTTAAAACTACAAGTAAATTTAGTATGCCTGATATGGAACAGCTGAAACTACAGGTTTAAACCAGGCAAATGCACTACTGCCTTCCGTATATGTGACTCCATACAACACAGGAGCATTAACCCCAGCTAGCAGTAGCTTTCTGCTACTGTCTGGACTCAGGTTCTACACTCAAAAAAGCATTGCCCAGAGACTAGAAATAACAGCAATCCAAGATCCAGCATTTGGAACCAACTTGTCCAACATTCAGGAGGAAGTAGGTCCATAATGTTTAAGGGACATAGCAGAAAGTATTATCAGATCATCTATGACAATTTTATTGGCTTGTCTTCACAGGGAAAGTCAGAAAAATTAATCCAAATTAATCACAAGTGTAAATTGAAAGTGGTTAGTGAAGTTATGTTACAGTCCTGCATGGATGTTTTAACTGAGAATTAAAGTGGCCTTCATTTGATTTACCTTTCTTCAATTTCAGAGTGAAGTACACTAAATCAAATTAATGCCACTTGATTCTGAATAAAACTATCTGCATAGGGGCTTAATAGAATTTAACTAATCTAATCTATTTTGAAAAATAATTCAGGTGACGTTTCCCGAGTGTCCCCTTCAAGGAAAGACTCTCATCAATAGACTTAATAGGACTTGTTCCTGGATCATGCTGGCGAGAGCTCAAAAAATCAACACTCACCAAAGACCAGTAATGTCTCACATGGATATCTTTGTTCTGAGAGCATTAACATCAGTTCCAGAAGTGGACATGTATCTGGTAACATCCAAGGTAATTGTGTGCTGTGAGGCAGTGGGATTACTCTACTCAGCTTCACCTTGTAATTTAAACCATCTGGTGCATACCCCAGTCTCCAACCACACCAGTTGCCCCATGCCTTCTGCTCAGCTTCTACATCCATTTTATACTGCTACCCTATGCAAACAGCATCATAAAGAGAAAGGCGACATCTGACTCCATATGACCTTGTTTTTGTCAATATAGGAACTGTTCCTGTGCTTGAACTGTTGTTCAAGCCATGTGAGTCATGTTTTGTTCAGAGCAACATTAAATCTTTCAATTAAGCATAGCTCAGTAATCCATCCAAACAGAGTCCCTGTGTCAAAATTAGCTACTGTAATATATTTTTCACATGAATCCAGTGAGACATACTAGGGTTAAGCACATGCACAATCTGCTCTAAATAAAAAAAAATAAAGAAAAAAAAATAAAGAAAAAAAAGAGTAATATCTGTCAAAAGCTATGACCCTTTAGACTGTCAAATTCAGAGGTACCGGCTCTTTTCAAGCCTTTCAGATGTGAGACACTCACTAGCCAGTGCCACCGTATATTGCATATAGACAGAGAATTAGTCTTGATATTCAAATCCTTTGAAAACTCTCATGTTTTAAAATAGCAAAATACATTTTTTTGAAGTATGGGTTTCTTACAGCTATTTAGGAACCTCTTACTGAACTCAGATGGTTCTTGAACTTCCCCTGGGGATGGTTTAGATGTCAGTGTTCATTCATTAACAGATTGGAAACTGTCCAGGACAATATAGCAAGAGAACACATGATGTCCAGGCTTTCCTTCTGTTTCTTCCTGTCTTGAACAGGACTTGTGTAGTTCTCTACAAATAAATTGAAGATGAAGGGGGACAAAGAACGGAGAGAAACTCGGCCCAGTATTAGCAAAGTATACACTGTTTACTGGTCAACAAGCTATTTCTTTCTAGTGGCAAGACAAGAATGAAGTAAAAGCTTACTTGAGCCACTACTGGTGAGCATCTATCCCAAATTCCAATACATCTTCCTCTTCCTCATCACTGACAGCAAGCAAGCAAAGATCATAGTCTTCATCTCATAGTGAAGACATATACTGAGTATCTCATCTTAATACCACCCATGCAGAGTGCTCAGGCAAAACCTCTCTGACCCCAGAACATTTAGCTATGGCTTTTTGTTGGCAAGAAGCGTAAGAAACAAACCCTTGCAGAACCCCGTGGCTGGAAGAGGAAGAGTCGCTATGAAAGAAGGCAAAGTGGAAAAGCAGCTACCTACCACATGGCCGTCTTGTCCTGAGCGCACAGGTGGGCTCTGCAGCCGTGGGGCAAGGGAGGGCACAGAGCTGCTGTGGGTCCCTGCTGTGGGTCCCTGCAGAGCAGCCCTCTCAAAACCAGGCAGAACCGGGAGTGCTTCTGGATAAAGTGTTAGCTGAAAGGATTGAAATTGCTTACAAAGAAACTGCCTCCTATTGTGTGATTCCTCCCTTGTTCGAAGTAACAGGATTTTTTTTCTTTCTTTGTATATAAAAAAGGCTGCATCAAAGTACCTGAGTGATCAATTTTGCCTGCTATTAGAAACAATCCACTGGGCCTAAAACCATGTAAGTGCTTTGGTCAAAGACGGGGAATAAAAGCCCACTCATTTCCTCATGGAAAGGCAACAGCTTCATCTCAGACTGCAACTGCACAGAGCTTGCAAAGTCAAGGATGTGTGAGGCATGATTGCTTTCATTTATGAAGTGCAGAAGAGGAGACATGGGCTGCGGACGTGACAACTCCTGACAGTTCCTTTCGTTGACCTAAGTACAAAGTAGGTGTAAAGCAGTTGCCCAGGCAAACTAGTGACTTTGCACTGGTGAGAATGACTCCAGAAGACACAGCAATTAGGAGAATGAGTTGATGGGAGTACCCAGCCTTGCCCATGTTTGTATGCAGAGAAGAAAACAGAGAAGTGACCTTTTGAGCCAGTCAGTGCGCTAATTAGTATGTCAGAGAGAATAACCATTAAAAATGAAAATCTGACCTATATATACACTACAAAAGAGAAAAAGGCAACCATTCACTTAAGCTCTATTATACTGTTAATGATTATGAGCTGAGAATCACGCAGAAAACTTTTAATCACAAAGCATCAGTTTAATCCTTGGAGGGCTATTAATCAGATCTGCTTTCCACAGGCTCACTCAGCATACAGAGAAACAGCGGGATTGTGTGATTCATCCTCAAATGATCAAAAAGAAATCAAGTCAGTGGAAAAAGATCACCTTAAGCAATGAATGAAAAAAAAAAATCAAGATATTAAAAAAAAAAACTTTCAGCAGTTTTTTGTTTGACAAAACTCAGGTGCGTGTCAGGGCTGTTGTCTAACAAGGCAGCCTTGCCTCCCTCCAGCAACGACTAAACTGGATTTAAGCAGCATACACAATGTTCTGAGGTTTGGGGGCTGAGCCAGCTAATACTTTCAGTCATGCTGAACATACCATCCTTCTGTAGAGATCAGCCAGTCCCCGGGGTCCCTGGGAGGAACACAAGTCTCTCATCTGAAGTCTGCATATTTCCCTTCTCTGCTCCCTGAAGGTCCCTTGACTTCCAGCCACGGGGGCAGATGTCTAGTGATTGTTACAGGCTCAGCACCCAGTGGCAGAACCAGTTTGTCGGGAGGGCTTGGTGCCCAGCGTGTGCTCTAAGTACATTTCGATCAGTTCTTCCAAAAAGCTCCAGCCCTGAGGAATACCCTGAGCTGGTGCTCAGCTCTGTTCACTGAATCCCTCTGAAATTTGCAGCCAAGAGGCAGCTCACTTCTGTTCTCTCTTTTGTCTGCATGTAGGCATTTCCAGGAATTCAGGGCACTGCAAAATGCTTCTGCTCCTATCCGCTCAAGTGGCAGTGGCCACATGTGATGAGAGATAGGGGAGCATCAGGCACAACAGGTCCAACTGGTTTGTGAGAAGAATCATTGTTAATGGCCAAAACAACTAGAGCCGTACAGGCCAGTTAATCCTGAGTGCTAAAACCCAATAATCGGAGCACAATCAGTGGCTATAATATTTAAGCTGTTATTTTCCATGCAAGGACTGCATTTAGATGTACTTCGATTTACCTGGTTTCAGCTCTGCCATGGATAGCACTGCAGAATCACAGCTCATCTCCAGCCACCTCAGCTTTTTCCTCTTAGCAGCTGCTACAGCTCCTGGCTGTCCCATTTGTCTGCATTTTTAAAATGCCTGCTTCTCTAAGGATCCTGAAGTTGAAATGAAAAAAATAAAACCTAACTGAAACAGTAACAAAATCAAATCTATGTTTTGCATTACTGAGATTCTGTGAGATTTTCATTATTACCTTTCTTTAAATAATTTAAAATTATTCAAAAGCAAATCTATATTTCCCATTGACAATCTAATTCTAATCTAATAACCTAGGTGGCTGCAATTTTCATTAAATTGACTTAGACTCTGACCGCATTTTAATAGACTTGACTTTTTTTTTCCATTAGACTCTCTCAGTCTACTGACAAGCAGGGATGCCAAATCCCCTCTTCCAGTAACGCAGTGACTCATCCCACTTGAGACAGAGTCCTTATCTTTCCCCATTGATGTCAATCTCCCTGTCCCCTCCACTCCTGAGGACAGGCCAGCAGCCCTGCATTAGCATTTCCACTGTCTCTGAAGCACTCATCCCTGAACAAATAGGGAATCCTCCAGGGAAAGGCTGGGGTTGCAAGCAGTGATTCTACTTGGAGAGGACAAATGTCCCTTACTGCCGCTTGGAGACTGAGCACCCCGAGGCTCGCACCAGGGAACAGCCTGGCTGCATGGTGAGGGCCACGAGGGAGTTCCGACATTTGGGACATTTGGCATGGATTTAGTTCTGGAAAGATAGAAGTCAGTGAGGGCTGTCAGTTCAGCAGCTCCGAACAACGTGCAGTTCACAGGCAAGGCATTTCTGCCCTCATAGCACTAGCTCATTGATTTTCAAAGTGAAACTGTGTCACTTGCAGTGGAGCCTTGGCTCTGTGTGCAGTTAAAAACTGCATAAACAAAATTCAGTGCAGAGGATTTAAAGGCAAGCTCTTCCCATGCAAATGCTGGTAAGTGCGTCGAGGAACAAGGCAGTCACACTTCCTCTGCAGGCACGGAGCAGGGTTTGGATTATGCCAGCTGAACAACAGAGCAGTATGATTTGGCATCTGAAAACACACAGTCCCTGTGGCAATATCAGTCTGTTTCACCAGCTGTAAGTCAGATAGGTTCCTCAGTGCCTCATGGCTAACATTGCTATGCAAGACTAATACACCAAGAGCAGCAATTGAAATGAACAGTCATTGCCTTCCTGGATCAACGGTGCCGTTACCTCTATGACAGCCATATTTTCTGCTTTTAGCAGTCACAGGTCATCTATAGACACATGAACATTTGTGACAAGGCAATCTCTGCAGACCTGAATTCAGCCACAGCACACACCAGGGCACCACAGGCACCACAGCCTGTGGAAGTGATCGCTAATGTTACCAGAGCCCTTGGGTGTTTCCTCACAAACCCTGTGCAGTCGCTTCAGCTCTCTCTCCTCCTGCTGCTTGCCCTCCTCCATTGTTCTTTTCTACTTCTTCCCACTCCCTTTCCTCCCATAGCAAACTTAATTGCTAGCTTTACTTCTAATCTCCCCAACAAAACATGAAAGCAAAGACAACTACATAAAAAATGAGGGCAGTGATTAGTACAGTCACACTGGTCACTGTTGCTTGTTCAACAGAAAAAAAGTCCTATCTTCATTGCCTGAAAGAAGGCCCTGATTTTGTCTAATGCTCTTGTACCTTCCAGAGAATGCAAAAAAAGGACTAATCTATTAGAGACAAATCCCAATTTTACCACAAGTGATTTTAACTGTATTCACAGACTTAACTATGCTAAAATATCTCCTGAATCTGAATTCCCACTAAGTTGGGGAGTGTGGCCAGACCAGGATGCCAGGTGAGACCCATTTCCAGACCCCACCATTTCAGCCTCACTGAATTCAGCGCTGCTGCAGCCCCTGGCCTGGTCTGAGCTCCTCTGGAAGGGCTACCTGGATCTTGGCTGGTTTGCACTAAATCTGATTTCAGTTGCACGCTGTTGTTTTGCTTATCTGTCATCAGACTTTGCAGTGATTCCTTCCCTGATGAAACTGATTTCTTTTGGTATTAAAGTCAAAACTTAAGTATAGTGATTATCTCCTGCAATGGTGAAAATTCTTTCAGCCTTCCCACCCAGCATATCTGTGTTTGGTGAGAAAACAAATTACCTGTATAAATAAAAAAGGCTCCCATTTAATTGGAGCTTCCCACACAAGCCACATTCTCATGGTTGCTAGGCTCTCTATGCTCCTTTTCATGGGAGCACCTGTGATTTACACTGGACTTTTTTCAAAGGATGAAGACAATGAGCCCCATTCTTTTCATTTCTTTAGACATGACAACTTGCTTAATATTTTCCAAATAACAGTAAAAGTGATTTTTATTCTGCATTCACCAGTCTATCCAGAAAAGCCTTTAAGTTCTAAATAATCAAATAGGCTAGCATTTTAAATTTGTACTTGAACTTGCTATTCATTGATTTAATTTCTACTTTAACTGGCATTTTTTTTTCCATTTGATCACTCTGTTTTTCTTGAGCTTTTTTCCTCTTTCCTTGAACCTGTCCTTTCCCTCACAATGGATCTGTTATAGCCAACGTGACAGCTTTACACCTCTCCCCAAAAGCTGGGGGTTTATGATGAAAGAGCTTAATGATGAATTGCAACATTAAGAACCTGAACCAAATCGAGCTCACAAAGAAGGAATTAGAACAAGCCCGTAGCACCCTGGAAAAGGAAATAAATGGTGGGTTTTATTCACTCACTGGTGAAAAGGATGTTTACTTTTGCAGAGATATGGCGGCATTTTACGAACAAGCCGTTAACTGTCACATGCTCTGAACATACAGCAAGGGAGAAGGCAGGGCTGGAAGGTTTAGGCAGGGTTTCCTTCTTGAAAAGTGGCAGAGGTCCAGCTGGAATAAAAGTCACAAGGCTCTGTTAATTCTATGCACATAGAAATGAAAAAAAAGAAAAAAAAATCTAAAAATCTGAATATATAGAAACATAAATATATGAAAACATAAATACATATATATAAATACATGCAAATATATAAATACACGCACGCAGTGCCCCCGTTGCGCAGCGCGCGGCCGCCAGGGGTCAGCGCAGCGCCGGGGCCTAGCGCGGCGGGCGCGGCCCGAGGCGCCCCCAATGGGGATTTCTCACTAGAAACCCTTAAAGTAAAAAAACGTTGTGAAAATCCACGCAAGTTTCCTTGCAAATCGCTAGCCTAAAGCATAAAAGTTAAGAACGAAACCAACTTTAATGTCTCCTTACCCCAAAAGTCAGGTTCCTTCCAGGCCATGATAACCATAAAACATTACCAACAGCTAAAAGAACAGTTGCAGAAAAGTAACACCGTCACTTCGCTCATAGTCTCTAGAGTTAAAGCTCAAGTGACACATTTTAAAGTGAAAAACAATTCTCCTTGCTTCCCTAGCTCTTCATGAATCAGAACAAATGCTCTTAAAACAGAGCTAGAATTGGCAGGGCAAGGGGCCCTTCTCCCCTGCAAGGCAGAGCCCCTGGTTAACAGGAAGGATGAGACTTGCAGGCCCAGTTCTGCAAACGCTTTTTTCCTGCGGTCTCTCATGAAACTCAGTATTGCACAAATTAGTTCCTTTTGTGCAGAAGAGTATAAAACCCACCACACAACCACAGTCTGGGTGGACACGAGTGGCTGGGCAGCTGCACCTCATCATGTACCCCAGGTGCTACCACTGGCTGCTAATGGGAAGACAAAAGCAGATGTCACCTCTCCAGGCCACCTGGGGTGAATCCAGGTCTGGCACCACACCAGGCTCGTTTAGGACATCCTTTTATTTGCCTTCTGAAAAAGCAAACGCTTAGCAACATACTTTATGTTCACTGAGTTCAGCTCAATAACAAAACTGATATTTTTTTCCTCAACACTATAGTGCCTGGACTCTGATCTCAGTTTTAATCTGGTTCAGAGGCAAACTCAAAGCTTATTTCTCAAATGTTTTCAATGGTCTATGAGGTTTGTTTGCCCTCCAGAAGACATGTCTATAACAAGACACTGGATTTATTGTGTGCTTGTTTGTTACAGCCACAGTGAACTTGTCTTCTGCAGAGGTCTGCTGAGCTAATGCCCTGTAATTTAAAATACTTTGGCATATTTGTAAGTTAAAAAAGAAGTGCTCAAAGCAATGCACAGCATCTCAAGAAGTGGACGGATTCGGTGTGTTTCGGGAGGGCAAAAATAAGCTAGGAGTTTCAATCCAAAAGAGACAAGAAACAAGCTGAATTGGATTAATGGATCACCACATCACTACGCCATGGTCCTCAGAGGGCATTTAGAAACCTAGCTGAGACCAGAGCATTTCTGAGCCATGCCAGGGACTACAGAAATGTGCATGGAGAACCTTTAAGTAAATTCACATAGAAGTTATGTGAACCCATCCCTAATCAAACTGATTTAGTGTGTTTACCTGGTTCATGACAACATATCTAGATATGTACAATCACTTATTGCAGAAATATCATCTATTATATGTAAATTTATGCAATACATCACAGAATTTATCTATATGATTCAATACCAGGAATTAACTTTTCAGGCATTCAGTTGTGTATGGTCACTAATATGAATGTGCAAGATCCAGTGGAAAGTTCAATTCAAAGATTTATTTATTAAAATACCTTCTCACATTCTCTATGGTAACACATTTGTATGGACACTGGTGGGATGCTAGAATGAACATTTGTCAACAGAAGAGTACTATAAAGTTATTTATGAAAGATGTATGATACAAACAACATTTTCATAGGGAACAATAAATTAAAAAGATATTAGCCAGTAACTGGAAAAACTGAATGTGCTTGGAATGAGGATACAAAATCCTTTTGTACTTGTTGTTTTTGTGCCTTTGATGCCATGCACAAAGCAATAACTATATATGTATATACAAATCCATATTCTCTTTTATTATTTGCTAATTAAAATGAGAACCTTCTTAGCTGTGGCCCAGATCTTGTAGTAATTTAATCTGCAGTAAGAAAGGGAGATAAATTGGCCAAAGACCAATTGGTTGAAAGGTTGGGGACTGTACTTTTTGTTTTTTTTATTAAAACCAATGCAACTGAGATGAACATAATTAGATACAGGTTTAGAAATGAATCCTCTCTAGTCTGAAATTTATAGCCACTTTTACTGAACCCTTAATTTGAAATAGCATTCCAGCACTGTTTTGGATTGAATGTGATCTTCAAAAGCCATGATAGTGGTTTATTATCATAAAGAGAAATAGGATAGAAAATAAGCTCCAAACTAGATGCAAGTACAACTTCAGATCTCTCCTAAATATCCAATGAATATGAATTATACATAACAGAATTTTCAGGCACAAACTCATTGACCTGGATGTCATACATCCACCCACCAGAGACCTATATTTTACATCATTCAAAATAACTGTGATGGGCAGTTATTCCTTGAAGAACCATCACAAACCAAACCAACCAGCAAAAAAAGAACATGAAAAGGCATTAGATTTTTTAGAAGGAGAAAGCAATTCAGCAAAGAACAAGAATATTTGTACCCCTACTGATAGAAGCATTTGGCAAAGTACTGAATTTTTGAACAGTTGTTCAAGTTTTTGGAGATCCCAGAGTTTGCTCTTCCATTACACCCATTGTTGCAGTGCAACATCCAAGCTAGCTATAAATTAGCTGGCTTCAAAACTTGTAGCAGTCCAGCTGCTGCAGCACAGGGATCAGCACAAGCTGCAACAAGTCAAGGCATGTGGCTGGCCAGGCTGGGCTGAGCTCTGTTCTGCCACAGTACAGTGTTATTAATAACCAAATTAACTAGTTTAAAGCAAGCTTCGATATCTAGCATCACAGTAGTTACTGCACTGTAGAAATGTATTTCCTTAGCTGTAGATTCCCCTTCTATTTCCTCAGAGCATGATCAACTGGAGGCTACAAAGACAAAATTGCATTAGCAGGAGAAATTAAAGATGGGAAGCTAGGTCAGTGGTTTCCAGAGCCACTTTCCTATGAGAATTTTTATTTTTATTTTTTTTTTCCATTAAATGCATTAGGAACATTTCCATTGACCCCCTGAGGAAATAATCTTTGAAAAGAAGAGCCTGGCATACTCATAAACAGAGCTTTTTACACAGCTGTAACATCTTCCATCTTGGTTTGTTTTCTTCTGCCAGTTGATGTTTGAGATGGCTGTCTAAGTAGCATCAGGAGGCCCTTGTATTCTCTGTTGACAATAAGACCAAAAAAGAAAAAGTATGAATATAAATGTCCCTCTGTCCTCTTCTGCCTTCAATATAAAAAACTTTAAATACAATAACATATCCCTTAGAGCACTGTGCAATGAGCTAATAAAAACTCAGAGCTTCCTGGGGAGATAGTAGTATTACCTTCATTGGATGAAAAAGGACACAAAACAGTGGGAGATTTAGTTTAACAATTCCAGGCTGGACTGCAACACAGTCAGGCACCAGTATTTGTAACTGGGCACTTACTGATGAAGGCTGCATTCTTGTGGGAACTGCTGGCACCTAACGTATCTGAAAGGCCCTTTCTTTACCAATTGATGCTAGCTGCACAATTAGACTCCCAGGTTCAGTCAGAAAAACCTTTCCTCAAGAAGCACCTGGGGTATCTGAACTGTCGGCAATGCAGCATCCGAAAGGCATCGTGTTTCTACAAGAATCCACTCCTTAGATTATGGTCTCTATTCAATGCACAGCGGGTAACAGAAACCTGGCACTGAGAACCACAAAAGGCAACGTGCAGATGGCAGAGAAATCTACGCTAATCGGTAGGAGATGCTAAGGAAAATTCCCAGACTTCACAAGACAGAAATAATTCTGTCCACTGAGGATTAGCAACTGTCAAGTCTTTCCTGACATCAGCTGCCAAAGCAAGTCTTCCTCCTATAAAAGTCTGCTAAGAGTACATGGTGGCCTCTAACCTAATAGTTTAATCTGTCAGCACTGAGGCGCCTAATTCCTTTTGTGTACTTACCCCCAAGGATTTGCCCCATGACTCAGAGGCAGGAATTCCTGGTTTATAATCCAGTGTTTATTTCAGAAGATCACCTTGTTTTTCATATCCTGACTGCCTGAAACCCCCCCACAATATTAAATGGACATATCCTTCATCTTCATTTCCCTCCTGAAGCTATTGTGCCATGTTTCAATGCACAGTTAAGCAGATGCCAGGTCCCACTTCAGAGCTGGCTGCATTTTGCTGGCAAAGAGTGAAGCAGTTCTTTTACCACAGAGAATTTATAAAATGCTTTGGGGATAACTTGGTAAAGATGGCTGAGAGAGAGTACCTGAAAAAAAGACACATTTCTGCACATATTTGGAAACTGGACAGGTTTCCGTCTCAAAGGGTACATTCTGAGGCAGCACAAAGAGGCAGCTAAAAGTACACTTTGTCCTGACCACAACTGCTAGGCCACATATGCTCCAGAACAAAATCAAACAAACAAACAAACACATCTAAGAGGTAACAGGGGAGGAGGAGATATGAAGTCAGAATGTACCACTGAGGTAAATCCAACACAATACCAATTAGTATTTGGCGAAGTGGCTATCTCATTGTTAAGATATTTCCTTCAATATGTTTTCAGAAACTGAGACCATTAAATAACTTAGAAAGATTGCCAGCTCTGATTTCAGGAAGGAAACCTCCTCCCAGTTCCTCTCTAAGCAATTCATTTCTTTTGCAAATACTTCCTATGGATGGCATTTAAGACACAAATTCCTAAAACAGACGAGAAAGAGGGAAGGAACCTCCAAACCAAAGATTTGGGCTCATTTCTAAATGCTCTGAAATCTAAATGCTCAGCATTCAGGTTCAAGTTATTCTGGACTGCACATCAGACCCTGTATTGCAATTAGGTCTTTATACAATATAAATAATTCAGACTTTAACAGATAATGTATTTTTCTAACACACCACCCTTCTCAACATAATACATTCAAACACTTCCAATGGGTCTGTATAATACAACAATTATTGTTAACACAACAATAACCCCAGCACACAGGCTTCATTAAAAGCCCTGAGCTCAATTTGATGTCAGTCTCACACTGAAGACGGAACAGAGTTCCTTAGTTTCCATGCTGGATTGTATTTATTCTGACAGAAGCTACTTAGAGGCAAAAAGACAGAAGCAGGGCTAGCACTCATTAAAATGATTTTCTTCATCTTTCTCGTCCATAGTGCAGCACTCTGTTTAGCCTGTGACAGCTGGAGGATCAGGGCAGAATGGAATTTGTTAATACTATCTGAGGAGTGAGACCCCATTACTTAGAGAGGAAAAAGGGCAGCAGGATCTAATGCCAAGTTTCCACAGTCATCACTGAAATAAAACAGTTGCATGTCCTCCTGCCTCTGAGGAAGATAAATAAATAAATAAGCTCTCAACAAAATGCTGCCATTTGGAGAAAGTCACATTCTACAGGCCTGTTGTCTGAGAGGTCCCTGCAGCCATCAACCACCCAGCATTTCATGTGATTAGGATCAGTCCAGGGCCTGAGGGCCTCCTTTCACTCACAGATTAGAGGAGCCACAGATCTACGGCAACTTTGCACTGAGCCAAAAACTTCATTTGTTTGTAAAGGAGCAGAACAGCTGGGGAGGAAATTTAAGCCACTTGATCAGTTTAGAGGGGCTCTTTCCTTTTGATGAGTAGGATCAACAACTCCCTCTCACTTGGTCCAAAGCTCTGCTGTACACCCGACTTAAACACTGAGATAAAATGAGTTAACAGAAGCAAACAAAATGATGGAAAGCACCTTTATAGCTCCCTGCCTCTTCTGTGCTCAACAGCTTTGCCGAAAAGGTGCTGAAAAGTAAATGGGAGGATGGAAAAATCTATGAAGAAATTTATCTGTCCAATCCCACTCCACTACAATCACTTATTTGGAGAGCTCAAAAGAATGGTGCTGCTTTTTGTCATATTTTTATTGGGAATAGAAGTAAGCATTCAAGAATCAGAAGATGGGGAATTGTTTTTCCCATGTCTTTGGCAGCACTAAAAATAATAATAATAAAGGAACAGTTACTACATTAAGTACATGAGCAATAACTAAGAAGGAGGCATAACCAGAGGAGAGTTAGCTTGACTTATTTTCAGCAAATTGAGAGCAAAGAATAAAAACAAACCTTTAAACTAAGAGAAACAATGACATTATAAAGCCTACTAGCCTGTTAATATATGTCTGTTTATCGTAACACAATCTGTGACCTTCAGTGCTCTGCCAATGTCTGTAAATAATACAATGGGCTGCTTTTTTATCCCATGGGGACGTGAGTGCTGATGGAGCTTTTCAAAACTCAAATGGATGCCATAAACTGACGTAGGCTGCGCTATTGTGAGGTTTATTTATGAGTCTCTCTCTTTTTTTAAGTACATGTTCCAAAGTCGATGGCAAGAAAACATACTGCCTGCCTAGTTTGAGGTTGGGCTAGATAACTTATCTAACTTTCATGAAATTTCTCTAGAAACTTATGTTCCTTGCCTCTTAGATTCCTTCAGTGTAGAGAAACACCTCATTCAAGGCATTCACTTTTTTTTTTTCTTTTTTTTTTTCCCCTCTTGTGCTATAAATACATTCTTTTCTTTTTTTTTTTTTTTTTTTTTAGCTATATAAAGCTGGTCACTATATTGTTCACACCTCGAACAATTGAGGAGATGTTAGCATGAAACACACTATGGATTTTTTCAGAGAGAAGTCTGGGAACAGCAGCTCTCTGCCCCCAGCTAGGTGTTAACCAGCTTAACAGGTTCTTAGAACTGAGTCTTGAATGATTCAGCTCCAACAAGCCTGAAGCAAGCAGCAGCCTGCCCAACCTTGGGTCATGCTGTCCGTGTAAATAGCAGTGATACGTATCCTAAACTGTGCAGCTGTTTACCATACAAATTATCAAAAGATCTATTTGTCACCTACTTTCCATACTAGTGCCACCAAATACCAGTCAATTCCACAGCTTTCAATGCTGACCACACTATAAATGTATCACTGAAAGTCTGTTTAGAAAGAGCATATAATTGCCCAGTTGCTACCAGTAAAGGCTGTGAGCAACAAATAAATAATGAGAAACATGGCAGGACTTGAATGTTATTTCATTAGATGAATACTTTCTATCTTTAGTTGCTCACGTTAAATGCATGTTTACAGAATGCCTGTTTTCCACAGAATCTGCAAAATAAAATTCATAAATTGTGAAATGGCCCGCTGCAGAACAATCAGTTTTATGTTCCAGAAAATCCTTACTAGCTGGCCTACTGCAAATACGTGGCTTGGACTGGTCATTTCAAAGACCATCCTGAACAGAGGGACATTCGACTGCCCTCCTGATAATGACTTCGAGCAAAAGTCTCTGCACTGTTAATAGCCTCTACTAAGAGCACAAACTGTTACCAGACAAAAAAGAATCTTCCTTTTAGTGGCAAGTTCTCATGAGCATTATACTTCCTTTTCCAAGTCCTTGCCAGGAAAATAGCGTGTTGCAGAAATCCGGTGTACAGTACAATTTTCAGAGACAAATATGATCCCATGAAGACACCTGATGTCTGATTAATCAAGAGATGCTCGTAGGTCTGAAAGCCAGTGGGAAGGTCTTTCCATTGAGGGTCATTAAACTTTAAAATTAGATCTTAAACTTATTTTTAGAATTAAATTAGCTATTTAGAAGTTTCAAGTAATACCTTCAGATACTAAAAATAAACACTTATTTGCCTCTAAAAGTAAGAGAATTTAGAGACATAAGGAAAGTAACTTAACTCCTCTTTCAGAAGAGGAAACAGTTTGAAACACTCTTTTTGTGAGGCCTGTTAAGATGTTTCACACATGATAAAAGCAAGCACTGCATCCTGGAGGCTATTTTCTTGGGAAGTCAAATCAAATTCAGTGGAGAGAGGCTGTGTCAAGGAAATTTATTTAATGTCATTAGAACATTTATTTAAATAACGTTTGAATAGTGCTTTGAAATTGTCAAATAAAAAAAATTATTAAAAATACTATATGTTGTTATGGCTAGTAAAACTGTAAAGAGATCTTAAAAAAGGTCTAGAAAATCCGTCAATGGCCAGTACAAATAAGAAGGAAACTGAAAAAAGGTGAACCTAACAGTTAACAGTGCTAATGTGTCTTTCTCCTTTATGATTACATCCATATGTATTTTTTGCATAGGGTAAGCTCACAGAGTTACTACCATCAGCATTTTTATCACATTAGGATTATCAT
This sequence comes from Nothoprocta perdicaria, assembly GCF_003342845.1. NCBI lineage: Eukaryota > Metazoa > Chordata > Aves > Tinamiformes > Tinamidae > Nothoprocta > Nothoprocta perdicaria. Next base: position 3,008,782 of record NW_020455710.1, read on the forward strand.
TCTGCTTCAGTGAAAGCAGCATCATGAGCACCGAGTTGCAGCACAGTCGGGCTGTGACTTCCGAAACACAGACACCCAGAAGGTACCAATACCTGTATGCTACGAGGTATCTCTGAAACAGTGCTGTTCACAATGGGGTTGTGAGCAAAAGGGTTAAAAAATCATATGCCTACAGCCCGTTACATTATTAAGTGCATAACGTTAATTTTAGCATGGTTTTTATCCCAAAGTTATTTGGCAATTTTGTTAAGAAACAAAATAAAGTTACATGGGAAGGATATAAAAGATTTTTGTGCCTTGAAAGAAGACAGTACTGAACAAAAATGCTAGTAACTCACTGCTGCATCAAAGCATGACTCGAGTGGACAAAACCATATGTGTAGGCTTATGAAATGAGGTATCAACAGGCCACTGTTTAGGCCTGTGTCACCATGCATTGTGCTCACAGGAAGGAGGAAATGAGAAATTTTGTATAAGTTCCAAACTTCAAACAACGGGATGTTTACAGCTCCAAAGTTACTTGGTCACAATAACAGATATCCCACCTCCATGTAATCTGTCATCCCGAATCAAAATAATGTGACTTTCTAGCCAAGTGTCACATCACTGCCAGGAGAATGTTTCACACTCTGTCCTTTGAAGATGCTGCTAAATTGCCTTACAATTTTAAAAAAGGTACCAACCAGGTAAGCCTGTGAATATCCTCTAACAAAGGCACAATGACAGCTGGATGCTGCCTTTGCAGATTCTCTGCCAAGCCAATCTTTTCACAATCTGCTTTTTTCTTCCTGTTGTAAGCACGCAGTGTTTTTTACTCAAACTAAACTGATGTTACTGCAATGAAAGGGAAGACAGAGGGAGCAAATGAAACCCAGCATTCCCTCTATTAACAAAAACAGGGAAATGCAGATATCCTAGATTCTAGTTATACACAGGAAAGGAAAAATCAAGTTTTACTTCTATAGCAGTCACAAACTAGGATTTAAATGTTATGTTAGAGGAAGCAGAGCAATAAAAGATCTTGATTTCCAGCATTGGTAACTTCTAAAAGATTATCAAGTATAATAAAGATAGGTACTTTGATGGATTCCTGACGGATATATATTTTTGTTACCGCTTTGCTTTCACAGTTGATGAGGTTTTAAATTCAAAGAATATACTTTCAAAAAGGAATACAATAAATGGATTTTCTGTAAGGAATGAATGCCAGCCCAGGTGGCTTAGGTATGTATTTTCCTAGCGGCAGCTACTGGAAACTGGAATCAGTAAAGCTCAAGGCAATGTTTGGATTTGAAGTAGATATTTCTCAAGAAGCTCAAATAGATATTGTTTTCTTCTGGTGCATCATATGGTGGTAGTAAGATGCTCTTCTCTGCCTTGCTCAACTGATACTTTTTTTAAAATATAAATGCACAGAAAAAATATATACTGTTTTTTATATATATATATATATATATGCACACACACAGACTCAGACACAGGATATATGCTGCAGCTGCAACTCACAATCCATCCCAAACATCTTTAACACTGGTGAAAGCTGGACTACCAGCTGAAGAAGCTGAGCTGCAGGCAAATACTACATTCTGCCAAGGTTTTTATAGGAGCAGGAGCTTCCAACAGACAGGGAATGTTGGCAGGAAGATTGGGAACAGTATCTTGCACAGGGGCGCGTACACACACTTCTGTTTTGCATTTTAGGTTCAAGCAAGGGCAGAAGCTCCCTGCATATTTGTGTCTTACTGAAACCATATGACTTGGCCTAATATTTCTCTGAAGCTACAGTCAGCACTTGGCTCTGGAATCAATATCTCTCAGATCTAGGCTTTGGTACAGAACATGTCTTGAAATAATAAGATACACAGCAATTTTATTTTGGGGGATGGAAAGATTGTTTACATGATCTCAGACCACAAGCAGCTAAAATGTGCTCTTAAGGGCTAAATTCTGAATAGCATAATGAACCCCAAATCCTGGGAGCTTCTTTCATGCTGGAAAAGGCTTTCAGTGGGAACTTCTGGCTGAGTACAGAGCTGTTAAGCTGGGGCCCAGCAGCAGGAAAGTATTTGAGTAGATTTCCTGATTGCTGGAGCTGATTTCTAATAGTTTGTTCCAAACTACCGAATGTAATGGGGATTTCTCATGCCTCTTTCCACTGGGATATATTTATTTTTCCACAGTACATTGTTGGTTGCAGTAGGATGCTTAGAATTTCCTGTCTCGCCACTGCAGTTACCTTCAAGCAACCAATTCATTTTTCCAGACTTAGCAGCATAAAGGCTCTGCATTTTGTTCACTAGATTTCCCTTTTCCTGACAAGAAACTAAGAATAGAGAGCAGTTTTCTTGCAGTAAGGCACTATGAGTTCAACGCAGTGCACACCAAAATCAGTACAAAACCTATTACTGGCTTCTGTGAACTTTGTGTCTGATGCAGAACAAAAGCAGAGTTCACTGAAGGCATAAGGATGTTCTCATACACTGGCTTCCACCAGAAGTGCCTTGAAAAACATGAGGAAATCTGTGCCCCAGAATTGGCTCTAGTATCAGCAGTACAAACTGAGTGACCCCCTTGCTGTGTCCAAGGCAGGCGTGGAGCTGAAGCAAAAAGGAAAAAAAAAAAAAAAAGAGAAAATAAAACAAAACACTCTATGGAGATGCTTGGTTTTCTTGCCCCTATTGAGAGGCTCACAGATGTGATGGAAGTAAATCCTGCCCCTAAGGGAGCCGCCAGCTCGCAGCCCTCCCATTGCCTCTCCCTTGGGAACAGCCTCAGCAGCCCAGGCTGCCACGAGGATTCCAGCACGGGCAGAGCAGGCAGCAAGGCCCTGGGCATTTTGCCTCCTGGCAGTCTGTTGATTCTGATCATAGAATCATAGAATGCCGAAGGTTGGAAGGGACCTCAGAGGTCATCGAGTCCATTAGTTGTTTTGCTTATGTCTCTGACTGTCCCTGTTCTGAACAAAAAAACAATGACCCTGAGAATGGGCTGACAAAACCAGTACTTTAAAGTAGTTCATCCTGCTGGGAGCAGGGACCTGCTAGAAAGAGGTAGGAGTGAGGCAGCAGGTACTGAATGTGCCCGTTCCCCAGGCTGCCCTTTGGATGTGTAGCTGATGTAAGGTCTGGTTTAGAGCTGAGACTTGAAGCTTTAGGTATTTTCTCTAAAACATTAAAGTAACAGCCAACAGTCAATAAACCAATACTTGGATCAACTTGCCAAACACCAGATTCTCCTTTCTTTGAATTAAATTACCATTCACCAAAAGTGCAAGAACAAATTTACCTCTATGATTTGCACAATACTAGGTGCTCAGCACACTGCCAAAGGCGCTGCGGATTATCTACAGTAGGGACCCATGGGTTAGGGCAAGGAGGAGTGACAGCTGTGCAAATCAAAATCCAAGATAACTTGATTATTGAGATGGCATCAGCCTTGCTTGAGGACAGCAGTGGGAGTGGTCAGAAAAAAAAGGAGATAAAAAAATATATTGGCCAAGTTACAAAAATTCCATCACATATATCTACTGACAGCTCTTTTGCTTCTTCTCTAATGGACATAATTCCTGATATGCACAGGCAGCTTCCTGAAAAGTCATAATGGCTTATGAAGTACTCAATTAATTCTAATTACAAAAACCCAAACCACGCTGTGACTTGTATGTAACATTAAAATGTTGCATAGGTCTTCAGTGTTACGTCTTTCAATCAGTGCAACCAACATCAATCCCCCCATTCAGGCACTTCCCCAAGAGGACACCTATATCCCAACCACTGACTTCCTGACAGATTCCACTTTCTGACACCAAAAATCTCAGAAAGATAATCAAACCTAGAGAACATCAGAGAGAGAAAACACCTTCTGTGCCCACTCATAAAATTCATCATTTTTTAGAATTGGGTTTTAATGCACCTATATTAATTTATGAAAGATATATCTATTTCAGGGATCTTCCATTGCAGCTGTACTTTGCTACCTTCTCATCATTCAGCCTACCAAAAACAAAGTAAATATTACATTTAAATGTAATGGAGCTATCCAAAGCAACCGCATTGCAATGTGATGCACTGCTTATCTATTTGAAACACTTTTCCTGTGTATCAGTCAGGAAAAACAGACATGATTAAAATAATAAACTGCTAACTATGTTTCCAAGAATAACTGAAACTGTAGAATGTTATGTATAAAAGAACGGGTGGATTGCAAGATTACGGGGTCTTTGCAAACGATATGCTTAATTCAGCCTAGTCTTCTAATCATGCAGTTCCTGCCTTAATAAGTGCTTTGAATTAGAGCTCTGCTGTACCATCTTCGAGTTTACATTAGAACTCACTAAAGAGCCTTCTAGTTTATAAAACTTTTTGTTTTGATGAGAGACATAATATTCAGCACCACACTTTGGCAGAAAGAAATGGACAACACAGTCAGTTTGTGAAGCTCATTACAGATCCAGTCCAAACTCTCCAGAAAACCTTTCAGAAGATCAACCTCTCAGCCCTGAACGGAGCTTCTTCGTGATGCTGCCAGACCGTCCTACATGAAAAGCCTAAGCTCTTTGCTGGAAAGGATGTGCTGCTATAGGCAAGCTAGAGGTCAGGATTCTGAAATTCTGTTCCCAGTGTTGTCACTGTCTAATCACATTGCCTGAAACAAATGATCTAATCTCTCTGTTTATTCAACTGTAACATGGAGATAGAACTGCCTTATAATTCCTCACTAGGGAATATTATGCAATCTTTTGTAAAGCACCTAGAGATGCCAGGAAGGATTCTTTAAAATCAGAATATTGTGTTGGAGGGGGTGGGAAATCCCATATTAAATAGGAATATGGCAAAACATGAAGAAGAAAAATTAAACACTGCACAAAGCAACTTGATAAGACAGATGGAGAATGGAGAGGAAAATTGACCAATTTACAGCCCTAAATATTTACAAATCAAGTCTTCCTAATACAAAGAGGAAAAAAAAAGATAACGCTTTGATTTAGTCTTTGACAAACTCTGAAGAAGTATTCTTAATCTATTGTCTCTGAACTCGTTACTGGCAAAACACTTAATTGCCAGTAATTGCCAGTAAGCTCCTCATGTCCACAAACAAAAGTCTTTATTATATTCAGGAGCTGAGAAAGGTTAGTGTGGCTGGTACAGGCAATCTGAGACTATTTGCGATCATGCTTAAAACAAGCAAGTAATCCACTGCTGAAGTGATTATATTGCTTCAAGGTTTTTTAGCTTGTTGTTGGGAGCTTTGGGGATATTTGCTAGGGTTATGTTCATAAATAGTGTAATATTTTATAACAGCAACAAGAATGCTCAGCTAAAAGAGGGAGAGGAAAACAAAGTGTTCTTCATTAGCTGTTGAAGATGGGTTTGAGTCAGAGGACAGCACTCTACTTTTACCCCACCAGGACATGTTCAGATACAGAAGTAGAGCCAAACTATACTGCAGACTCAGTAAGAATAGGCTAATGAAATAGATGCAAATGTTAACCTTACTGCATTGAGGATTAGTGGCTTATGAAAAAGACAGTGAGAAAGATGTTGCACAATTCATTCACAACTGTGATTTCTTAGCTGCTATTCAGGATGTCCCTGTGTGACTTGGATCGCTTTTTACAGCATTTGTCTCCTATACTCACAAATCTATCCTTAATCTCTATGCAAATGCTTCCTTTATGTGTTTATTTTTTCACTAGCTTACTTACCATTATTAGCTTTTCTGATTTCACTATAAACTGTTTCAGTCGCCTTCTGTACAGGAGCTGGAAAATGTATTAGCACAGAATCAATTTCTTTTCTTTTCTTTTTTTTTTGTTTGTTTGTTTGTTTGCTTGTTTGCTTTACAAAAAGCTCCTTAAACCAACAGAACAAGTTTTACTTTGGGAGGAAGCAGATATCTAAGTAGTCTGCATGAAAAAGCACCTACACACCCTTCCCACAGAGCCCCTCTGTATGGTTCTGATACACATCATCTTTCCCTGGGTATGGAAGTGACAGTCAAAATAGATTTCCTTTCTTAAATCTGACTCTAGCATGCTAATAAGCTTCTCAAATTGACAGTACTTCACTTTTACAGAAACACTTTACACTAGATAAGAATTCCTCTGCATGACATTAAAGAGCTGCTGCTATTTGTTTTAAGGATTCAGGGATCCTAGGCCCAAGCATATCTGTAATTTTGAGTATTACACCCCATTTCAGTAACTGCATTATTAAATCTTATGGTCACAAAAATGTTCTGATATGCAGTTCTTTTTGAAGTGTCTCTGAATAGCGGTCTGATTTCACATGGCATAGTTTCTGTCTATGTGCTTTCTAGGATGGGTCTCCTCATTTCCTCATCATATCAGATTCTTCTATTAGTGCATTTAGATCACATGGACACAGCAGGAGGGAAGGCAAAGGCAGCTTGTGGAATGATAGAAAGAGATAAAAGCAGGCAGAGAATTATGCCTACATGGACAGAGCTGGGATACATACACAGTGCTAATCTTAGCCATTCGTTTTTTGGACACTTGGAGTTGCAAATAAGCTCCTGTCTACGAGATGAAAACCAAAAGGTCTTCCTTTGTTCCTGATATGCATGAAATCCTTTCATGTAGTTTTCATACCAAGCATCACGATTACAGACACTTAGCCCGATAGGAAAGGGGCTGAGTCTTGCCCAAAGAACTGAAAAGCTAAGACCTTGTAACCTTGCAATTTTGGCATCAACTTTCTTTGAAGGAAAAAAAAATTCTGAAGTTCTGGCAATATTGCTTAAATAATCAGTCCAATTTCCAGTGGCATCATATGTAATCTTTTCACAATTTTCAAATTTTCACAAAAAGTAGCTCATTTTGTTAGTAGCACATTTCTTTAGCCAATTACAATCCTAAATCTATTCCTGCTACTCTTGTTGATTTTGTAGAAAGACCTGGTGTGAGGTGCTTTTCTTTTGCATTGAATTCAGTTATTATACCACTGTCCTTTTCCTTTTTCCTTTTTTTTTTTTTAAAAAAAACATTCCAAAAGTTGTCCCAGCACTGGAAAAAATGCACTACGATAAATGGCTTGGATGATTTGACATTTGTCCCTGCTTACTTTATAATGTTGCCGCCCTGCAGATGACTAATCAGCTATAAAAGTAAAAGAAGGAACATGTTCTTACTCACCCATAATTAGCAGTTTCTCCCTTCTCTCTTTAGTGATATTTCCTGATCTTACTTTAACACTGGCCTCTTTCTTTCTTATATTAATAATAAAAGGTCTAAATCATTGTGCCATCTTTTTTTTATAGTTACACTTCAAAAAAGATAAGCATTTTATTTTTGTTAGGAACTGAATCTATGTAACGATTCCTGGGTACACCCCAAGAAATGGATTGGAGGAGCTTTAACATCTCAATATATCTGACTCTCAGTTCAGTCTTACAGAACCAAGTTATGTACTGAACATCTCATATGTCTGCTGAGTCTACATTCAGGTACCTTATCTGTTCTCATTTACACATTTTCTTTCAAAAAGTGTTTTGCCCATTTTAACTAGATTCAGCTGTAAAGGAAGTCTACATAGCATTAAACTCAGTACACTATACCGGAACAGCATTGTATCAGGAACAGGACAAAAGGACTAAGAATACAGGGAAACTAGGAAGAAAGACATCAGTTTATGAGAAAACAGAATAAGAACAGGAAAATTAGCTATTCTAGAAGAACTTTGCTGGCAACTTTGAACAGCAAGTACGTTTGCCCAAATGTTTGCATTACTAACTAAAGAAGAATGTCTTTGGTCTCAAATAAGTGAGTGTCCCTTCCTACTAGGAAACTGTAAATTTGCCCGTATCTTCCCCCATCTGCTTCTCATCCAGTTAGAACAGAGAAGATAGGGTGTGGGAGAAACCTCTCTCATGGGTTTTATTCACTCTTAGCTATTCAAATCTTTTTTGGAAATTTCTGAATGATTTAACAGTTTTCAGTACAAGAGCATAATGATCACGGCTCTCTGGATGATAGAAAATGATAGAAATGTGAATTCAGGTATTTAGAATAAATTTCAGTGAATGTTCCTCCTTCAGTGTTGCAGAGATATGTACTTCAAACTCATGCTATGAGCTCTGTCACTGTAGCTATTGTGACAGTAACAGACCAAGGTTTTCTGGTCTTCAGTGTTCTCACCATTTCTGTAGTTAATTTGCCACAAAATTCAGGATAGTTTCCAGCCCTCTTTAGACTGAGGCTAAAACCACTCTTTTCTTTCTGCTTTCTCCATCATAGCGGACCACAGCTTTGACCCTTCACCAAGTTCCTTTATAAAGAGAAGAAATTGCTCTGCTCTCTCTTCTATCCTGTGGATATCTTCAAAGGCATCTTAATTTGGATTCTATAAAATGAAGATAACAGGGCTGCCAGAGCTGCAGCAGGGAGTCCTGCCTTACACAGATCTCCTGCGGAAGGGAAAGGCAGGTGCACAAGAGGATCATAAGGGAAGAAGGGCTGCACTGAGTAACAGCACAGTTGCCACAGCACCATGTAAATTAAGGAGGTATCAAATTGTGATGCACACCCAACAACCTGTTTCAACTGCCACAGATGGCAGTATAAGATAGCGTCAGGAAACAGTAACGTGTCCAGAGATACTCACAAAACATAATCATAGAGGCCAAACAGTTTATTACCTCTGTGAGGATCAAGCGTTGATACTTCGACTTCAGTGTATTCCACCTCAGCACTCTCAAGGTCAGGTCCTGCCCCAAAAATACCAAGAAGATATTTCTTTGTAGTATTGCATGTTTTGAGCTGTGGGTGTGATCCTGCTGCCACTGAAATTAATAGGCAAGTCCTCATTGACTTTAATATGTGCAGGATCAAGCCCTACCTATGGCACTGCGAGTTATTCTCACAAGAGGTGTGAGGTCTACTCAAGCCTGAGGCTCATCCCTATCAGAGAAGCAGCAGACCAAGACAAGACACATTTCTGAAATCATGTGATGAACAAGTTGTGTCTAAACTCTTACTTGCTATTTAGCACCTTCAAAAATGGCTCAACACAAAGGAAGCAGGGCATTATGAGGGATTCTCCCATATTCCTGCTCCAGTTTCTCTGTATCTTTTCCTGCTCTCATTTTTCTCTCCTTGAAATTTCTTTCTCCTCGTTTGCACTAGCTGCTGTGGCAGGGCACTTTCTATTCTCTACTTTTCTCATATTTAAAGGCTTTCCAGGGTCTTCCACCGTCTCCCTCATCTCATCCTCTCAAATTCTGCTTTGCCAGTAAGCAATTTTATCACTTTTCTCTCGCATGGCTCTAAAGCTCTCCATAGAGCATCTACAGTTACAACCTGTCCTGCAGAACCGTCTGTGGACTATTTTTTAGAAAATAGGAATTAGATATCTAATGATTAAAACAGCAATATTTTGGAGCAGTCTACCAATAGTACTGGTGTCAGATACAAGAACATCAAAACAAAATAATGGAAAAAAAAAAAAAAAAAAGAGCCACAAAAAAATGCTTTTCTAAGAAGCCGTATTAGTTATAAACAAAGTTTAAAGGTCATGCTTCTTACAATTCCTACAGCAATGATTCTGGAGAACCAGCATAGCCTTAAGTTTGTGTTTCCAGCATGTGTGCATTTAAGACACTCTCCTGTTCTAATTCAAATTATTTAAACCACAATAGGACAACCATGAACCAAATGTAGGCTCCTGCTCACTGAAAGAAAAGCTACTACTACACAAATGCAGGAACAGTTATTTTTGGAGGCACAAGAATTACAGCTTTGGTTTTCCCATCTGGTAGAAAACTGCAACAGTTCAGCTGGTTTTAATGAAGTTGTCCAGTTCATAGCTGGTCAGGATTGAAGGAATTTATTTTGACATAGATCATTGAAGCAGAGTCAATTAATTTGAAACAAATAAGATACAATGGAGGGAGAAAAGAGAGTCACTGAGCTACTATTTATAGTTTGTTTCCAAATTTTCCTGTAAAATTCATTTAGCATAGCTCCTTTCTCTTGTTTTTGTGATACAGTGCTGCCCTGTACACTGAGAGTTGCAGCACAAATTATCAAATGCAGATTTCTTCCGTTTATTTCCTACTGTTGCATACAAGTATATGCAGGAATCCAGATCTGTAATCTGGATTAATTTAGGATTAATCTGAATTTCTGTTATACCACGGCATTCCCAGCTATCTCTTGATTCATATTTGAAGAGAAAAACCAAGTCAACATGTATTGTAAGTCATCAGAAATTGCATCTAACCCATTAGAGCACTTTCACAGCAGTATAAAACAAAAGCATTTGAGAGAAAGTCTGCTTTCAGATGGTAATACCCACAAATGCAAATACTATTCTTTAACTAAATATCTTAAACATCAGTCCTTAAGAACACAATATACTAGGCAATGCAATACTTTATGGCACATTTTAATGATTATATATATATATATATATATGTCTATGTAGTGTCTCCCGGCATCTGGCAGGTAATTTTATTTAGATTTTATGGTGGATTATTATAGGTTTAACGCTTAAAGATTTCAAGACCTGCAGGTATGAAGAAAAGAGAAACAAAAGACGCAATATTCTGTAGGTATTACACTATAGAAAAACAAGTGCTGAATATATGCTATAGAGAACTAAAAATTTTGAGCTCTGTAAGTATTTTTATACCATTCTTCAGCAGATGTCCTCAAACCCAACACAACTAATTATACTTCACAATGCAGTGGGAAAAGGGTCATGCCATTGTCATTTTGCACGTGAGCAAACAGAACTACACTCAAAGAATCGTGTTTTCCACACCATCAGAGAATAAGGGACTGAACTTTCAAAGCTTGATTACTACCATCAGAAAGATCATGATAAGCTATTTTTAAATATACGGTTTAAATTGATGCAATTACCTTTATTTTCATCTGTTGATTTCATGTGATTTTCACCATCTTCAATGTAACTTGATCCTAAAATATTCAAGCAAAAATTGAACTGCCAGAATACTTATTTTAGTTGCACATTTCCATTAAAAATGAGTTGCACATTTCCATTAAAACAAAGCTGCAACTCTTACTACCACAATGCTTATATGAGAAATTCTGTGCTTAGAATCACGTCCAAGACCGTCATATAACACAGATGGAAAGACTATGACTTTTTCAAATAATCAGCTAAATAAAAATAAGATACACTGTTCATATCAGGTATTCTAAACACACCCATTTATCTTTGCAAAGTCTATTGAGATACTGGAATAAAAGGTGTCAACTAATTGCAAGTTAATATACTGTGGGCCAGTACATAGGACCAGATGTCACATCATCTCTCTCTCTCTCTCTCTCTCTTTTTTCTTTTTTCCCTCCCTGAAATCCTTTTCTTGTGTCTTTGTGCAAGATATGCTCATAAAAAAGCTATGCAGCAACAATATGCCAGGAGATAAGTGGAAGAATGTTATTGGCATTCCTATGCATTCCTCCCCAACATGGCCCCTGTCCAAACCACAATCATGCAACTCCAAATTTTTAAATTAGTATTTCTTAATCAAGACAATTCATTAATAGTCTTCAAGAAAATATCCTACCAGAATAATAATCTCCATCATTGTTCTCTCTTGTCAGTTTTTCACTTGCCAGGTTTGTACCAAAGGCAGATCTGAAAAGCCAATTAAATTTCATGTAATTATCCAAAACATGTGGTTGGTAACAACAGCATAATGATATGCAAAGTTCAGTCATTAGTTATGCTGACTAGCATACCTCCTTAACTATTTAAATTAATGAAAATTTTGCCTTCAGCTTTAAGAAAAGCACAATGAAACTTTAAGGTCAAAAGTCACCCATTTATCATTATTCTGCTTGAAGATTTCTGAGTTTTTACTTCCATATGTGAATGTGTTCAGATGTAGGTCTGACATTCCTCTACCCCTCTTAGCCGATCTTTTTCTATTTTTAGAATATTTCCTCATCCTGTTGTCGTAAGCTTGCAGGTGGTGTATGAAGCACAAAGCTACAATCATCTATTGTCTGCAGGTGTGTGCCATAATAAAATATATTCATGTGGAGAAAGGCCTCTGGCCTTATAAACAGAAATATTTCAGCATTATTGGAAAGCAAGCCATCTTACCTAGACATCTCCATGGATGGTCTTTTAGCTTGACAAAGAAAAATAAGAGCTGCTATTAATATACTGCATAAGTAAAAGAATTTAAAAGATGAAAATCAAAACAAAATTATTATTATCTACCCAAGTCAGAGTACTTTCTATTGGCACTCGTAAACAGGACATAGAATACTAGGTAATTAATTTTATCTCCCTGAAACATTCAGGTCCCTGAAAAGTCTCTTTTGCAAGGAAGCTGTGATCTCAACCTCCCAAACGTAGATAAGTTAATTTAAACAATCTGGGATTCCCAGATACTCAAAACATTCCCTAATATTTTGCAACATACCACATATCTCAGGACGAACATTTTAAACTAATTTGCTTATTTTCTGAAAGAATAAAATTCTTTCAGGGTGTGTGTATGTATATATATATATATATATATATATATATAAAAGAAAAAGGAAAAAAGTTAAATTGTATTTCAGAATAGGAAGAAAAAGCTTAAGTTTGCCTCAGAAGAACTGGAGAATTACCTAATCTATCCTTGAATTGGAACCCCAAATCAAATCAAATCATCATAGCTCCATACCAGTTCAAGGCAGAAAAACAAAACAAAACACCCCACAACTCAGGTCCTATTTGCCTCTGTACTACAAGAAACTGAACTCCAATATGGGCTTGCATCTGTACAGTGAAATTTTGGCCAAGTCCCAGTAACTTTTTCTTTTACAAGTGCCTTTCCAGCACTGTTGGCTAAATGTTCCCCTTCTGTTCAGGATACCTGGAAAGCATCATTATGGTTGCAGCTTAACCTGGGCCACCTCAAGCATTTTTAAGTAGATTTTGCTGTTTTCTAAAACTGTATTTAAAGATATCTCCTGAATTTTCATCTTCACAGGTCTTCGCTCCTGAAGCAAACGCAAGGCTTTAGCTGCAATGCATTCATCACCAAAGAAATCAAAAAGAATAATTTATTACCTGTTTTCTTCTTAAACAAAAACCACCATAAAGTGAGGGCTATTGCTCCTGCAATAGGTATTAGGAAAAACGCAGCAATCATTCCTTTCTGCCAAGCCGCTAAGATGACTGGAAATAAGAAAGACAAGTTTATAAGTATGTTCAGTGGCAGGTTTTCACTTTACTACAAATAGGCCTTCTTGAGTGCTGGAGGAGAACTGTAATGAATTTTGCACACAAAATTCACTAGTGAGCCTTTGCCTTGTGACAGACAATTTCTCAGACAACAAACATTTGCTTTTAGCTTCTGCATTTGGCTTCTTTGCCTTTGGAGCATCTCCCAAACTGTTCTATGCAGGTGAGACATCTTTGCTTATAAATGGTTCTCCATCTGACAACGGTGGAAGGAAAACACACGAGAGGGGTAAACTCAATAAGAGCTCAAAAAACACAACCCTCACCTGCCATGATGACAGAGCATGCAGATGATCACAAAATCAACTTACCATTGATGGTTATTGGCTGGCTCCTCACATCCACATTAGCTCGATTAGAAGCAATGCAGTAATATGTCCCCGTGTCCTCTCTTTTCATTACCTTCTTGTGCCACAAGATTCTGTCTGCATTCTCACTTGTTTCATATACAAGGTCATCACGATCAGTTTTTTTAAAAATCTTGAAGTGGATTGGCCATGATCCTTCTTCTACAGTACAGAGAAAAAGAGCGTCACTGCCATCTTCCACTTCCCCATAGGGATTGCTGCCCAAGCTGGCATTCCTGATTGGTACTACGGAAGAAACAAAGAAAACAAGTATCAGCAGTATGAAAAATGACTTTGAAGGTAAAATACTTTGCTATGAAAATACTTCTTTTAACATGAATTTTCCTTGCTCAACAGAGACTGAACGCAGAGCACTGACGTGTTTGAACTGTCTTTGCCAGACAGCATTATCTAGTAAATATTTTTATATACCCAGAATTACAAAGGCGCTATAAATAAACAAGCAAACACAAAAGAAAACTTCCTCAACTCCCATAAAAGTCAAATAGTATATTTTCTTAAACATCTGTGGATCCCCCTCAGGCTTCAACCTAGAAACAATCTAAGTTACTTTCAGAAATACCAGATCCAATAGTTCAGCACTGCAAATAATTATAGTTCAATTTATATAGCCACACTTACATAGTTAGAGTTGTGTGTTTTTTTTACTAATTATATCTGTTCTCTATCATTTAATGTATAGCATTGAACATAACAGATATTGGATCAAACTTTTGAGCATAAGTAAGCTATAAAGAGCATGAATAGCTAAAATACATTTTTTTAGGTTTGCAGTTCTACAAATTAAGTATAGTAATATATACATAGCTAGATGAGGAGAGGTTTTTCAGCATTTATAATTACATATGAAAAAACTTGTACACAGTTAAGACTCTTTATGATGTAAGATATGTAGAATATTAGTAGCTTCTCTAATATGGGAATGTTTGGAATACGAAGGAAATATTTTGCCAAAAAAATCACTAAATAATATTTATCTGGAAAGTTGATAAATATGAAAGAGGCAGAGACACAAATAACACAAGACAGAAAAGAGAAATCATTAAGGCTACACTGGTATAGAAGCAGAATTAGGAAGTTAAAGCTGTTTTGAAAAACAGCAAAAAAACCCAGACTATTTATGAAAGACGTATTTGTATTAGATAGGAAGCTAAGATTTAGATGTAAGATGTTGGTTACTAGGACTGATCCCATGACCATGACTGGACTTATCATCAGAGGGATTTTTTTTTTTCCCCTCCAGATCTTGTCCCCAGAAAGGGGCAGAACACAAAGAATTCACAGAAACCACCTCAGAAGAGAGTGATTCTGCAGGAGGTTGGCTCCCCAGACCCGAAACCAGCACTTAGTAGTCCTTACACAGTCTCATGCAGCCTGCTATTGAATTGGTATTCGTTTCATCATTATTTTAAGGAAAACACCTAGTATCTTTCAGATTTTCAAATATTCAAGTTTAAGTTATATTTTCCCAATAAAACTACTTCTAGAAAGATTAAGACAAATCTCTTGCGTTAATATTATTTTAGTTGTCATTAACTTGATCTAGATTACTATCAGAATTATTCCGTCAGTGATAATTAGTAAGCAATACAGACTCCAACATATTTTCAAGTGAGTTTTTTAATTCACTTCAAATAAAGTTTTATACAGATCTCACATCCATCTTGCTCAGTCCACCATTTAATGCTACAAACGCTTTCATAAATCAACGACTAACACTAGACAAAAAGAAAGATTAAACAGACTTACCTATCACTGTGATGTTTAGAACATTGCTAGTTTTCATACCACTGGAGTGATGGTTTCTAGCATCACATTTGTATCCTCCTATGTCATTTTGTCGAATGTTTTCATCCAAGAAGGTTGCATAGGTGTTGTTAACTACTATTTTCTTAACTTCACCTCCTTTGTAGAATGTGAATGTTATTGGAGGAGTTCCCATCACAGAACGACAGATTAACCATAGAGGCTTCCCTAACACTACCTCTGGTAAACCGCTGACTACTGAAAGAGTTGGCTTAGAGACTGGAGCTAAAATTGGAAGAAAAAACAAATAATATATATATATTATATATAAAATCACCAATTCTGTTGCATAGGGTCAAAATATACAACTTAAAAATATATATCATATAAACACACAATAGTTCACTAGTTTCCACAGCCAGCCTATATGGGGAGCTATTGCTTACTGATAGAAGCAGAGAGATGAGTGGAACAAAGCGAAAAATACATGAATTGGACCGAAAGAACATGGGGAGAGCATAAAGGAAAACTAACCAATCAATGACCCAGCTGTGGATCATCCAAACTTCACAGCTGCCTTTGACCCAAGCACTACCCAAGCACAGCAAAAAAAAACTACACAAGTAAAGTAGCATTACTTATATTTCCTATGAGATGGATCATTCAGAGCCTACACGGAAATCTGTGTGTCTGCAGCACCATCGATCACAACTCGATCTTGTTTTAGCAACCTGAGAACTGATTTCTATACTCTATGAGGGAGAAGGGAATTAGGGTGTTGATAATTAGTGCTGTTCAGGGAAACTAGGAGAAGGAAAATTTATTGGCAGCAAAGACCTCAGCTCTCCTGGAGCAGAGCCATCCAGATGACCTCCAGCTCTCATGGCTTTCTGTCTGGGTGTTTAGTGAGTGCAGATACTGACAGTTTCAGATCAAACTGATAAACAAGAGCTTTGAAGAACAGTACCATTTCCTGGGAATGGTAATGACAGGAGAGCTGTTTGGCTCCTAACACAACTGAGGGGAGAAGATAGAAGAAGGGAAGACTTGCTAACTTTCTTCTTCTCTCCAGGCCAACCCTAGAAAAATCTGACCCGATTAGATCAAGACATATCAAATCTTCTATGGCTAAAGACTATAGGCATATTGCACAGAAAAGAAGATTACAAATGCTAATAAATATCATGTTAGTTTATGGTCTGAGAATGGATTCTGCAATAAATTAACTTAATTTACATGCTTTATACATACATGGTTTCCTTCTTCCCCTCCCGCATGGGGCTCTAAACCTCCATATTAACTCACCATAAACATTTATCCTTATAGGCTTGCTCTCCTTGACTATTCCTTTTACTTCAGCTTTACAGATATAAGATCCAGTGTTATTCACATAAACTCTCATTGTTAAGTTCCTAGAATTTTTCAGCCATTGGAGGTCTCCATTTGAATTTCTCCTTAATATAGAGAAGTTAGCTTTCCGAAAACCGCTAATGCTGCAGCTCAAGGTTAGCTCCTTATTTTCATCCACTCTAAACGCAGAAGCAGTGAGTACTGGCTTGGGAAATAACTCTGCAAAATAGAAAGAGATTAAATTCACTCAAACGGAGCATAAAAGAATACAACTACCTACCCGAAGCACTCAGAATGAAGGACACAGTAAAATCAATTAGGAGAGAACTCAAATTCTGTTTTCACATGGTTATACTTTCAGGGAAAAGAGAAACTTTGTCGTTTTTTGAAAGTCATTTCTTACGTGTTGTTTGAAAACATTGTTTTAATAGTGAATTATCAGTAGCAGAAAAAATCAGAAACATAAGTGTAAATGTCCTTTAACTTACAGAAAATTTATTCTGATTTGGATGTTATCTTTGCAAATACCCCAAATCTTACCAAATCTAAATTCCATTTCACTGAGCCAAATCTAAGATGAAAAGAAGCATTACCTGCCACAACAACATTGAGCTTGGTCATTTTAGACGCTCTCCCTTGCTCTACCTTACACAGGTATTCACCACTATCCTCTACAGTAGCCACTGTAGAGTATTTCAAATGCTTCTCATCGTGCACACTGTTCAATATTGTTTTGTTTTTCTGGAGTATGATTTCAATGCCACGTATTTGAGCTACGACTGTTGAGCATTCAATCTGCATTCTGTCTCCTTCTGTAATATTACGTGAGGGCTTGGCAATCAGAGTAGGCTTTATAAATGGCTCTGCAAGAGAATACATTAAAAAATCATGATCCAACCTTTTTAATTTTGATATGCAAAAAAAAAAAAAGTAAACATAAGCACTTACCCTTGACTGTAACAAGTGTTCTATTACTGGGTTCTGAGGTTTCAAGTTCCAGATTTACATATCTCCTACCAAAGCAATCAAAATGTAAAATATTATCTCCATCTTCAACGGCAAATTCTGTAGTGGAAAAATTTCTATATAGTTCAGATACATGTTTTTCTTTAGGTGTTGAATTCATATTAATCTTCCGGAAAAAGAAAGTTAAAGGAGGTTCTTCTTCTGGCAGTTCACAACGTAATTTCACAACTTCACCCTCTAAAACTTCTTTTTTCTCAGCAGTCAGTATTGGCTTGGTCATCCCTGACAACACATGAAGAAAGAGATTGCTGTATAATTAGAAAAGAGATACAATTCTCTGATGATTATGTAAGTAATTTATACTAATGAACAGATGCAAACAATTTGCAAGAACAAAGGTTCATGGACTTCTTTTAAAAAACAACCATGTTTAAAGGAATACTCACTCACCTGTTACCCAGACGTGTAAAGAGTTACTAGATTTCATCTTCCCACCTGCTTCCACAGTACACTCATAATCTCCTGTATCTGAAGATCTAGCCATGGGTATTCCATATCGTGCTTCTCCTTTATCTGATGTGATCATGAACACAAGCTTGCCGTTCTTAAAAACTGTAAAATTATGCCTCAGTTGGAAATCGTTTTTTTTACTAATATCAGCCTGGCAGATGATTGACATTGGAGATCCATTCTTCACTTTGGCAGATGGCTGAGCCTTGATTTCAACCGTGTTTATAGTAAAAACTTGATGAAAATAAAAAAATTACATTTATTTTTAATTAAATCAACATATTATTGCAAGTATTTTAATCACTAAAAACAATTCATTGTATCCTACCAGGTTGTCTTCTTTTTGTGCTACTGGTCAGATCTCACAGATGTTGACACTGGGAGCAGCTCTCCTGACCACTACATAGATAACCATCTTCTGCCTCTAGTGTATCTCACTGTACATCTCCTGGGGGCCTGACAGAATCATCAAGTGGGCCACCAGTTTAATCACTAAGCGATCAATGTTGTGCTGTGGGACTGCAGCACTCCCTGGATTCAGTAGCTCTGTGGTCCTTCAACTCGCCCCATTGAATAGATTCCTATTGCTTCTAAGAGGAAAAAAAGTTCCAGCTACAAAGATCTGCTTGAAGGATCAAGAATTATATCATCTAATCATCTAAGAACAGTTCAACCTAAGAGTGCCTCTAGCCCAAAACTGTCTTTAACAGTGGCCAAATGTGGATGCCCAGACATGTAAAAAAATAAGGCTAGCATATGTAAAACTCTATCTTTAACATTCATGCTCCAAGCTTTCAGCTGCTCCCAGGAAAAATGTAGACAGATTCAAGGAGGAATGAAGACAAGTAAAACAGAATAATACATAGTATAAAAGAGCTCTACTGAGAGTTATTAAACATACAGAATCACATGAAGTTCAGAAAGTACACACAAATGAAGCCTATGCCAATTAAAACTAGCTTTAATGCATCTCAGTCATTCCTTTGGATAATCACAGCAGCCCTCTTCTATCCTAGACGGACAAAATTTTGAAAAATTAAGATCTAGATGCTCATGGTCAAATCCATTTAATTCCTGGAAGACACTGAAGATGCTTAAATTGGTTTGCAGCTCACTGCTTGGTTTTCTTTTTTCCTCATGGTTTCTTGTTTCCAAATCTTAATGCCTGGAGACCCGAGAGGTGGACAAAACTTTAATTTATACTCATCCAAATAAACTGCAAACCTATGGAATTCTATTTAATCTCAAAGCAATTAACAGAAATTTCTGGAGTTATCCCTATGTTTCTTATCTAAAATAGGGTTACAGTTACTTCTTTCAGCAAATTCAATTTTAAACATATAACACAAGTCTGGGAGAATTTTAAATGTCGAGTTCAGGACAAATGGAGTATGATGGAAGATACTTGGTTTCCACTTCTGCAAACCAACGTGCATATGCCCATCTTTACTGTGTGGATAGTCATATCAAATCTGTAAGTATCATACACAAAAGCAAAGTCTTTGTTTAATTTAAAAGAGAACATAAACTGAACATACATAAAGTCTCTTACAATTTAGACTTGTTAGTCCTGAAATTAATATTCCTATTAAAAAGCAATTTAAGAAGTATAAGAATTTTATAGCATAAAAATTAAAAATTATTAAAATGTTGTTATATTTTTTTAATTTACACTTAGATGGACAAGTATAGAGAAACATTTATGAGTTTATTTTCTCCTTCCCTAGAACTTACAGCTTTGGGGTCTGCCTTAGGGTCTGCCAAGGATTTGTATTAGAGACTTGGATTAGATCCTAGTTGGATTAGGAAAAATTTTCCATCCCTTCCATTTCTGTGTTGTATCTGCTTACCAGCTATTTATATATTAACCTTGTCCGAGAGAACTTTGGGTACATAATAGATACAAAAAAAAAAAAAAAAAAAAAAAAAAGTATTTTTTTGCATGTGAATAGACTACCTGGCAAAAAGAACCATCCATTTCCCTGAAATGATGGGAAAAAAAAGGAAGGATGTAGCATGTAAGCGTTGGGAGCCAGCAAAGAGATAACATAAAAATCAAATGCTTTCCATTCATGACAAGTTCTGTACTCTGTTCAGACATGCTTTTACATGCAAAATAAAAAAGCAAATACTCCAGAGAGAACCTACAATTTATGTTCTTCATTTTTTCTACTACCTCCTTGCTTCACGGTGATGAGGAAGTTTTGTTTAAAAACAAAAGCCTATTAACTAAATTTCCCTTTCTAGTTGATCTACTGTGTGCTTTAGTCAAACAGTGCTCTAGAATTTCACCAAAACATTTACTAAAATATGGGTAGCGTTTCAATGCTCATTTCAATACTGTACAAAGAAACGGTAAGAAATATTATATTTTACTTTCACACGGCCAAATTTTGCTACAAGTTATACTACAGCAAATCCAGCTAAACTCCAATATGGATGCACAAAAATAAGTGAAGAATTACTTCTTTCAAAATTTCATGTGAAATCATAACATATCAGATGATATGGTATCATACGATATCAGACTTACCTCTCTTCTGAGCGTAAAGTTGTGAACCTGGAGAGAGAGAGGAAAAAAAAAAAAAAGGTCATTTCAAGGCTTACAGATTGAGGGACAGTAAAGGGAAGCATTATAAAAGCCCTACAAAAAAATCAAGCAAACTGAAAATGCATGTACACACTTAGATACTCAATTATTAAACTTACAGTGCAAGAAAATCACCAGAAGAGCAAGATACATCTCGTTCCTGACGAACAGACACTTAATTCCCAAATAAAACTATATGCATCATCAGATGTGATTTGCTTCAAGGTTGAAAAAAAAAAAAAAAAAAGGTAAAAAACTTTTTATTTGTTTGTTTTATGAAAAGAGATAAAATTTTGCCATTAAAAGCGGTAAGTTTTTTTCAGATACGCAGCTGAAACTGTCTGGTTCAAGTAATCGTTCCCATTACTGGAAACTGGAAATGAGAAACAATGAGAACCTATCTGCTGCTCACAGGCAGATTACTGTTCAGGAAGTGACTGGACTTTTCCTGAGGGCGCTACCAAATGTATTTGCTTTGTTTAATTTCTTAAGGTGTATTAGGAAAAAAAAAAAAAAAAAAAAGAGTTCTAATAACATTTTTTCCTGCAGTTCCTGATAATATGGTTATTTTTAAGTCATGATCAACTATTAAAGAACAAGCTTTACATTTAATATTTGAACCCAACAAATCTTGTAGAAGTATCTATCTTCATCTCAATCCAGAGAACTCTCTCAGAGAATACATATAGTTAATTACTAATTTTTATCCTATCGCCTCCATTTCTGTGTCTCTCTCATCCCAACAGAGAACAGCTTTACCATAGAGGGCACAATGCAGTCTATCTCACGAAGTATAGCTACGGCAGGGTCAGACTATGATTTTGACAGATGGACCTCACATGACCCTCATATGAGAGTGAAAGTCCAAAAGTGCACCGTTATTTATCCTGGGAGGTTAGAACATCACAAGGTATACACAATCATCAAACTTAAACAGCAAATAAAGTCCAACCAATCAAAAACCCCTTGTCGACTAGTGGGAGCTCCTTCTCCCATCAGAGGGCCGAAGCGGCATTGGTACCAACTGGATGTGGAAAACTCTGGAGCAAGAACTAAATCAGATGCTCACTCCAGATGGCATTCTTTTAACTTTGCAGATGTCTTGTTGCTTTTACAGGAACAACTGAACGACAACAATGGTGGGAGCACTAGCAGAGAACAGCTGCAGATGTCCCACCACCATGATATGAAACTTTCCTTGTGGAGATTTGTACAGAACAGTGGAAATAAAACAGCTGTTGGCAGCCCATGTGTCCGAGTACACAACCCACAGTGAAACGTGAGAAGAAATTTTCTGAAAGGATTTCTACAGCAAACAGGTAAAAAAGAGCATTTCCTTTTTTTTTTTAATGTTACCTTTTATTCTTTTAGATTTACATTTAACAATAATGTAATTAAAGTCACTAAATAAAATTGAAAAGGAAAATGAAATTCTGAACATTTAGCAGTCCCATTTTCCATATAATATTCCTTTAAGGAACTCAGCATTCAGGATATTTTATTTTTTGGTATATCAGTCCACTTTTAGGCAGCTTCTTGTCATATTATTGGACCTGAACACTGTCTGAATCTACAGGCGGATCAAGGGTATTACTGCATTGCAAAAAAACAGTACTAAACACACGTTCAGAGGTCTATATACAGAAATATATAGCTTCAACTATTTGTATGAAAATGCTTCTATTTATCCTGGAGTCAATGATTTTTTTCCCCAACAACATTTTACAGTTCCAAGCACTATGTATAGTTTATATTATCAGCACAACTGTGGCATATTGTAAATAAATAAATAAAAACGCAGAAATACTTACAAATACTACTACTTATCAATACTACTCTGTTTTGCAGTAAGGAGTGCAGAATGGCACAACTGTCCCTGCAAATAATCACTAATAATTAAGATGGTTTACTACTAATATTTATTCTGCTCAACAGAGACTGTTTCAAACGCACTAACAACAGAAGACCAGGAGTTTGGCTAGTTGCCAGTATGTGTTTCCCTAGCCAGGTAAAGGAAAGGAGGAGGAGAACATAGGGCGGATGGAGAACAAAGATTGATAAACTTTTGCTATTGATAATTAAAAAATAGAAAGGAAGGATATTTTCCCTTTTCCTTACCTATAAAAGAATTCAACGTGAAGTACAGAAGTTTGCAAAAACACGCTAGCCTTTCCCACAAGGGGACAAAGGCTCTCAGACACGGCAAGGGAAGGGAAAGGGCATGTGGGGCAATATACTTCAGTTTCCATCAGAATGAGCCAACGTGGTTGAGTTCAGACCCAGGTTAGGTTCAGGCCGGGGTTGAAAAGATGGCCCTTAAGATTACCTAGGCTTACAGGAAGGTTTCATCATCCTGAAAACCTGTTACTGTTGTGAGATGTCTCTCCTAGGTTAAGAATGACCTATAAAATCTTGCAGGCCGTGAGACTGCCATATTCTTTACAAGCCCTCAAAACTGGCCTGGAGAGGAAAAAAAATCTAGTATTGGTCAAATTCCAAAAACTAGTGTGCAGGAACGTCAGCCAAAATGTCATGAAACTCAAGAGAAAAGGATTTCAAAGGGTAAAGAATCACTTGAGATCATTTTTGTTGTTAAATGTGAATTCAGATTGCCTTAATTTAAATTGAATATAGTTCAGAAGTACTTGTGCTAATAATGCAGTTGCCTATTTTCCACATTGTTACCATATATTTTTCTGAAGATCTGTTGAGAGATTTAGCTCACAGAAAGTTAATCTAATACATACGCTATATAAAATCTCTGGTCAGTCTCCACTGCATTTGTTATAAAAGCAGGACTGACATCAATAATCCATCCATATACCTTCTGAAGCAGGTGGAGAAGTCAATATAATCTGATACAATGTCCTTTGAAGCCTATAGGAAGCTTTACATTTAATCTACTGCCCAGTGAGTTAGACCCTTCAACATTAAATTTGCCATCATCTGGGAGCTGCTTCTGTTGACCGTGCCCTCTGCTATTTACTTAAACATGACATTTTCTAAAACTCATCAACTTTGCTGTTTGAACAGAGCTTTGCCCAAAATCATAGGCAAGGTCTAGTTTTCTACGGACCAAACACTGAAAAAGACTTTCAAGTGTGCAGTCCAAAATATATAATGTTTTCAGCTAGTCCCTTATGACAGACAAGGAAGCTGGGGGTGTGCCACATTCACACTGTTTATTTTCATAGGCTCTTCAGCTAGTTGGCACGATAAGACAGAACATGCCGCAGTGCTGACCATTAGGGCTGACATTTCCTCACAGAGCACATGCTGATTCCCACAAATCTTCTAGAGTACCTAACATTCACCTCCTGGCCTCAAATAACCACTCTTAAAAGGAGTTTCCCCTGCTTTAGAAAAGACTAAGTCTTTATAAGCTGCCCTTAAGTTCTACCTCTGATTTACTGGCAAAACTTTTTTAGAGCACAAAATATTATGAAGTCATCAAATCCTGTCCCTGTTAGACATAACTTCTTGTATAAACTCATTCATTTCTATCTTACAGGTAGTTAATTGCTTTAGAGAAGTTTCTACAAATGTTTGGGACTTACAATTTTCTAAAAAATGTAAAAATATCCAAAGATAAGTCCATCTCTACTGAAACCAATGTAACCTTTTTTTTTTTTTTTTTTTTTCCCCAAGTCATGTAGCATGGCTTCCAATTCCATTTAATAGTTTTAGCTGTGATTTCTAATCTATCAATCTCGATATTGATATCAATGATATCAAGATCTCACTGATTCTGTAAAACTGCCAACTATTTTACTTATAATATGACTTCCTGTTTTGGTAGACTTGACAGAATTATATGGAATGCAGGCTGTTTTCACAAGTCTAGACAAAACCTTGGGGAACTGGGAATGAATTGACTTTGTTCTGTATGTATTTGCAGTATTTACTTTTTTCTCTTGAACACAAAATATTCACATCTTTTGTCTTTTCTCATAAATTGAGAAGTTCTATAAAATAAATCTCTTCATCAAAGTTATGCTTTTCATATTAACATTACATTTCACAATGGCACCATCTGCTGGAAGACGACCACTAATCAAATTAAAGTAAATGTTTATTCTCTCTCTTCCATCTTTCACAGTTACAACCATCATTTCTCACAGAGCTTTTCCTACAATGACTGATATCCAACATCTCATTCTCCACATGAGAGATTTACATCTGGAAAAATAACTGAAGGGCCTGTGAAGCTGGACAATGAGAGAATATCACTGAGGCTTTCATACTGAAATTTTTCTTTTGAAAATATCAGGAGCTCATTCTCACTGTTTGGTTCAACTCTTTCTTAACCATATAGTTAACCTTGAGAAACAGGCTAGGGATCTTAAGTCTTTACTTCTGCTGCTGTATTACTTTGGAAATTCATTCACAGAGGGTTAGAAATTCCTTACTTTAGAGATGTCAGGTCCACTTGCTGATGTAGATGATGATTGATCTCTCTGATATCGCCTTTCAAACTTTCTCTATTACAGCAGTGTGCAAAAGTGTCCATTTCTACATCTTAAGACCATTTAAAACACAAAGCAACAGTAAAAAGACTTCAAAACCACCAACAGCAATCTCCTTATGCAAGGCTACAATCTAATTTAAAATATTTAGCAGAAATTTACAACAGTATCCCCAATCTGTAAAATAGTATCTAGCCCAATAAATGCAAGCATTTTGTCATAGCTTCAGCAAAACTGGAATACTCCAGACTCAGGAAAATTGAGTTTCAGAATCTCCAATTTTACCCCTTTTATAGGACTGAATTGCACTGTAGCTGTCCTCAGAGAGGCATGAGTAACAACTCCTTCATTTCTGGAAAAACATGTCATAACACCTACACCAAAACACACAAGCAACAGTCTTAGCTTCAGGAACTTACTGCTGCATGTTGAAACGCCGTAATTTCTGAGAGGTTCCCATCACCGTCGCAGGTAAAACATTAATTTTAAGAAAAAAAAATAAAGCATTGGGAGAGGAGAGCAGCAGCATCCAATCACTCAGTGATTTTGAAGCAAGGGAAGTGAGGCCTGTTGACGACTGCCTGTGTTCCGGATGAGTGACTGTGAGCTGGTCACCTCACGAGTGGCGCGCGAGGCAGCCACTGTGCTCCCCTCACGGCGGCCCAGGGCGCATGGCCCGGCGAAAGGGCCGCCTGCCACCGAGTTACTTCGGCCGCAGGGACTGGAAAACCCGCACAACAGCGTGGGTTTCCACTGCATGGAAACCACCGCTGCCGCCGCCTCACAACTGAGGAGGAAGGAACCGCTCGCATGCATGTGCTATAGATATGCAAGAGGATGCTCTTGCAAGACTTCATCTTGCTAGCTGCAAAAAGTGGAGGAATTGTAAGAAAGAAGGACCACAGTCATAGTTCTAAAGCATTCAGCTGTGCAGTATATACACTCATATACAGTCCTATAAATATTCAAAAGGCACTGTCCGTATATACAATGTCACTGCTGGAGCTATATTAAAAACCTGGGGCTTTCAGGCATTGCATGTATTCCGAGCGTGCGTCTGCCGCTATACTGTACTGGGCAAAGAACATTAGTAGCATTGCTAATTCTTCTCATCTACAGAAGCCTAGATATGCGCATGTGCTAAAGATGACATCTGTTTTGCCCAGAGACCCAGATGACAAATTAAAAACGTCCACTTGCCATAACTGCAGTAAGTGCAGCTTTGTATTAGTGATTAGATCATCAAACCAGTCATCAAAGTTGGCTTTGCAAGATGGTGCTGAACTCAAGTTCATGATGAGATTCTTCCAAGTGTAACATGAAATTTTCTCATAACTGAAGTTTTGAAGTATGATCAAAATATTTCACTAGCAGGCATAATATTTCCCCAGATAGTCATCTAGGAATATTTCTCTGTATTTAAAACTTTCATGAATTAAGTATTATTTTTCTGTGAATTTTTATAAAATGATATTGCTGCCAAAAAGAGCAGTACCACATTCCCCTCTAATCTCAAGCATATACTCCTGGATCATCTCTTGCAATATCTCTAGCAAATATGTGCCTGCAGGATATGAATCAGCTCAGTCATCAGTTCTTCATACGAAGATAAGCTATATGTATAATGCTGCAGACTATATGGTAGCATAGTGCTACAACACATGCTCTCACTCCTGAAAAAGATCCTGCTCACATTAGCGACATCTTAAAACAACTATACATGACAATTGCAACCCAAGTTCCTCACCACAAAGTTTTTCCTTCCGCCCACTAGTGTAACATGACTGCTGTGAGCTAAATATAAGTGGATTAAAACAAAAGTCTCTCTCCAAACACCACCAGAAACAAACAGCCCTGCTTCCCTATTTAGGACTTCCTCAATCACTGGACTTTTGAGTCACTCCTCACTGGTGCAACTACACCATCTGCCCTGTTCAGTATCAGCTTTGTCTTTGAAAGAAAATGTTTTTTCTCACAGTTCTGCTGTTTTCCTACAGTAAGCCAAGGACATACTTACAAATAATTCTAAATATCAGCCATTGATTTTGTCTGAAGGTTTTCTTCTCTTCTTGTAGCTCAAGTCTCTTGGCAGATTCAGAAATCAACGATGGAAGGCAGAGGTAGGTAATTTTTTTCCAGTTCTGTGATATGTCTTGGCATCAACTGCTCCCCTCCAAAAAGAAAGGGGAGGGGGAGGGATTCTAGAATGTCCGAAGCTGTCAAGTAAAATTCAAACTTTTTCCCTTGCTTGTGTAATGAGACAGTTTGCAAATGTTTATGCAAAATAACCTTCTTCTTGTTGACAACACTATTTTATGTACATTCAAAATTACTTTGAGTTATTAAAAACTATTGTATAACCCTACATTGGCCATAATTTACCTTAATCACAGTTGGCTTATTACCGTTTTCTATTAAAAGATGTTGCAGTTTTTTCTCAGTTTTCTTTGCATGATCCCATAAACACCAAACTATTTTGATAAATATTCAATGTTTCTGCTACTCAAAAGTCAGGGAGGATAAAGTTGTTCATACCAGATCAATTCTGTTCATTCACACAGGGCTGTAGATAAAATACTGTCTTTTCTTGAAGGTTTGCATTATCTCTTAACTAGCATCAAAAACACCTTCTCTCCAACAATTAACACCCCACAATACTTTTATTTCTTGGTTGTGCTTCTGTTATAATCATTGCTGTTGCGATGCCGAAGTTTATTGTTGGTTCATCTAAATATCTGTGGACTTTGTGTGGATATGCTCTGTTTTGTATGGAGATACGCATTTTTCATTGAATGTTTGATGCTACATATTGACAAATACAAAGCTGCGGCGCCTGCTACAGGAGGTGAAGAAATAATAGGACAACTAGGACAACTTTCAACAGAAAGAGGCATACCAGCGTCTTCAACACTTTGTGAATAACCTAGAAGATACTTGGATGATAGGTGCCATGAACTCACTGAGAAGTTTCTTCTTTCTAGAGATGTCCAACCCCACGCTCAGCCATGTTCAGGGCACTTTGGAAGTAATAATGAACCAGAATGTGAGCCTCTCCTGTCACTCAGACTCTGGATCTCCACCAGTCAGATATACTTTGTTTAAAGGAAAACAGAAGCTAGCCACACTAAATAGCACAGACTTGACCCCAGCTATGTTTTACCTGACCATCAACTCTGCCAGGGATGCGGGTGAATACAAATGCAAAGCTGAGAACAGAATCTCCAATAAAGGAAAATACAGCAAACCTGTCAACTTAACCCTTATAGGTAGGTCTTGCTTTATACCTTCCCCACACATTTCATTTCAGGAGCACAGAACCACCCCCTCCGATCCAACCCACTGGAGTTTTGTTTGCTACAGGTGCTAGTTTACCCTGCACTGAGTGTCTGCCTTGATTACAGAACTAAATTTCACTGCCCTCGATATTATTTCCTTAGGGGTCAGCAGTGTTACCCTGATCCGGCTCAGTGAGCCATCCGTCCCCTAGGCCTATTTCATTTGCTTACGTTGATGTTTTTCTTTGGAGTTTGTCCTGTGCTCAGTGACAGTCTTTTTGGTTTCTTTTTACAGAGCCAGTTTCTAAGCCAGTGTTAAGCTCACCCAGTTCTCAAACAAACAAAGGACAGAATGTGACACTCTCTTGTCTCTCAGAAAATGGTTCTCTTCCTATCACATACATATTCTTCAGAGGAAGAAAGAACATCTCCCACCCAATGCGGATGCAGAAAAAGGAAGCAGCTATATTTGTTTTGTTTATCAATTCATCCAGTGACTTTGGAACATATAAATGTAAAGCTGGAAACAGCTTTCCCAATAGCACAAAATATAGCAACAGTTTCAACTTTACATTAGCAGGTATGTCAAAAAACTTATCATCACTAATAAACAAGGACAACTGTTAGAAGAGACCCCTTCTTTCCTTGATCTACCTGGGGGAGATTCTAGCTTCATTTTTCTCTTTGGTTCCCGTAAAAGCGAGGGCCTTTCAATCTCATCAGTGTGATTAGATCACTGGCTGCAGCACACTCCCTCCTGCTGTAGTGGTGTGCACTTTGCACTCTGAGTGGATCTATTAACCATGGTTAATCTGAAAGGTGAAAGAAATGCAAAGTTTTTATTTCAAGCTATAGAAAATACTTAGAATGCAAAAAAAACCCCACTTTTAAATAAATACTTTTTGTTCTTTTTGACAGAGGAGAGAAGCAATTTTCAACCATTGCTCATTTCTCTTGGGCTGATCCTGCTGTTGTTAGCAATAGGATTTGCTCTGGCAATTCCATTTGTCATTATTCCTTCATGTAAAGCAAGTGAGTTATTTGATGCCTATTTCAGTTTCCAGAAGTGCTAACTTATGTCAATAGAATCTATTGTGTAAACACGTTATAAGCAGAATTAAGCTCTTAAGAATTAAGATGTTGTCACTCTGCTCTTAACCAACATCCAGATTGGAAGCAACTTACAGGACATTGACTTCTCAGCTGAGTTTTAGATGGCAGGCCTGCGCTATGGGAAGAAAAGCAATACCTGAAATATACAGATAAATGATGGCAAGAACTGATCCTGAACATCCATAATAAAGAATAGAAATTCTATTAAAAATATCATTGGTTAAGGGGCAGTATTAATCATGACAGCAATGTTAAGAAGTTCAAATATCTTGGAGCTGTTTATTTCCTCACAAAGAAGTGGATGCATATATGTTTGTTTCTTTTATAATTTTCAGAAAGAAGCAAGTCTGTTAGGTCCTCAGGTGGCCTTATTTCAACAACAAATGCAGAAGAGACAGAAAACTACGTCATATACACAGAGATTGGTAAGTTTATGCTTATCTCCATTTAGCCAGAAAACTTACTAGTCTGATTGAAGAATACCATTATAGTATTTGTAGCTAGTACGGGACAATTCCTTTACATATTACAAAAGAAAAGAGAAAAGGATCCCTACTATGTTAGTGAGCTAATGGAACACCTGCTCACCATGACCTCTGAAGTCCCTCAAGATCCATACTTACAATCTACCTGTCAGCCACACTGCCAAAACTGCAGCTTTGACTATACTGGATAAAGAGTTCTGGAGTCTCATGCAAAAAAACCACAAGTACTTAAAACAGAAAAGAAATAAACCAAAGAATCTGTAAACTCCTGTCATTGCAGGGGAAACAGCCATTACAGAGGAAAGAAAATTAAAGACCAGAGAACTACAGTGCACATTTACTAAGAGTCAAAAATGGGATCATTTGTAATAAAATTATAATAAAAGAAAACTTGAACAAAATGCAGGAGCTACACAATACACATTAGTTCTTTGTGTTTCTCATCTTTGACAAGACTCAAAGTCACTTAAAACAATTAAGTAACAGAAGGCAATAATCAACAAGGCTACTGAATTAAGACATTGTACCAATTGTGGAAAGCACGCAATAATGAAGCCATTGCACAACAGCCACAACACATAAGGAAGATTTGAAAAGGACTACATGACTTACACTATTCTCAAGAAAAAAAAAATTATTATCTTTCCTGTTCTAAATACCAAAGGGAATCATTCTCCCCAGTAAGCCTGCCTTCCTGCTCAGGTGGTAAAGAGACAGAATTGCAGTGGCTCAGCTCAGCTTGCCTAATATTCTTTGCAGCCTCTCTCTGCACTCTACCACATTGCCTGTAAAGAGAGTGAAAATAATTCTGATAAGACCTATAAATGCTACAAGAAGCACATGTAGATTTTATATCCTGGATCTCACTGCTTTGTACCATGACAAGAATTACAGGGCCATAACCTCTTGTACTTAATTCTTGCTCTCTGTCTTTAATCCAGAGTATGTTAAACCTGAAGAACAGTATGCCAACTTTGCCATCATTAGAAAGGAAAATGAAAAAGGTAAAGTTCTTAAAATTAAAATAGTGAAATATCTGGGGTGCACAAAGACACTGGGGAGGAATTTGCTGGGGATTCTTTTTAGATAGTAGCAGTTATAAAGTGAAAATGCTTACCTACTACAGAGAAATTAAAGTAACTTGAAGAAAAGGAAGGAAAGTAAAAGTCTATCACCAAGCTATCGTTAAAAAAATCAGCAGCTTAATTTGAAACCGTGCAGGCCATGTTATGTGACCAAGCTGCTAATGGCCTATTAAGCTGATGTGTACCCTTATTAAAGGATGGATTATGTTATTCTGGCTTTCAGACAAGAGAATCTCTGCTACAGTCTATTCAAAGGTCGCCACAAGAGATGGAGTACAAGGTAGGATCTCACTTGTGATTAATTACATATTTTACACAATCTTTACTCCTCAGATGTTCTGAGCACCGCTGAACTGCACAAAAAGAGTAGACGATGCTCAGATGTTGCTTTCATGGCCTATTTTACAGACAAACAATAACCTAATTTTCTCTACTTGTGAAATCCCTAAACTGACAATTCCTTCAACTTGTAACAAAGAAACAGAATGGGTAAAAAATGGAACTCAGACACCCAGCTACCAATCTCATTTGTCAAACAGCACAAACAGCACCTTATGGTCCAAGTAGAACCACTAACAAGAGGAAAAATAAACAACAAACAAAAACAAAGTCAAATACAACATATAGCGCCAAACTGGCATCATGGTTTTATCTGATGAACTGAAAGCAAAAATGATGAGCTCATAAGTGATATCCAGATGGAAACCTTCCACTCACATCTGTATTCCTGTGTATGTCACTATAGTAACAAAAGAGATTTTAATGAAAGTCCTTGTCTTTAGTGACATTAATGATTTTCAGTGGATGCATGCATCATTGCATGCACTTTAAAGCACCTATTCAATATACTGACTTAAGCTGTATACACATAGTAAATCCATTCATTTAGATCATTCCATTTATATCTCAACTCTCTATATCTGAATGCAAGCGCAATACTCAGGTACGGCATAAGCATGATCACACTTTAGTCTTATTTTTAATTCTATGCCACAAGCTTTGTCTACTAAAGCTTTTGTCAACAAAATGCTTAACTGTTTACAACTGTGTTCCTCCGCACCCCCCCCCCCCCAATTCCTGTTTAGTCCCTTTAATCCTCCCTTTTAATCAAGCGCAAGACAGAGTAGATTACATGCTAGATTGCAGAACAGAGAACAGTTGATAAACACATACTCAGGGAATGATTTTAGAAAGAATGAATACCATTATTAAACTTTTCTAGATTAGAGATTTTTTCTGTGTTTCTTTAAGTTTTTAAATTGCAAGTTTGTAACAAAATAACGAAACTGGAGGTATAAAGAACGCAGTTAAGTCCCACTAGCAACAGACAAGCATGCTTCTTCCTTCTTTTCTGGTCAATCTAGACATCGAGATGGTCCGGATTTGATAGAAAAGAGCTGTACCAACAAGCTTTAGTGGAACTATTTTCAGAGAGATCAGTGATACCCTGGAAGTCAATTCAGGCACAGAGATTAAAAAAAAAAAGTCATTTTATTAGAACAAGATAAGTCTATCTGTTTTTCGCAGATGTTACATACTTAGTTAAAAAGTCCTTTAGCCTAGAAATGTGCATCATTTCCTTCATGGTGGTGTCTCTGCTTCTTAGCTGGACCACTCCACTCTCCAGAGTAACATCAGTTATCAACACAGTGAAGAGAACACTCATCTCATCGTACCTGAGAAGATATCAATGCACTTGTTACTGCTTTTGGTGTAGAAAAAAATCAAAACAAGATTTGTACATATGATCATATGCTGTTAATATTTCCTTTTGTTACATTGTACTAAGTCATGTGTGAAGATAATATTTTCTTGTTGTCATTTCTTTCTTTCCTCATTACATTTCTTCAGGTTATTGGGTCACTTCAGAAAAAACAGAGAATTTTATCTGAGGACCTACTGTATGGATATTTTTGTATATTTTCTACTTTTTTAATAACCAGAATTACTTTTATAGGCGAAAAAAAAATCATTCAACAGCACGCTCAGCATTTCTGTTGAACCTGAAAGTTCTTTGGATCACTTACTGGAATATTATTTATCTGTAGAAAAAAATCCTTCAAATATACCATTGGTAGTCATTCCAGGCTTGAAAAATTTCCTGATCAAGACCAGATATGGTATGCATGAAATAGTACTACAGAATGAAACACAGAAGCCAATCCGAATGCAAAAGTGGAAAATAAATCAATTCTTCAAGTTTATGACTCATCTTTACTTTAGAAAGCTTTAGAACTTTACTTTTAAATTTTAGAAGTTTATTTTCCTAGCGAAGTCTCCAACAGCTATTTTACAGTTCAAGAGCAACAGCAATGCAAAAGTAAGAAATTAAATGAACTGTGCATCTTTCAAAGTGAACTACCTGGCATTGTTTTTCATAACAAAATAATTGAATTTAAATGTATGGTTCTGAATACATACCTGCAGTCATTTGGCTACTGCACATAAGAACTAGTTTATTTTCACTAGTTCACAGAATCTCTTTCACCTTCATAATTTAATTTACAAAATGCTTTTTTTCCTTACTTTGCATAAAGCTGCTCCAGAGATATTTGCATGGTTTCAAGATAACCTGGCCATACAGAAATCCTGTTTTCTGACAGTTCATTGAATAATCCTTGACAAACCTGTATTTAGTTAAAAACAAAAGAAATAGTCTTTAAGGGTTTGAAATCCTAAACAAAAAAGCCATTCAGACGGTAGCATGTGCAACATTAGCATTCCCAGCTAGTATTAATTTACTGGCTAAAACAAGCTTAGAGTGGAAAGCAACTTGGCAGCTAGATTGCCACTGACAATCTTTTTTAAATAAAAAAAGTTAGTTCTCTCCCTCCTGTGCATATTTTTTAAATATAATGGACTTTAAAACAACAAGAAATCTTCTGAAGGTTTAAGTCACATTATGATAATCACGTAAGACTAAGAAGCCAACAGAATTCTTTACTTTCCTTCACTTTGCACAAAATTAGCATCAACTTTATTATTAATAAAAGGAGTACAGGTTATGTGTTTCCCACTCTCCATGGTGTACTCTTTGAGACACAGCTCAGAAGCTACACGGTGGAAGCACTGCTGAACCATGGCAAACACGACTTTCCAAGAATCACAACAGAGTAGCATGATTTTCCCCCATGTAAATGTTGTGAAAATTATAACAGAAGAAAACATGAAAAGTCAATGCTCATAATTAAAATGCTTTCTCCTAACATACCTGTCTCAGCTCTGGTGTTGGACCTTTTCCTACATCCAAAGCTACTTTAATAGGTGCTAAACAAGGATGAAGCTTGAGTACCTAAAGTTACAAAAAGTGACAGATTACTAGATATTTACACTAGATGCATTTAACAGAACTACAGAACATTTAAAAAGCTACTTGAATTTTTTAACTGAATGAAGAACCGCATTTACCAGAAAAAAATCTAAATACGCATAGCTTTTCTCATAGAAAGCAAAATTATAATCATACTTCATAAAACTAGCAAATGTCAGTTACACTACCATGGCAGACATTATTTTGTGCCAGATGAGACCAGCACAGAAAACAACATTTGCCAGCAGAGCAGCATCATCTTTAACAGTTAAGTCCAGAGAGATCCAAGAGAGTCCACCAAACCTTTCACCTGCAGTCTACTCCTGTTCTTAGGAGGTACACACAAGAGTGTATACCCTTGTGCACTCTTGTGTACCCTTACTGGGTTAACAAATAGTTTGAAAGTCAGGAACTCCTAGGGACTCCAGGAAATCAGGGTAGAAATAGGATTAATAATCGTCCTTGGGAAAAATAACCCACTACTATCTGTGACCCAATTCTCCACACTTCTCTAGCAGCCCACAAACTCTGATGGAAGGAGCCTTCCCAAGCATATTTTCTCCCACACAACAACCACATTGATCCTTATAGCTCTTCCATCACTAGCAATAGGCCACTAAGCATCAGAAAGGAGCTAAGGCAGGAAAGGCGACCTCAGACAAGAGAAAAAAATGGTCATGTAGGTAAAGAGGACAGTACCATGTGCAGAGGCAGTACCATGGGACCAGCCTGTTACTACTTGTAAAAAAAAAAAAAAAACAAACAAACAAAAAAAAAAACCACCAAACAGGTGCTTTGTCTGCACCTATTGGGAAGGGGAACAAAACAGTCATGTGAAAGAAAAACAAACTATTTTTGCTTAAGTTCACCACAACGGCTGACCCACAAGGCATTGTTGGTACCCGTTACCCTGCTCTAAACTAACAAACACACTTCAATGTTAACTAGTTCAGTCTATTCTGGGGACTTTAATAGACATATCTGCACTGATCTAGGCTGTGACTTCTATTTAAGTTTTGCACTTAGATCTGAACTCCTCTTCCACCTGTTCTTCCTTAGACTTTCTACAGAAATTTACCTTTCTCTGTGAATTTTTCTTTTTCATTAATGGATTCTCAACTAGCTGTAGAGAATCAAAGAGATAGGCTAACGTTCCTCGGTCCAGGTTTCCACTCACAGAGAGAACATGAGGAATAACATTCTTCCTCCCATCTCGGCCCTGAAGGAAAAGAAAAAACCCACAAAGGGATTTCTCAAAAGCTGCCTCAAAGGGTTTTGTAATGAAGTATTAATTCCAAGCACCCTTATCATATTTAAAATACAGTTAGACATATATTTTTAAAATGTTACTACTGGCACCTCAGGTGTAATAATAATTAGGGAAAATAAAATATGTGAGGAAGAGCCACATACAGATTACTTCTAAGTATGAAATGGGATAAGTTATAAAACATTTACAGATTCTTTCTGAGAGGAACTTAGCAACAAAACAGACTTAGGAGTTTTTCTTAACAGCAGCTCACTGAAAGAGGCATTTGATAATAGTTGTCTTGCCAATTTACCTTGTTTCTCATTTCAAAGAATTAACTCCATACAGAAAATATTTCATACCTATTTTTTCTGCATTAAGATCACCCAGAGACATTCTGACTTGTAAAGTACCAATTACACTGCTTTTATAGTAAAGATTACACACCAAACAACTGGATCACAAAAACAAAACAAAAACTCACATATTTTTATCAAGAAACAATTTTAATGTAAAGAAATGAACGTAAGGCTTACAAGTAACTTTGATCTATCCTCTGGATACATTTGTAACAGTTCAGTATCACCCAGGTTTATCAATGTTTCTATTGTCTCTTTTCCCCATGGAAAGCCATAGCATAAATTAAATCCTTTTCTTCCTTCTTCATCCTGAAAGTCACTGCTGCTGAAGTTAGATGGGCCTATTGCAAACTGAAAATTAAAGATATAAGAGACGACCCATTACTGTGCATGCTATATTAATCACAAATAATGAAGCAAGATAAAGTCTATGGTAAGCTTCAGCTTGAAGTGCCATATAGTTTTTATACATCATAACCCCAAACATTTTGCTGTTTCTTCAAGGTAGTAATCTTGAGCTAAAATTACATACAAAATGAAAACGTTTACCTGTCTACAAGTCATATTATGAACTATTTAAAAGAGCTGTCAATCTTAAGCATTTTTTGATTGTTTGTTTCTTGCAAGAAATACATGCATTTCAGTCACTAACAAGCAAATACCTTTCTCCACCATTGGAGTCTCTGCCGTAACCAGTAATCAAGCCACTGTCCTGCAGTTCTGGGAGAGCTAAACCATACAAGGGATGATGTGGTCCTTTCGCCTATTCTTTAAACAATAGCAAGGTCAGCAAATTAACTCCTTCAAAGATAATAGGAGAAAGGAAAAAAAAAAAAAAAAGAAAAAAAGCAAGAGACAAACGTTCAAAAGTAATCCAAAAGGGAAAGTACGTGTAAAAAAAGGATGGTTTAAGTACAAAAATCATGCATTACATTACTATACCTGCTGAGATTTTCACTGCATTGCTCCCTTTCTGGAATGGAGTGAAAACACACTCCCATCTGAGCGAGGCCGTATGGTAGTCTCTTGTTTACCAACTCTAAACAGCTATCGTACTGTGCTAAGGCACCTGTGCAGAGACGAGTGTTCATTTTAGCCGCCACAGTTTTTAATTCTTGTGAAAGCCCGTGCTTTCACACAAACTTCGTTTCAAGACCTCCCCGCTTTACACAGGTCATTTATACGAGGCGGGGTCTAGGTGGCTTTAACGTTGTGCAGACACGAGGCCCTGGTTCGTGCAGCGCTCTGCTGGGCACTGCGAGGTTACAGGGCCGAACAGGGCAGGGGAAAGACGCACGTTGGGCACCTTGGGGCGCCTGGAAGGGGCGGCCGCTCCCGCGGGCGGGCGGGCGCTGCTCCCCGGGCCCCGCGCGACGCGGAGCGCGGACCTACCGGGCAGCAGGGACTGGCGGAGCAGCCCCGCGGCGCCCAGCGCCTCCTCCGCCCGGGGCTCCCCGCCTCGCGGGGCTCGGCGCGGCACCTCGGCGGGCACCAGCCGCAGCGCCTGGGCGGCCGGCGGGGCGCCGGGGCCGGCGGGCCCGTGCAGCGGCGCGTCCACCGCGAAGACCTGCTCGCGGAAGGCGGCCACGGCCTCCCACCACTGCGCCGCCAGGTTCGCGCGCAGCGCTACGCCGAGCGGCCCGAAGGCCGGCGGGCAGCCGCAGAGGTAGGCGCGCCAGGGCCGCGGCCCCGCGCCGCCCCGCACAAAGTGCCGCCGCCGGCAAACCTCGAGCAGCTCCTCCCCGCCTGACCCCTCGCCGCCGTCGGCCGCGTAGGGCCGCGCTGGGGGCCGCTTCAGCGCCGGGCGCCCCAGGGCAGCGCGGCCGCACAGCCGCCCCCCTTGGCTGCAGCCCAGCGCCATCTTCCTCCCCTCCCTCAGGGAGGGGGCGCAGCACGAGGAGCACCGCGAGCACCGCGCATGCGCTTCAGCCACGCGCGCGAAGGCGGAACGCGCGTGCGCTGCTGCCAGGCCCGCGCCCCGCTGAGGCGGCGGCCGCGCGCCGCTGTCCCTCGCGGCTCGCTCGGCGCCCGGCCGCGCCTCTCTGCGGGTCCCGCAACGGGGAAGCGCCCCAGGCGGCTCCGCTCCGCGCGGACTCCCGGCTCTCGAGCAGAGATAGCGCGGTAGAAGCCTCCGCAGCGGCAGAGCAGTGGAAATTTCCATGCGTGCTTCGCGTCATGGCTTTGTACCGGTGCCAGAAGGCAGAGTAAACACCCAGTGTGCGGCTTCATCGTGAAAAAAAAATCACACGTTAAGGCACAGCAAACTAGAGTCGTGTCAGTGCTGGCCCTGTGGTACACTCAGTCCTGCAGGGGTTACTAGTTAAGGCAGCAGTAGGGCCCGAAGCTAGGTGCCAGTTACTTCTGTTACTGGTCGGCAAGGTTGCAAAGACCTGCTGCCCTGAGCCAGCCTAGGGAGTGGTGCAGAGCTGTCCTCAGTGCACCTCAGCACTTTGTACCTCCCTCCCAGAGCCAAGATGACCCTGTTTAGCACAGCCTACTAATTACTAAAATATAACATTAATTAAAGGGGGGAGGGGAGTTTAAGATTTCCAATATCCCCTTTCAAGCAGCCTAACTTTCACAGGATCAGAGAGGCATGCTGAAGGTGCTGGGTGCTATTTCCTATTAAGGAAGGGGGAAAAAAATCCTATTTTAAAAGCTCCCAAGACTACTTGGATTTTCACTTAGATCTTGAGGTTGTCATGTCAGAATCTTTAATTTAAAATTAAATTTATAATTAACTTAGAACTAGCTTATTGTTACTGATAAAACAAGGAGGAATGGAAAACTGAAGGTCACTGTTAACTGTAAGTTTAAGCTGCATTAAGGGCTTTAACTAACCTCAGGATCAAGAGCTTTCCGCATTCAGCTCTGAGTCTGCTCAGGGAGATACTTAAGACCATTGTTTTTGCTCAGCATTGGAGAGTGGTTTGAGACCATTTTATTTGCATGGACTATGAAGTATGGTGGGAGAAAGAACTGTTCTTCAGGCCAGAGCAGAAAGCCAAAGCTTCTAGTCAGTGAACTGCCCACTTCCCTCCCTCCACTTCCATAAAGAAATCACT
This sequence comes from Nothoprocta perdicaria, assembly GCF_003342845.1. NCBI lineage: Eukaryota > Metazoa > Chordata > Aves > Tinamiformes > Tinamidae > Nothoprocta > Nothoprocta perdicaria. Next base: position 3,047,948 of record NW_020455710.1, read on the forward strand.
GCTCAATACCAGTTTAAGTGTAATTGGAAGTTTTAATACTAGCGTCTTCCCATATCTCTGAAGCTCATAGTAAGCCTGCATGCTAACTCACAAGGCTTGACAGCTGTAGGTACATTACACTCAAGCCTAGCCTGCATGTTTGCTCATGTGAAGGCGACACTTATGGTGCTGCAAATAAAGGGAAAAAAAAAAAAGAAAAACAAAGGGGAGGGGAAGCTTCCTCCACTTGTCCCAGAAGCTCATTAGCAACACCCCTTAAGCAGAGTTTTGGTCAGCAACATTTTTAGCTATACCATTACTCCTATAGTTTTGGAAAAATTAGCCCTACTCTATTTAGACAGGGAAGAGTACTGTTTCCAATTTAGAAGCCAGCTTTAATTTTCTTCCCGCTGAAAGTGGAGCCTGCCCTGCTAAGCAATCTAGCCCAATCAAGGCAAGGCTGCTTATCATATATGCTTTAGCTTAACTGCTTAATCAGACACAGTTGAAAAACCCTTCTAGAATTTAATATAAAAACATTTGAGAGTCCATTAATGTAAAGTTGTGCACATGTTGAGAAAACTGCAATTTTAAAAGAAAATTCGGTCTTCAAATATCTTTATTGGAAGGCCATGCACTGCCTTCGTTACTGTATTTCAAATCACTGTACATTTACTTTGAAAACACTGTCTGCATTTTCTAGTACAAAAAACTAAAAATTGTTTCAGGAATGTAGAGAAATATTCAACTTAAATAGCGAAAAAAGTGCACCATAATTACTGCTGCACTGCAGTCATTTCTGCATTTCTCATTTCTTAAATAACTATCCTGTCTTGGTAACACACAATATAAAGAGCAATTATGAAAAACTGAGACATTTAAATACACTAAGTTATTGAGAATAACTTGTCGGCATTGGGTAACCTATCATAGGAGCAGCAGTGCCAGTGGCAGGATACGCATACTGCTGTTGGTTCATGCCATTGTGCATATTTGCAATGTTACTCCCATACTGCTGCTCATAGCCATTCTGGTAAGCGCCTGCTGCTGCTGCAGCTGCTGCTGCAGGGGTACCAGCCCTGAAGCCAGCCTGCATGCCTGCAGCTGCAAAACCGTTCCCAAAAGGAGTTCCATTACTGTAGCTTTGGGTACTAAAGGCCCCATTTTGAGCCTTTGCTCCAAAGTCTCTGGTCTTTCCTAACGCACCATAAGTTCTCTCAAAGTTCTCCCTCTCTCTAAAACTACTAAATCCACCCCTTTTGCCCGCAGAATATCTGTCACGTCGATCACCTCTGGAACGACCTATTAAAGAAAAACACAAGACCACAGTTTACATACAGGGTTGCATTTCAGCTTAGTTGGAATGAAATAAAAGCTTTTAGCTCCCTCTTGATCAACCATGAATGAACCCAAGAGTTATCTTTCCGTTTCAGCCCCATCAAGACGAGCCTACTATGAAAGTCTTTGCTACAGCGTATACCTGTCAGGTACACCAAAGTTCAGGAAAATTGTTAGGACAGAACACGGTGACAATCTGGAGACAGCCACACTTAAGAGGTATATGCTCTGTCCTGGAATACAACTGGTAGCATAAAGACAAAAAGTCACTCTGATCTTGCTAATGGGACACTGTTCACTCCATGCCACATTTTTCCAGACACAGGAAACAAAACCACAGGAAACAAGTCCTGTCAAGTGCATTTGTGGTCAGCATTACTCATGGTGCACTAAAAGGTGCTCTGGAGACCACGCACACACAGTGTAGGGGATTTTCTGACTAATAAATACCTTTTCAGGTCACCACAACAAACACCTAAGCCACCTTTGACATCCATTCTTAACAAGAACTTGGGAGATATAATTTGAGTTTCTGGTGTTTGGAAAGCCATGCACCGTGGCTCTATCAGCAGTACTTACCTGCACCTCTGTCTTCAACCAACTGAAGCAATTTGGGGTTGATGGCTTGATTAGCCTCTCGAAGCACAGAGATGAGGTCATTTACTTGCTTAATATTGTTAGGAGTAAAGAATGTGTATGCTGTGCCTGTTTTGGTACTGCGGGCAGTTCGTCCAATTCGGTGGATATAGTCCTCTGAGGAGTTAGGGTAGTCATAATTGATGACAAATTTCACATCTTCCACATCTGTAAAGTGTTGCAGTGTGGCAAAAGGCAATGTACAAAGTTTTGCACACCACAACAGCCAAATTGGAGATAAACGTTAGACAAGAGTACTTTAAAGGAAATAATGGCTGCAAAGAACATTGTTAGAATTATCCATTTCTGCATGAATATTGTGGAAGGGAAAGTTATGCACACTCCATCTGTTCCCATCTTACACCCACCCTGTGATCCAAAACCTTACCATAAAGGAGTATGCATTTGCTTGTCAATCCCAACTCAAGAGTCCCCTTTACAAATCATCAAGTGACATCTGAAAGCTTCTTGCAGTAGGGCCACTAAAGCTCACAGCAGCCTCTTCATGTGCTCATTTGAGGACCTTAGAGTAAAAACATACAAGGTCCTTCACATACACACTCATCAGAAGCTCAAAAAAAAAGGGCCACACTGTTCGTCTTGCCAAGACCTTTGAACTGCAGCTGCAAGAAAAACATACCTGTCCCCCAAAAGTCACCAAGTTGTTTTTATGCACTGTCTTGTCTAGGCAAGCACTTCCAAGAAGCCAGGTTCACTTGAGAATGTGTCTCTCTCTGGCAGGTCTCGACATGACGACTATGTAAAGGTGGAGGAACTCCGACTTTCAACGGCATTTAGAAAAGCCGTTGCTTTCCTGTCCCACTTGCTAAAGCGAGAGGTGGGCTTTTTCTCAGATTTCATGTGCCAGTACTCACCAATTTGTACAAGGCTTAGTACATTTTAAAGCTGCTCTCTCCATTTCATGGTTGGAAAAAAATTTCATTGAAGTTTAACTATTTTCTTCGACATTTCAGCAAACTCACTGAAATTCAAAGACCCACAGATCACAGCAAACAGTATGCACAAAACTAACAGTACTGCACCATGGCAAATCATGCAAAGCATGGAGAGAAGAGAAATACCAGGGCAAAGTCAACTGTAAATGAAGTTGCTTATTTCATGAGAGAACAGGTCTATGGGGGTAGTAGTTTAAAGGATGATCTTTGCCTTTTGAAGATTACTGGCACACAATGCTCTCAGCTTTCACCTCTCTATTTGACTGGATGGAGCCAGCCGATCATTTCCACTAGTTCTCCATCCCCCTCGAGTCCTCCGATTGTCATGCCTAGGCCTTGCCACAAAGACTGCACCTTTATGTGAAGAAAACTTAGAAAAATGCAGAGGTTAAAGAAAGCAATAGACTTTCTTTAAATAATTTTGGGCAACTGGCATTACGAGTTGTACTAACCTAGACCTCTGGATGCAACATCTGTAGCAATCAGGATTGGTGCTTTCCCATGTTTGAATTCTGTAACAGAAACAGTTCATCAGTTTCTTCATTTATCAGCTAACATGGAAGGAGTCAAAGAAACTACTAAGATACTCACCATTTAGAACCCAGTCCCGCTCCTGCTGACTTTTATCACCATGGATACCCATTGCTGGCCACCTGAGAAATATGTAAATTGATTGATCAAACTTGAAGTGGTCTCACTGTCCAAAGTTAAAACTAATCCTAGAAACTGTGTGAAATTAACTTGTGTCATTGTGTCAAGTTTTAACCCATGAAGGTTCATGAACTTGTTTACAATATCTATAAAAGTGACAAAAGTTCAAGCTACTATTTACTTACCCATCTCTCCTCATTTTCCTGGTAAGGTCATCGCACCGTCTTTTGGTTTCCACAAAAACAATTGTTTTGTTTTCCTTCTCACTCATGATTTCTTCCATCAAACGAATAAGCCTTTTTTGGAAAAAGGTGACAGTTAGGACTTAGACTTAACCATGCTGTGCAAACTTATTTCCCTACCAGTCTGACATGGAGCTTATTTAGCAATATCAGACCAGTACCAGAATTTTTGCTATGAACATTTTGTACCCACTGACTACTTACTTGTCATCTTTCTCTACATCGTGACACACGTCCACAATCTGAAGAATGTTGTGGTTCGCACTCAATTCTAATGCTCCAATATTGATGTGCACATACTCTTTCAAAAAGTCTTCAGCCAGCTGTCTTACTTCCTTTGGCCAGGTTGCACTCCACATCAGAGTCTGCCTATCGGGCTACAGAAGGAGACTGCGTTACTACAAGACTATGAAGTTGAGCTAAACACCTCATCAAAAAAGTCTACCCAAGACAAGTCCAAGCAAGTTAACTACACTGTTCTTGTTTTAAAGAACAGTTATGTATATATGCCATTTATACTCACTCTGATCTGATCTACAATTTTTCTGATCTGTGGTTCAAATCCCATGTCAAGCATTCGGTCAGCTTCATCAAGTACAAGGTAAGTGCACCTCCTGAGATTGGTCTTTCCAGCTTCTAAGAAGTCTATGAGTCTTCCAGGTGTTGCAATGCAGATTTCCACACCTAAAACAAAAGCAGCAAGTCAGATTAACTAGTTTCCACATTGCCTCATACTGAGGGGCACCAAGGCTTATCCATACCTCTTTCTAAGTCACGAATTTGTGGTCCCTTTGGAGCACCTCCATAAATACAGGTAGACTTCAAACGGCATGCTCTGCTATACTCCGCAGCTACCTGCTGCACTTGTTGAGCCAGTTCACGAGTTGGTGCCAGTACAAGACACTAGAAAAAAGATGTCCGGCTTTTAGTTATTCAAAGAAACAAAGCTAGTCAAAGAGTTTTTACAAAACTTTTGTAAAGCACAAAAAATAGGTCACTGCATACTCTGGTGACATCACTGTAGTATAAGTAACACTGTTATTTGAACAGACACAGCTAGTGAGAAAGAAATATTGCTATGACATTAAGAAAGTCTTCTGTCATTACATAAGCATGAAGTAGATTAACAAAATAAGTTTTTTTTTGAATAAGATGTTTTCATTTAGGAATACTTACTATAGGTCCATCTCCTCGCTCCAGGAATGGCTGATGATTTATATGCACAATGGCAGGCAACAAGTACTGTGTGCAGCAAGGAGATAAAAAAAATCATTATAATCTCTTTCCAGAAGTGTTCAAACTGCATAAAGTCAGGCAGCATTGCCATTGCTGAATTCAGCAACAGTCTTAAGTTACAATGAAAACTTACAGACAGTGTTTTCCCTGATCCAGTCTGCGCTACTCCAACCATATCCAGTCCACTCAAGGCAACAGGCCATCCTTGTGCTTGAATAGCAGTTGGTTCGGTGAAGTTCTGCCTCTGAATCACTTCCATAACATTTGCTTGAAGAGAGTATTAGAACTCATTAACTTACTTTTTTCCCCATGTTTGATTAAAATTATATCTGTCAATACACTGTTCTGCACTTACCAGGAAAGTTAGCTTCATAAAAGTTTATAATTGGTTTTGGACAGTTATGGCCCCTGACTGTTACTTCTTTGCTTGATCTGTACTGTTCAACCTCTTGCTGCAAGACAAAATGCCCATTATTAGAAGATTTGATACCCAAATTTCCTTTATCCATGCCCCAAGACTCTTAGCACATTTATACTGTTTACTTTTACACAAGCTGGATAGAGCACATACCGCAGTACGTCTAACTACATCAGGATGTTCTTGATAAAAGTTCTTCTCAAATTTTGGCAGTTCATCTAAGTTCCATTTCTTTTTTGTAAGCTTTTCCCCAGGGTTTCCAAACTTCTTTCCAGATAGCAGTCCACCTCTACTCCCCCCGAAACGAGGGGCTCCAAACCTAGAGAAGAACACATCATAATATATATTTTTGCATACAACTCATCATGACAGCCCAACCTGCAACTTGACCATTCAGTTTTATACATTTTACATCCTACTGAAACTCCAAAGCCTATTTAAGTTGCAGCTACCACTATTAACTTAGTTATAACTCAAACTACAGTAACATGCTACCTTGCGGCTTCCACAAAACTAAAGGATTCTTTACCAACCTACAACTCAGTGGAAGCCTTAACAGAGCTGCATAATCCCCATGATAAAAATGGTTTCCCACACAAGTGGCCCTCCCATTGCATGCCTGCCCACATAAAGTGGGTATGGGGCACGTGGGCAATCTCGGGACAACTTTGACAGAAACTGTGGGTTTTGCATCCCAAAGGGCTCGCTCCTGTCAGTAACAGTGTTTTTAGGAGGTCACATGGATCCTTTTGTTCAGGAAGGGCCCATCTCCAAAACCTGTCCCTGCGGCTCCGGGCAGAGCGAGGCCACGGGCCGCTACGGCGGCTTCAAGCGGGCGCTCCCTCTCCCGCGCTGGGCGCGATCCTCCCTGCAGCGCACAGCGCTCCCAGAGGGGACCTGCCCGAGTGGCCGCTGCTTCCTGCCAGCGCTGTTTCCTTTGTCTCTCATTTCTGTCTACGCCACATTTTCCAGCCGCTGCCATTTTAGAGCCGGAGCTGGGCGGGGGGAGGAGGAGGAGGAACAAAGGCGGCAGCAGCAGCCGGCATTTTGATTTCCCCTCAGTCACCGCATGGCGGGGCCGGCCATTAACATCCGCTTACACAACACAAAGCAGGAGCCGGCCGGCTCCTGGCAGCGCCTGCGGGAGCCGCCGTGCGCGGCGTGGGGGGGAAGGGAGAGCAGGGAACCGCCCTAGCGGGAGCTCCCCCAAGGCTTCTCCGCCATCGACGGAGCGCCCGGCCAACCCACTGACCCACAAACCCGCCGCCAGCCCAGCGCGCCACCGCGGCCGAGGTGCGCGGCGGGGAGGGCTGGGGGGTGGGCGAACGGACAAAAATCGAGCTCCGCGGGAGCCATCCGCGCTCGGGGCGCTCCGCGCAGTGGGCTCAATCCCCTTCTCCCGACCGCACCCCTAAGGAGCGACCGTGGGGTCCGTGGACTTCGCCCCCTCCCGAGATTATGTGGCCGCCCACGCATAAAAGCCTTTTCTCTAAAGCCCTTTCCTTCTCTTCCCCTCCCCACCGCGGAGCTCTGGGGCCAACAAGCTGCGGGGAAGGGCTCCATGGCCCAACCCCCACGCCGCGCCGCCATTTTAAACGGCTAAAGCGCAACAGCCGAAATGCCCGCAGGCGGTCTAAGAGTCCGGACGCTGGCGGCGGCTAGCGCCAGCCGGGCCCCCGGACTCACCCTCTGTCCCTGTCGCTGGAATACCCGGACATGCTGATGGAAGCGATGGTGGCGGTCAAGTGGCGATCACTAAAGAGAAAGGCGGACGGCACGTCCGGATCCCGACGCCGTTGACGGGGGCCACTGAATGTAGAGCGCCTCGCCGCCCGGATGCCGGTTATATAGGGGGAGCCGCAGGGGTTGCTGGGAGCCGGTTGGTGACGCAGGCGCCGAACCCGCCCCTTGTTTTATGTAAGCGGCGCGAGACTCCGCCCCCCCGCTGGGCGTGGCCGCGCCTCGGCCGACTGACCGGCTTCTGCGCTCGCGGGCGGAAGTCCCCCTCCCTCTTGGGGGGCGTGGCCTACGCTGACGTCACTGCAAGCAAAGGCGGGGGGAGGTGTCACCCCCCACACTGCCCGCGCAGGGAAGGGCGCGAGCCGCCGCGCATGCGCAGAAGTGCGGCGCGGAGGGGGGAGGGCGCAGGCCGCGGCCTAGCGGGGCCGCCCGACCCGTGACAGGAAAAGCGACCCCTCCCCCACACAACCACCACACGATTTAGCCAGGGACAAACAGCAGATTTGGCACCGCAGATCAATAACCGGCCATCTAGTGTCCTCACCCGCCCCGCACTGGCACATGCCTGGGCAGAGTCTCAGGGCAAACAGGAGGTTGTTGGTGTTTTTTTTTTTTTTTTTTTTTTTTTCTCTGGGACCTAAGAACAACCTAAGTCCTTCAGCTTTCCAGGAAACAGAGGAGGCTGGACACACAGAGGATCTGTTAATAAAGTCAACTAGTGGGCTGCAAATGTTATAAAATGAGCCCCAAAATGTTCTTGTAGACTGCCCCGTGGCCTGGGCACTTTCATAAATATTAAAATGCATGTGATTGGGAGCAGGGCCTATTTTTATCTTTCCAAATTCCACCCCGGGTCTAGCAAAGCGATTTAAAGGTCACCAGGAAGCTCGCCAGTGCACGGAGGGACGCGGCTGCTTGTTCAGAACACGCAGGTGTGACAAATGTCAGGCACCTGCAGTGTGTGGCCCTGCTCACCTTCCCTGCTCCGTTAGCTTCAGGAATGACTTGTACATCTTGCTGCTACCTGTGGCTTTAAGCACATATGAGATAAGAGTGGGAGCGTAAGCAGCCATACTGCCAGAGCACATGAAAACAGCGTACGGAACAAGTGCCCTAACAACAACTTCCCTCTGTGGCCTCCCACCTTCTGACGAGCTGTGGCTGAAGACTTTTATGAAGCAAAAATAACATAATTGTATTTGCATTTTATTTGCATTTTTGTTCTATTTGTGCTCCTAGTTTCTAAAGCTGTGACAAAGAGTTTCACAGTTTAAATATACACTACCTGAAAAGTAGTTTTCTTAGCTTTAAACACGGTGATGATTTAAGAACAAGGGGGTAACTAACAATGTGAATTGTTAGAAATGGTAAATAACAAATTCCCATCTACTTTATCTACACTCTTTGTGGACCTTGGTATCTTCACAGTCACCCCTTTTCTAAGTAAAAAGTGCAGTCTGATGACTTCTTTAAAAGCAATTCCGCACTTCTGATAATCCCCCCCCCCCATGCTTAAGTTTACTGCGCACAGAATGCAAAATCTGCCCCTCATTTGGATTTACATAATGAGAGCAAAATGGTGGCTTTGTTTTGCCCTGCTTCCTAACGATGGTTCCTCCCTTTTTTGACTGCTGCGAAGACTGAAGCAAGTTTTCAGAAAACAGTACTAAATGATACCACAACAAACCCTCAAAAGTAACACCTAAATTAGGCCTATCTTTTTGTTTCCTTATGTACACCCACATCTGTTTCTTTATACGTGTTTATTTTTACATAACTCCACACAATTTCACCTAAAGAAACTGAATCTGTCTCTATGTAGTCTGCACATATTTAAAGTGCAACTTCATTTTCCTCCTTGAAAACAAGCAAACAAAACGAAGTATTTCTGTCTTTCATTCTTTTAAGGTAAACTTTTTCTTCCCCTCCTCCTTCTGTTCTTTGAGCCAATATATGCAATGTAAAATAGAGGCCTGCAGAGCTGTGTACATATCAAACTGAAAACTGTGTTTCCTGGAGCAACACGGAAATTCCAGAATCCCTAAGCAGTGTTGTTTGTGCTTAGTAAGGAAAATAATCTGCTTTCATCTCCAAAGACCTCACAAGAATTGTCATCTGGCAGCTATGTACAGGCAAAAGCTTTTAAGTTGCATTTCTAACGAAATGTCCTGGCATTCCTATTGTCCACGAAAATCACCAAGTCACACCGCATTTCCCCGTTCAAACTTACATCACCCGCTAAGCTAAACCAAACTCCCCAACTGCACACTAACCCTTCTAATGTAAACAACCATCTCTGCCTGTTCGCAAACAGCCGGCCCTGCAAGGTCAAGTACTAGAACTTTCCCCCGCTCCACCCCTCCTGCCAGAGCCAGCCCTCTTCCCTCCACAGGCCGCGAAAAAAATAATAAAAAAACCCTCACTTCAGGGTGATTAAGGGCGGGACCTTCCCAGCAAGCCCTCCCCAGCACTGAACCCCTAGTAAAGGATTTTTTTAAATCTTTTTATTACTAGGCTACGCGAGCCAAGGGGCCGCCCCGTCCCGTCAGGACGCCGAGACAACAACAACACCGCGCGCCTCCAACCCCCCCTTCTCTCCTGCTCCCCCCCCCCCGCAGCGTTCTGCGCATGCGCGAGGGCGAGCGCCGCAGGCACCCCCTCCCCCCCCCCGCCTAGGAGCCAGGAAGGAAACGGTGGGGGGGAGGGGGAGGCAAAGCCGCGGCCACGTGACTCTGAGCCATACGCCCCGCCCCGTCTCCGCGGCAACCCGCTGCTAAGCGACCTGCGACGGAGGCAGGACATCCGCCGCCGTAGCTAATGGCGACGGCTCTGGGCTGGACGCCCCGCCCCTTCCGGCGGGGGATGCCCAATCGGAGCGCGGGAAGCCGAGAGGGGCTATTTAAATTACACGGGGCGGTGGCTGCGGACCGTTGGATGTGTGAGACGCTGTCAGCGCGCGCCATGGGCAGCGCTGAGGAGACAGGTAGGGGGGGCCGAGGAGATCGCCCCTCCCTGGCCCGCGGGGCACCCCTCCCGGGCCACAGCGCCCCCTCCCCGTGCCCTGCCTGCCGTTGGGCCTCGGTGTCCCCAGGCCCTGCCCCATGGCGGGAGGGCGAGGGTGCTGCAGGGGCCCGGCCGTGCTGCCCTGCAGCTACTGGCTAGTGCAAAAGAGCCTTTTCACTTTCTTTTTTTTTTTATTATTTATTTTGCTCCCTTTTATTCATGTTTGTTTTCCCCGTAAAATTTCTTATTCAAGTGTTTTATGGCTCTTTATAAACATTTTTTTTTGTCCCATCTTTCTCTTAATGCCACCTTTAAACTAGAAATAAAGGGTAATTGCAACTTCTCAAGGACTTGTCAACCTGAACCAGAAGAGATGCTGTGTTCATGTTTCATGCACAGGGGAGAAAGACAAGTGAGAGGAGGGGGGAAAAAAATAAAAAAACAAGTAAGGGCAAGGTGTCTTTAGAACAGAGGGAAGACTTGATAGGTGGGAAAGTCATTTCCCTGAGAAGACAAGAACAAGAGGAGCAGGTGGCTGCTGGAGTAGTAACACTCTGCTTTTGTTTTCCTCCTTGAACAGCTGTCATATCATATTTCTAGGGATATAAGACTGCTGGCTAAAAGTCAATTGCTCTTGTAAGATATCAGTTCACATCATTCATAAAGGTATCTGTTGTTTCTAGCTCTTGATAGAGATGTGTTAAAGATCTCTATTAAGGTTGTCAGATTATGCTTAAAAATAAAAACCTATAACTTAAATTTATGTATACAAAAATTCTCTGAGTAGCAGAAGAGCAAATTCTGAACCTTAAATCATCACCCTAAGGTTGAATGTCAGGTTTGGTTCCCTGTCTATGATGAAAGGAATTAAAAGTCTAGAACTTCGGTATCTTCTGGCTGTCAAGTCCAATTGTGTCCTGACCACATCCTTGAACAAGATGTTGGCCTGCATCATTTCTCACTCTTCATCCATCCTTCTGTCTGAAAGAAGCCAGAGCACAGAAGAGAAAGCATAACTGGTCCTGGAGGCTGGATGCTCAAAGTGGCATGACTGGGATACCAGATACTGCAGTCGCAGACAACAATTAGTCCTAAATTGAAACCTTTTTTTCTTTCTTTTTTTTTTTTCATTATTACTAACTGTGTTGTATTCCCATGTCTTAGCTTTTTCATGTCTTAGCTTTTTCTTTTTTTTTTTTTCCTTAATAGACTGGGTTGACATTGCCAATGATCTTTTAAGGAGATGTCACATAAACCAACAAATCAAGCAGCTCTCGGAATGTGGTGCTGATGTGTTCATTCGTCTTTATGAATCAATTTTAGGAGAAAAAGTACCAGGTAGGAATATTAATTTCTAAAGTTGTTAGTTCGAACTGAAGACTGAAACTGCAGCTATGAGGAGCTTTTACTAGTAAAAATACACTAAAAACACTTTTTCTCTAAAATAAACTATACCTTGAATTTATACATAGATATTGTATTTACAAAGGATTTGAATTTGCTTATTTTAAATAAGTGTTAATGCTGAATTCTGGTGTAATTCTTAATATATTTAGGCTCTTAATTGATAAGGTAAACAGCATTTGTATGATAACAGTGATACCAATTAAGCAAGGCTATACAACCATGTATTCGTCTCTGTTTTAGGGTAAACTATGTGTGTTTGGGGGTGCCAAGACTTCTTGTTCAGGAAGATCTAAGTTTGTAGATGGTATCTAATGTTAAATATTAAAAATATTCATAAATATTTTAAAAATGCTACTCTATAGAAATGAAAACTTCAAAGTAGGTTAGTTGAAACATCTGCAGTAAAATTATCATTTTAGGTAGCCTGTAATATATTGCTTATTTTACATAGATTTCATAGCTACTCCTAGAAGCCAAGAGGATGATGCACATAATATACAAGCTGTAATAGATTCTCTGGCACTGGACTACTTGCAGGTCAGCTTGTCACATATCACTGGTGAGTACTTGCATTAATACTGACACTCAGCGTTTAATTTGAAAGTTTTAAATTAAAAGAACCATATCTTATCAAGTAGACTTTCATACCTGTGTGCAGGATCTTAAAGCTGTAATGAATGTCTTTAAAATGTTGATCTCGTCTTAGACGCAAGATATAAATTTAGACAGCAAGCAGAGAATAAATAGAAGCCTTCTTACATAATGCAGAGCTCTAGGAAATGTGAAAGTTAACAAGTAAATTTCAGTTGTCTGCTTAAATGTCAGCTGAAGTTTACTGATTCAGTATTTCTTTGGGCAGAGTTAAAATTTGGAAAGCTTATTAAGATACGTTACACCCTTACAGATCTAGCTATGTATCAGCGACCCAAGATCTTTTCTGAGATGAAATCTTCAAAAGAATTTCCAAGCAATTTTTCTTAGAAAACTCTTGGAAGTTTTTTCAGGCTGGTTTTGTTTGCTCTTACACTTTTTTTTTCTTTCTGAAGTACTAATTATTAATATGTAATAGTATTTTCTGTTAAGGTGAGAACATTGTGAAAGGAGAGAGGGAATCTATCAGAAACCTCCTTGAAATATTTGATGGTTTGTTAGAGTATCTTACAGAAGAAGACAGTGAAGTCTCCTCTCAGAATGAAGGTGAGTGGATGAAGTTTCCAGTTTGAGATATTATGTCATACCCCTGTATTATGGGCAGTATCTTTTTATGCTTGATAGCATGTCTGCTAGCAGTTAGCTTGCTGGGGGGTTACTGGGTTGTCACAACCACAGTTCTTGGTGTCTATGGATTGAATACAGCCCCCATAACAGATGAGAAATGTTCCGTTTGTTTGCACTAACAACTATAAGGAATTATGGCTTATTAACTTAATTATAGTTTATTATATTATTAAAATGTAAGCTTTATGGAACCTTGAGACATACAAGATCTAACAAGTGTTCTCCCCCCACCCCAAAAAAATACTGAAAGGTATATACTATAATATAGAAATATACTTTCTGCTTCATTCTTGTGGCAGAAGCCTACTCCACACTTACTAATGTTTCATACTAATGAGTGCATTAGTGACACAATGTATACAAGGGCTTCAGCTTATACATGAAGGCAGTCTTGGAGATAGATCTATTACAAGGCTATTTTGAGGGAAAAAAATGTAAATTGGAAGAGATGGAATTCAAGCCTTCAGAGGCATCCTTGTTGCTGCAGAGTGCTAGTCTTCCGGTCTCACAGCTGATAAGAGCTGTCACTGCTGCCTGTTGCACATGGTGAGCAAAGCGGGAGAGAGCATGTGGTGGATGAGATTAAATGCTACCTGCCCTGCTTCGCTGCAAAGGGGAGACAAGAGGCAGTAGCGCTGCTTGGTGCTTGTGCTACTTTTTCCTTTTCTCATAGGTGTTCCCTACCAGTAGTGCTATCCAGTAAATATTAGTGGCTCTAATGAAGTACAGGATTTAATTATTTTGAGGAAGAAGAAAGGACTTAGTAATTGAAACAATAAAGTATATGATAGCTGTGGTGTTTTTCAAAATTTACCACAAATTGGCCCCTTTAAAAATATTTTGCATATCACCATTGTAATGTTGTATTGGTTTAAAGATGTTTTTGATAATGTTGGCAATAATACTTGTTATTAGGTATGGTTTAGTTTTCAAAAAAACTAATGCATCTTAAATATTAACAGATGACACAAATTTTCTATTTAATAACAAAATTCCAAATGTACCTCAAGAACGTATGGAAAGTAACATTGGTGAACTTAGGCCTTCCTCAGAACTCTCACCAGTTAAAGGGTAAGAACAATTTAAATGTTTGCATTGGTGCAATGACTGACTGTCTGCGTTTCGGTGGAACAGCTAGTATATTTTTAATATTATGCAAGTAGGAAACATATACCGATTACATATGTCAAATGGAATGTGAGGTAACTTTCCCCTCTAGCTGGGCAGCAAGAGGGCTAAAATTAGATCCAGAATTTCTTTCTTCTCATGAAGAATGTTAAGATGGCTTTTAGTTTCTCTTAAATCTACTTTACACATGGAGAAAAGCAAGTTCAAAGCTTTTTCTTTCCACTAGTTTTAAATGACTGCATTTTGATGAAACTATGTTAGATTTATCTTCAAGATGTCTTCATTGGTTGGTTTTGAGGATGTTGGTTTCTTATTTCCTGAACTTTAATAGTAGCTAGCTAACTGAAGCTCCATCTTGTGGGCTAAAGAGGCAAAGACTTTTAGCATAAATGTGCTTTTCTACTTCATTCCTTTTAGGTCCCAGACGGAGATTTTTATTCCACCTTGTGATGTGGATGGATCAGGATCTACTAATGAATTAATCAGACTTGGGGAGCCTGCTCAATCGCTTCTTGAGAAAGAGGAAGGTAAGTACTTTTAGTACTATTCTGTAGTAAGATTTCTAGGATTTGGGGATACATTTTAAAAAGTTTTAAAAAACAGTTTTGATAATGTATCAATGGCCTCTGATAAACACATACAGTAACAAAGTCAAACCTCACTTTATTCTGAAACTTGCCTCAAACTTAAGTCTCTAATACAGTTTCTGTTTAGGAACACATATATATGTCTTCACTCAAATCAGAAGCAAAAGGAACAACTCCTTTCAGAGGAGCTATGGAAAAATTCCACAGCTTTTTTAACAAGAGATACATAGATGAAAATAGCGGCACAATTTATCTTTCCTAAATAGTTCAGAACAAGATGCTTTACTTTTTTTTCTTTCCCTGCTTCTTTTAAACACCACTTCTAGGATGCCTGTTCCTTTCCTTTAATTTTTGAATGTAAATGTACAACTGAGAGGAAGAACCTAAACACTCGGAGGCCATTGCACCATTATATAGACAGTTTTCTGAAATTAGAAGTGCCCTTGTAAAAGAATATCCAGGTTTCTGATAGCTAACCTAACCCCTTTTGACCAAGGGAGTTGGGGAGAACCATAACCACGGATGGGAAACACTATAGCTATTAAAAAAACAAAATGGGGAAAGCACATTCATAAATTCTGGAACTGTCTCAGGGAATAGTGGAATTTATATGATCTGGGGGTATTTTTACTTAGCTGGGTTTTGAAGAAGTTTCTCTTTTGGTTCAACTAATAAAATACAAAAAAGTTAAGTATTTCTTTTTGCAAGATCTTTGAACCTGGAATCATGCTCTGTAGGTGGCTTTAATGTTTTTGGTATTTGTCTCTTAAGGGTCAGTGAAGTCTGCTGATACTACTGAATTTCACAAAAAGAGCTTAAGCTCTGGTGTTAGAAAGCTTGGGGAGCCAATACGCCAAGCTATTCCTTTGCTACCACCATTCCAACCTTCTGAGACCAGGCTTCATTATTCTGTAGAGAGAGATCATCAAAGCTCAGACAGCCAGTCAGCAACTTTGGTTAACAGTCAAGGACTGGAAACTCCTATGGTAACTAAAAACTCTGGTTTTATTTGTTAATTCTGCTTTAGTTATAAGAATTTCTTCTAGTGATTTTGTAGAATGTGAGTAACTGGGCTCTGAAGTACACTTTTGAATGTGTTCAGTGAGAATTTGTCATCATATCAACATGATGAACTTTCAGAGGGTATTATAAAAGTTGGATTATAAATTCATAGAATCATAGAATGCCGAAGGTTGGAAGGGACCTCAGAGGTCATCGAGTCCAACCCCCCTGCTCACGCAGGGTCACCTAGAGCACGTGGCACAGGGCTGCATCCAAGCGGGTTTGAAAGATCTCCAAAGAAGGAGACTCCACAACCTCTCTGGGCAGCCTGTTCCAGTGCTTTGTCACCCTCACAGTGAAGAAATGCTTCCTTAAGTTCCTGTGGTTCATCTTCCTTAAGTTCATCTTGTTTTTGCAGGTTATCAGGCTAAGCGAGTGAGAGAATGGAAAGCAATGGGAATACAGATACTGGTATCCACTCATGATATTGGAACACTCGAAGGAACACAACTGTTGATAGAAGAAGCTTTGCAGCTTGGACCCATTGGNTGAAGAAATGCTTCCTTAAGTTCCTGTGGAACTTCCGATGCTTCAGTTTGAAGCCATTTCCTCTAGTCCTATCCCTGCCCACCACTGAAAAGAGGCCACCCCCCTCCTCCTCCCTGAAAGGAGGAATCATTCTTCTCTGGATGCTCAGAAGTTAGAGATGTGTGTGTGTGTGATATAACATGTTACAATACAATTATATTTGATTTAAAAAATCTGCATCGACTTCCACATGCAGACAAACCTGTTGTATGACCTTCATGTTGTAACACTCCTGTGAATTCACAGAAAACTTGCATTATCTTTCAGCCTGAGACATCACTTGCACAAAAATCTGAAGGCTTTTCTGGTAGTTTTCCTCTGTCAAGGAAAATCCCTGGTGAGAGTGAATTTTACTTCCTATAGGACAATTCTTAAGTGTCAAATGTTGCTTTTGATTTTGAGTACAAGCCAAGAGGGCTCTGAAACTACTAGTACTTAAAAATGGTTACTTAGGCATATGCCAAATTCCTTTTTCTCTATTACAGGAAAATAAAATAGATTCAATTTAAGCTATTTACTGGACTGGAGAATAATAGTCTTTGTCCATAGTTCAAATCTCTTCTTATGTATGAAGTACATCTATACTACAGAAATTGATAGATACACGTATACATTTTTTAACCTGAAAATGAATATGGCTTGAGCTTATTCAGAGCACAGAATTATTCAAAATATGACCCCACAAATGGCCATTTTAAGCTTGAGGGAAAAGCAATAAAAGGTTCCTAGGGTAGAAGAAGCTTAGAAGCTAGTTTTCAATGCTTATTTTCTCTGTTGCCTGGGAGACACTGGTTACCTTTCTAGTTTCCATAGCATTCCCGTGACACTCAAAACTCAAACTGTGTAGCTACAGTTGCTTTGTCACCCTATTCTTTTTAAATAATTCAGTTCTACAGCTGCTTATATCTGTTTCCCAAATTGGTAGGTGCAATGCAATCTACAGCATCTGCTAATACTTTTGTTGTTTATTTCTGCAGTGGAAGACAAGGCAGTCTCAAATGGTCCTGAGGACAATGTAGCAAAGGTAGTTATTGGATATTTATTTGTAGAAGTTCAGACAATACTTCAGAATTGCTATTTAATTCTCCCATTATCTTTTGGATGTTCTGGGTTGTCTTAAGCCTGCAGATTTCAATATTGTTATCTGCTGCTCTACTAACACACATGGTCATATGGTTCAATATGGCTTTTCCATAAAAGCTGTGATAGGAACTCTCTTGCCATAATCTGTGGTATTTGAGCTTTATCATGTAAATCCCAATGAAATTTTAACTTACTCTGTCATTCATTCTTGTAGGTTCCTTGGGTATATGGAACTTCCACATCAATTTCCCCCGTACATGAGGAACTCTCAGCAGGCACTGAACAAGTAACACAAGCTGTAGAACCTCAGTCAAGATGCCTGGATAGAAACGATAGAAAGAAAAGGCAAGTTAGGTGTTTTTTTTGTATGTGTGTTCATTTTAGGGAGGAGAAGAGAGGGAGTGCTGAACCAAGAGAGGATTTAGTTCTTCGCACACACCTCTTCCTTTCCCTCTCTCTACAAAAGCCTTTTCAGTTGCAAGACAATTAAAGATCAGTTTTAATAGAAATCTTTCTTTTCTACTAAGTGGCATAGATGTGTTTATGTATGATACTTACACAGCTTTTACTCAGCCCCATAAAAATGTGTTCATACAAAGAGATTTGGAATTGTATGAGGTAATGCTTATCTTCAATTGTAATATTTTTGAAGAGAAATGAAATGTTGCATCCGCTTTCTGTTTTAGCAGATATGAAAATTCTTCCACAGATTCATTTGAAGAAGAATCTGTTTCCCATATACCAACAAAGGAAAAGTTATCTGAGCAAGAGCTACACGAAATATCAGAGAAGCTCTCTCGCAGGTTAAATGAACTAGACTTAGTAAGTGGCAATCTCCTCTTTATGCTATCAGAGCAATCTCATCTTGGTGGTAATGGTTGTGGAAAACAAGAGTATAAATATTGGTGAAAATGAAGTCTTCAATTAACATCTAAATTTTATTGATTGACCCCAAAATTCTATCTAATAGATGCTAAAGAGAGCTTTGGGTGAGCATGCCAGAGAAGAGTTGACAGATGAAGACAACCTGTCTCAGCACAGTGACAGCGTCATGGATTATCGTAGAAGCAAAGCTCGGCTAGGTAACAATTTTTCTCATGGTAATTATTTTTTTTTTAATTCATGTTAATCTGATATTTTCCTGATCAGTATTTTTAACAGAAGTTTTTTTGTAATTGTACAAATTCACTTTTTTTTTTCTTGGCATGAAACTTGAGCAATAGTAACAGAATTACAACCAACTTCCCATTTAATAGTCAAATACTTCTAGTCACACTTTACCGTAGTTAAAAGGCAAAATGAGCTGCAGAGAAAAAAAATGTGTGGAATTGAGATAGAAAAAGTACAGAACACAAAGAATTCATCGACAGTAGTGTGACCCTAAAATGAGGGCCTGTTCTCAATGCCCTTTACTTTTTTTTTCTAGTACTGAACATAGCAGAGATATTTAGGTATTTTAAAACCTACATACACTGTGGTTTTGAGAATGATCATACAACCATGTTATATGTAGACCAAACTATAAAACTATTATGACTTGAGTCAATCTACATGTGCAACGCTTTTACAAGATAGAGATCTGCTATTTGTCAGCCTGATATATGGATAGTCTCTCACCTTCAGATGTTCTTTCTACCTTTTACTTCCCCATCTTGCATATGTCCTGGCACTTCTCCTATCACACAGTCCAATTTTGGTGTTTTTTTTTCCTTGCATTTGGCTGGAGGATTTTTTGTTCCAAGTAAGGAAAAGGCACTTACTTCTTTTTACAGATACACCACATATAAAGAAGTACCCAAACAGGCCACGTTCTCTTTCTCCATCTTCACCCCAATCTTGGCACCAGCTTTCTTCTGAGCTACAAGATAAACTCTGTAGAGATGGAAAAAGCCAGATTGGGAAAATATGCGGCCAATTGCAGAAGGAAATGGATGAAAGAAGAGTAAAAGCAAAGGTAACTTCTTGGTTAGACCTATTACTTATTGTTACTATTACACCAAAAAAAAAAAAAAAAACTTAAATGCTTTTACTTACTAGTAGCATTTGGTCCACTCCAAGAATTTTGTAATTGTAGACTGCTGAATAATGATGTAGATCCCAAATTTGGAGAGTGGGGGGAGATTGAGGATTGGGAGGAAATGAAGATGTTTGGTGGTGGGGATGTGTGTGTGCGCGTATCAAAATAAGTTAATGAGACACATATCTGAACTGGGTAAACATTTCTGTAAAATCCAAGCAAAAAGTGCTCTTTCTCTTCTAGCTTATGTCTAAAGCCTATGAAGAGGAATTAAGAATTTATGAAGCTAGAGAGAGGCTTAGGCTCTCCAAGCTCAGAGAAAAAGTCAAGGAAATGGTATGTCATGCACTACACTGACTAGTTTTTAAAAAATCTTAGTGTTATATCCAGACACTGTGGATGTGTTTGGAGGGTATAAATGTGCCTGAATATTCATCATTATAGTTATTCAGAGCTGTAATTGATGCATGTTACTGAGGTAAACATAAAGACAGCCCTTCTCTAAGATAGGTGGAACTTGGGGACAAGCAGTCGAGTCTTGCACTTGTGGATATTACTCCTAGGGGTGACAATCACTGTGCTTTGCACATCAAGTGATACCTTTAAGAAAGCAGTGAGAAGCCCTTTGCCAGTCTTACCTTGAACAGCAAGGAACACAAGCTGAAAGGCTTTGTCATGCCAGCATGAGCTGCACTGTTTTTGTATCCTTTTCAGTAGTGGTCCATAGGCTGTTGTAGTATAAGTGCTGCAGAAGAAGTGAGGTTATGCAAGTGAGTTTTAACCTTCACTTGAACCCTGACCTGCATTTGGTTGATTCTGGCCTTTTTTAGAATTAAATTCAGTATGTCCAAGTTTTAATTCTAAAGTTTCAAAGTCATTTTTAAGTTTTGATATCCAAACTATGTGATCTATCAGTCTTTCCCTTCTCATACCTGTCCTCCATCTGTTTTAAATCTGCTCCTAAGGAACAAGAATACAAAGAAAACATCTTTAAAGAACCTCCAAAAATGCCTCAGCCAGTGAAAGTTTATTCTAGAAAAACCACACCTCGGAATCCCAAATACAGCCAGTGGATTCCAAAACGAGGGACTGTGAAGCCAAAGAAAGCAGCTCCAAGTAAGAACTGCAAAACTATACTTGGTGGAAAACTGGCATCCTTTGAAAGCATGTGTTGAACTCCAAGAATAAGGGCATCAGTCCAAGATATACCAGTCAGCTGAAGCATTTTCCCCTTCTTATGACCTCCATATGTCTGGATTTTTGTTAGGGAAGATAATGCTTTAAGTCAATGTAAACTGCTAACATAAAATTCTAAACTGTGACCCATCTGCTACCTCCTTAAAATCCCTTGGATTCTTTTCAAGGTGTGTTTCCATTACTGCTACTCTTGTGCTTCTGCCCCTAGTCTCTGAGCTCAGTTGTCTTAATTTTTTTTTTTCCTGAGCTTATATTAGTCTTAATATTAGACCTCTAGTTTGAGTGGGCTGGTGCTGACCCTTGAGCAGGTAAGAGCTGAATCGGTCAGCATCTTCTGCTTGTCAGCTTGTTCAGTAGGGAAAGGCCCTGCCATTGCAGTACTAGTGCTGCCACTGAGCTGGGCAAGTGATGCTGCAAGACCAGCCAATATACAAAGCACAGACTTAAGTTTTGGAAACAGTATTCTGCTTATATATAAGGTCATAGTATAATCCTCCACACACATCTGAATGTACAGGTACAGTGCTATTTATATATATATATATATATATAAATAAAAACAAAGATATACTGGGAATGAGCTGGTTGTTGATAAGCCAGTCTACTTTGTACTTGTTTACCTGACCTGGATCTGTCACCACTACTACTGTACTGGCATTATTTTATGTTGCTGCAGCCAGTGAGAGACAGTGAGAGAAAAAAAAACCACTGTGTAAAGCATTTGAAGGAGGAAAAAAAAAAAAAAAAAACTTGCCTAAATTAGATCAAACATGGCAGGGGGGAGGGGGAAATCAAGCTTGAGCTATAAAAGGAATTCTTCAGCAGAGGAGAAAAAAAAAATCCTTACTTACTTGGGACCACTTTTGCAGCTGCTGTGCTGCCTCCACGATGCTGTGTCCTGCTGCGTTTAGCCTGACATCATCATAATAGCATGTTAGTTGCATACAACATTCAGTCTAAATTATTTTGTAACAGAGGTTGACACTGTCTGGAAGAATTTACCACTAAATGTGTTCTCCAGGAATTTATTGCTTACATCTGTCTTTACCTTGTAGTGAAAGTAAAAGATGATGACCTCCTATTTCAGCTACTGGAAGAATTTCCCCACCTGCATATTTCCCACCATACCATGAAAAAAATGTGTCAGCAGCAGCTTGCACAGATTGAACAACTTAAGGCAGCTTCTGGCAAAGACAGAGCTAGACTGAAACTCCAAAATGAAGTGAGTCCTGGTTTTCTTACTGCTTAGCTTCATCATGGCAGTAACCGGCCTCAGTTTTTATTAGATAAACGACAAGTTATGATGAGTTTCGTGCACCACAGGGTGCATATTGCTGAAGTATAGTGTTAGAGGATGGTTATATCCTAGCTTTGAGATAGACATAGATACTTACTTCTAAGTAAAAGATGACTTTAATTTCCTTCACTTTAAGGACTATGCTAACACTGTCATCCCGTAGCGTAGGTAAGACCCTTAGCAGCTTAAAATCTAAGCAGGCTTAATTAACAATATGCTCTTTCTGTAGGAAAGACTTGTTCATATTACTGCAACCCAGGGTTTTACAGGCTCTCGCTTTAAAGGTGTTTTAGACAACTTTGCTCTGTTTCCTGAGAGGATTCCTAGTACCATTATAGACAGTAAAGCTGAGCCAAAATAATACTCACTTGGTAATTTCTGAAAAGGTACAAGGAGGAGGGGAAATGCTTCTTGCCAAGGATGATGTGATTAGTTAGAATAGGGGAATGTATGGATGTAGATAATAGATAGGTGCAAATTTGCATCAGCCACTCCAATACAGCAGTCATCTTCTATCCTAGCTTTTCTACTACTGCCTAATACCACTTTCAAGCTTCTAAATGCTTTTAAGTGCTAGTTCTTAAACAGTTCTGCTGCAGCCTAGAAGTTAAGTACATGCATAAGTACAGACGACTTATGCATGGTGCCTTTCTCATGTGAAAGAACACTGGGCAGACATGAACACTGCCGTTCTACTAAAATACCTATATAAAACTATTTATCCTGCAGAACAAGAGAATTTTTTTCAAACTTTCAGGTTCAACAAGCCCTGAAGAAGCACGAACTGCTTGCTGACATTATTAAAAAAGATCAAGACCATAACCAGAGACTGGTATGTTCTTTGAGGGGTATTTATTGCATTATATGAAACTTTTATATGAGAATACAAATTCCCTGACTAATGAGAGTGGCTGCTTATGATAATATTATGCCTCTCGAGTAGCTCTGGTCTCAAATGCCATGCTGTATGTTTGTTGTGTGGCTCCTGAGGTCATGGGAATGGAATTATTATCATTATGTTGCACTGTTGCTTTAAAAGTAAAACAAATCCTGAGGAAAGGCAAGGAGAAGCAATTCAGGCTCCTGGTGCCTGAAATGTACACTAGCAATCATGGCAAGACATTACTTTGCTAAAATGGTGACTAATCCTTCAAACCATAAACCCAGTGTAAAACTGGGGTAGGGTCACTTCCTAAAGAACTTCTCCCTATCTACTTAGTATAAGTGGACAAAGCTTTGAAGCGATATCTCCAGGAAGTGCAGTGGTCTTACAGCTATTACTTTCCATTTAGCAAGAATTTAAGCAACGCATCTATCGACAGAAATGGGCTCAAAGCAAAGTCAGAGAGAAACGCCAGCAAATTGCTCGAGCCAGGAAATACTATGAAGATTATCGGGTTCAGCTGCGTGCCAAGATGATGAGGGCCAGGACACGAGAAGAAAGGGTAGGTAAAAGATGTCTTGATCTGCAGGTGTGGAATTCTTGCTCTGTGGTAGCTCAAATAATAGTGTAAGTAGAGAGAGGACAAGTTAAGTAAACAAAGGATAGGAGCCAGGATTAAGTGGCTGGTCAGCCAAGTCCTAGATAAAAAGATTCCTTCTTTGGAAGCACTGACGCAGTTTAGGGCAGACCACTGTAAAATAAAAAAGGGTGTTTGCCAGGGTTAAGGGAAGCAGAAAAAGGATCAGGTATCGCTATGGAAAGAGGGCTCCTAGCAAGAGATTTTAGAGGAAGGAGTTTTCAAAAGCAGTAGAATCTAGTTGTTCTTATAGCTTATAGGTGCTAGCCAAAGAAAATCATCTTGAATAGTCTCTTTAAAATGTTATTTAAAAAAAAGCTTTTTTTGCTCATCTTTGTTAAACAAACTTTGTCAGTGATCTCTCCATTAGAGACACACAAGCAGAACTAAGGAGAAAAATAAGCTTCGTTTCCTTAAGACTTTACTTAGTCCATTTTGTACCATTCTCACCTTTTATAATTCAAGCCTAAGAGGGCAGAGATCCATTATTAGTGACTTGAGAACTATTTGCCTCTAGCTGCATGGGCAGTGTAGCTTCTGAGCATTCTTTTCTATGGATAGAAAAGCCTGAATACAGGCTGCATTTCCTGCTTTTTGGAAAGCCAGCAGAAGGACCTTCATCTAGAGACTAGAATGCAAGGAGTTTGTAAATCACAGTGCACATTCAAAGACTCCAGCCTGTATTGTCAGGTCTTGAAAAGTGTTTTTAAAAGTCACTCAATACATGTGTGCTGTTCTATTCACTTCCTTATACACCCAGCCAAACTAACAAAGAATAACTTACCCATCCAACTTGCCTTTCCATGGAGTTCCAGCTACATGAGTATTACAGATACAGCTCACCTATGGACATACCACTATTACTAGATACCCAACTATTTACTTTTTTTCATGGACAGTCTTCACTGAATCTGTCTTCAGTGTAATCACCTGTTTGTCACAGTGTAGAGTAGCTGGAAAAACATAAATGTATATATAAAGCATCTCATTCAAACAAGATGAGCCTTGTTATTCAGAAATGTTAGTGTTTGCAAGAAAAACTACCAATCTTTTTTAACTTGCTGGATAACTTCTATGTGTGTGTTTTTTTCCTTTTTTTCCTTCTCCTTTTAATTGTTGCCAGATATTTAAAAGTCTTTTTGAAGAAGGCTTAGAAATTCAGAAGCAAAGACTAAAGGACTTGAGAACATATGCTCAAGAGAAACGAGCTGAGCAAAGGCGAGAGCATCAAAATGAACTGGAGTCTATGGAAAACTATTACAAAGACCAGGTAAATGTAATCTGCATCCAAGTCAGATAAGGGTGGTTTGTTTTTCTTCACTGGAAACCTTTGTTTTCTTTAATTATTTCTAACTCAAACACTTATTATGCTTAAGTTTTCCATGCTAGCAGAAGCTTTATCTCAAGAACGCCAGGAAATACAAACCAGAGAGAAAGTACAAGCACAAGTAAGTATTTTTAGTCTTGTATAAATGATTTCTTTCTCTTTGGGTATTGTGGCTAAACTATGCTTTCTTTAGATGCTGCGAAAAACAAAGAGAGAACTAAGATCAAAGATGGAAAAGGAGATTCAGCAACTGCAGACGATGATAATGCAAAATGACGATGACACCTTTTTTCAAGAACTGGAAGCAGACAGATTGAGATCTAGACTTGAGATGGCTTCCTTTCAGTATAGCAAAAGCTCATTCTTTTAAAACTCATGGTAAATGTCACTGCAGTTCTCTCTCTGGGTAAGGTGATGGGAATCCTTAAGAGAACTGCCATAACTGGAGGTTGATGTGTAGCTACTATATTATAAAGTACCTGCCTGTCATCTTGACATGTCAAAATTATAAAGTGCTTCTTTTATAATAACCAATAAAGTTTTACCTTCTTTGCAAGGCTGGAATAATGTTGAGCTTACATGCAGGGAAGGAGAAAAGTCAATGTGTTAGTGAAGTAATCAAATTTCTAACCGTTGAATATTGAGCAATTTATGCTCTTGTGTTGGTTCTATTGCTTTTAGTTAAAAACATATATTATTAACCAGAAATAATTGGACTGAAAAGCTGAATGCAAGAGCAGCTTTAAAATCATGTCAGTTGCTCAAGTTCCCTTTGGAAATAAAAGTAATAAAAAAAGTAATTTTAATATATTAATCATAAATACAGTGTAAAACATGTAGTCCTCCCTTGTTTTAGATTTTTTTGGTGTGTCTTTTGCTGTTACTAGCAAAGCATATAAAAGATTAAACTTATGCTATGACTATAGTTAGGAAGAGTTTGAAATAAAAAAAAACAATGAGAAGTCAGTAATCAAGTATAAGCTACACGAACTGAAAATTTGAAGGGGCCTGTAGGCAGCATTCCTAATTACTGAGTGGGGCATACAACTATTATATATATTTAAATCTCAACAACCTTCTTCAGTTACTGGTGGGAGGAGCTGTAAGTTAGGGTACTGTTTTCAAAACTACCTAACCCCACATTAAAAGCAGCTGCTGTTCTGCTTCAGTTGCTCTGTTTCAAAAGGACATGTGATGCTAATGGTAGATACAAAGAGGCAATCAATTAATTTAGCATGTTCTGATCTAGAGTCAGATAATCTGGACTAAAGCAATTCTGTAAGACTGTAGGTGCATTTAGCTTTATCAAAATATATCCTATTTAACTATCTTTTAGGGTAAGGCAGACTAGTGCTACTTCTATCAGCACAGGAAACCAGGGTAAACAGATTAAAATCTTGAAAATTCACCTTTTAGTTCTCAAGTCAGGAGCCTGTAAACTTTACTTCTAGCAAGGGGAGCTGGGAAGAGACACTGTACCTGTCTTTTACAGAATGATCATCTGCTTCTGCTAGGAAAATATACAGTTCAGTAGAAAATTCAGCAGGAAATCTTCAATAGCCATAAATCCTAAGAGATGCAAATACATAACGGTGAATAGTTGACAGAGCAAACTACATGATGACAAAATAGGATGTTGCATGTAAAGTGATGGTAAAAATATCCCTTATGTGTATATACAGCAATACCTGCCCTAAGGTAGTACCTCTTAAGGAATCGACAACTGTAGTGGATTTAAGCCTTTAAAAAAAAAAAAAAAAAAAAATGCTAGGCAGAAGAGCAGGTAGAAATGATTAAACAAAGCAGATAAAAGCTAGAACATGATATACTTCACTTAAAGTGTTTGTGCACACATGTGTGCTCATTCTCACAACCCTTTCAAGGGAGTTACTATAAAACAAGATAGTTCCAAGCACTTACTGGCTATGTTTATTATATTTAACATTATTCATTAGTGTTACTTACCTTTTTTTTTTTCCCCTCCCCTAAGCAAGATGGGTTAGGTTTGCTGAATTTTGAGAGAAGATACCTCTTTGCTAACAGAAAGGTAAAGTCTTCTCTGGGCAAGGTTCTACCATCCACGACATGAAAATGTGAGTTGTAGGAGAAATACACCCTTCCTGTTTGACCAGGACCTTAACACATTGTTACAGTATGTAACAACAAGTAGAAAGACACCAAACATTTAAGTATCTTCTGCTGTAACAAAGCTGAGTAACTCAAAACTTGTAATGTTACATAGTAAAGTACATATATAATAAAAAAAGATAAAACCTTTTAAACCATTGATGC
The DNA here is from genome assembly GCF_003342845.1 of Nothoprocta perdicaria. Classification (NCBI taxonomy): domain Eukaryota; kingdom Metazoa; phylum Chordata; class Aves; order Tinamiformes; family Tinamidae; genus Nothoprocta; species Nothoprocta perdicaria. The sequence goes on from NW_020455710.1 coordinate 3,074,870, forward strand.
TGTGACAGTGCAAACAGCATACAATTTATTGCTCAACTTCTGCATGGGTACATACATTAAGTACTTAAAAACCATTTTATACAGATTGTTTTGTTGTTAAAGCTCATGTAACAGCTGAGTGAAAATACAATGATATCAATGCTAAAACACTGTAATAAATACAATGGAAATGATAAACTAAGAACTGTCAGTTTGTGGAGGAGCAATTACACTTGTATAAACTAATTACAACTACGGACAAAGCTCTAGGGATGTGGTAGAGCCAGAAACCTACTATATAGTGAAAAGGACAACAACTGGCACCTGTTAACTATGTGGTGCAGTTTAAAATCTGAAGCAAGTGGAGCATGCTACATCAAGCTGTATAACGCATACTGATGCTATAGAAGCAAAGCTTTTACTTCCATCAATGCAGCCAGTTTAAACGCACCAGAAGTTTAATACAGATGTGTAGTGTTGTAGAAGAACTTAAAAACAGGTTGTGTGCTCTGGACTTTAGTACAACACAAATTTGGTAAAAATAAATCAGTTCAGGGAAACTGAAACTATGTGCAAAAAAATTAGAATACATACTGTACAAAGCACCATTACAAAACTCTTTACACCGAGAAATTAAATCCTCTGAAACTCAACTGTGTACTGTATATTTGAAATCTACAAAAGTCACTGTTCATAATTAAACATTCATAATGAAAAGCAACAGCATAAAAACAATGATGTGACATCTTTCTAAAACAGCTAAAGACTGGATGAAGTAAAATCCAGTAAGAGGGATATGTTGAAATAAATATTCACATTAATCATGGGGTGAAAGTCCAAGGTTAAAATGCAATATTAGGCTTAGCACCTTTTGGAGGGGAAAGTAGCTGACATGATCTTGAAATAAAATTTTGCAAAGGAATTAACCGTTTAACATTATTTTTATAAATGTCTGACTAGATGATGAGGTGCTTCAGTTAAAGCTCTCAGTCATTAGAAAGGTAGAAAGGCACTCAAGATAGTTGATATATTCATTCTCATCTGTCAGCTATGGCTAGTCAAATGTAGATTTGTCTAGTTTTGCCTATCATATATTAAATTTACAATATTTATCTTGTGGCATTAAAAAAAATCTCAATGCCACACCAAAACATTTGATAGAACAAACAGATGTACTGCTAAGGCTGCTGTGAAAATGAACAGTAGTTATCAAGTCCTTTATACTGTTCTCTGCAGATCTCACCTCCTCCCTCCTCTAGGGTGGCCATAACGGTGTGTTCAATAAATTTACCAGCTTAAGTAAATAGATGGGGAGAAGGTCCCTGGGTGCTGTGTACAGGTAACACGGGCAGGAGCTGCTACTGTGACAGTAAACAGTGCTGCCCCAGGGATCCTGACCGAGCCCTGACTTCTCCCAACGGCCGGATCTAGCTGGATTTTGCTGAGGAAAGTTGCCTTCCCAATCAGGGCAGCTGAAAAAGCCTTACAGGCAGAGCCGGAGCAGGGCAGAACAAGCTGCCTTGCACAACACTAGGCTTTCTATCCTCTGAACAGTGGTCAGAAGAACCTGGTCTCTGTCAAGGGCAATTCATGTCACTCCTCTAAATCAAAGGAGTGAGAAGAGGCCTCCGGGCATGTCTAGAGCAGTGGTCCCAAACCAGAGGCAGCAGCGCTGAGCAAGAAACACACTGGGCAACATCCTACTTTGCTCTCCCAAACAACTTGGACAAATGTTCGGAAAACAGGCGGACAGCTTCTCTGTAACAGTGTTGCTGGAAAGCCTCGAGGTACCCCAGCTGCAGAAGCAAAGGTACCAGCCATTTTAAATGAGTGCAACAGCCCCTTGAAATTAAGAAAGAGCCTATATATTCCAAAGCCTGGCTCTCAAAGCAAGTTTTTGGCCTTGATGTTTACATCCCTTTGTAGCCTCATGGCTAAGCGGGTCTTTCAGAACAAGCCTTCCAGCAACAGCTGTACCAAAATCAATCGAATGGTTGCGTTTGGCTCACCAGATTCTTACCACAATTCTACAAAAGTAGCTCATTGCCCACTATTCTAATACACAACATCCAGTAGTAGTTTGTTCACTGTAGCAGTCAGATTTGGCAGAACAAAATGAAGTTCAAGCTCCATAGCACAGACAGAAAATCAGCTAGCTCACTGTGTAACTTACGCTGCAACGTGGAACAGCTCTTTATATCCCATTCTCGTACAGACACTAGACTTTCTTCTCATCGGTAGTGTAAAATAGTGCAGATTTGATGATTGATTGTAACCTAAGTTAAGAAACACAACACTGATTGGAAACAAAAGCCACCTATTCCAAACCTCTCACCATTGAGGAGAATGCCACTGTCCATTGAGTAGATTGAGACAGCTACACACCATGAGCAGATCATAACTGAGAATTCCCAAACTTACTTCAAAATTCAATTCCCTCTACTGGTAGTGCATTTTAATCCCCTTTGAATAGATCAACCCATGTTATAATTCATATATATACTTAATTCCATCCCTACAATCAATAAATTATGTGCTTTGAAAACATCACTTTTAAAGCACATTGCATGTATTACAGTTAATACAACTTTTTTTTTTTTAAAACTTTATCACCGTTTTTCCTTAGTTGTAACTTAAAAGCACATGTCATGAGCAGCTAGACAGAGATTAAAACATTATTTTACCTGATAAATCTTTAGCATCAACAAATAGATAATGTGATTTGGCTGCATTCAAACAAACTTTGGTTGACTGGACACGATGGGTTCTGAAATAAGCTGCTGACAGGCTTCCACTGTCAAATACCACCTCATCAGCATGCTTGAAAACTTGAAAAATGCAGTGATAAATTTACAGTCAAAAGCAACAAAAATACTCTTGACAGATTTGTTACAAAAATGCTGTTAAAAAAACCAAATGTCTACCATTCATTAAAAAGGTCTATCCCACATGTTAGAATCATAGAATCCGTTAACACAGCGTTAACACAAGTACTGTACCAAATACAGTATGTGCCACTCAGACTAGAAATTTTGTTTCAAGGAATCTGACAAGTGATATAAATAGGACTCAAAAACATCATATTTGTAATTCATGCTTGAAAAATATAAAAAAGCCCCCTGTGGTAACATTTAAGTTGAATTTACATTGCAGAATATAATGTTTTACTATAAGAAAATGCAGTTAACATGTAAGTGGCTTTAATTAAAAAGATTAATGATTTCTTCAGCCAATTTTATGCAAAGTTAGAATAATCCAAAATACTTTTTTTTCCAAAAAATAGCAGGTATAGATGCTTCAGTATCTTACACTTAAACCAGGCTGAAACGTGACTTGTACCGACTGCTGAAGTTGTGTCTTGGTATCTGAGAATAGAAATCAGGTAGGCAAATATAATAGATCACCTTTTACAAAAATAGTAGTAGTCTTTAAGTATAGAATACTGCTTAACAGTTGAAATGTAGGAAAAGTCAGCATTCTGTATGTTCAAGATATTAGTTTTTAATAGCAGCTGAATGATTCTATAGCAAGAGCCACAGAATCTATTTTCTTGAAAGAAAAAAAAAATCCAAAGTTGTCCTTTCCCTCACAGTGTCCTAGTGTAGAAGAGGGAAAGTTTCCTGTATTTCAAGCATTTCTTGAGTCTTGTCTGAGGGAAGGGCTTTCTGGCTGACAGGAGTATAAATAGAGTCCCAGGTAAGTCTGTGAAGGGTCATTCCACAGCAAACCCACATGTTTCTTCAATGGCAGTTAGCAGCTTCTCATATAGCTTGTCATAGCTTTCATAGGGAGGAATGTCTATTCGATTAAAGCTGTGAATAGAAAGCAGAAATTTCAACTAACTAGAACTTAAGCCTCACGCAGCAAAGATAGGTAACACCTTAACTTATTTTTAACATGAAAAGCCACCAAGCAATATTAACAAGACCAACAGATTTTTATATAAATAAAAGCAATTTGCAGTTTTTACATCCTTACTAATCTATCCTAGATAATATTTATTATCTAAGAGAAAACAAACAAACAAAAAGCTCATATCATATTCCAGGGACTGCAAAGTTGCCTTAACCTGAATGTTCCAATAGAGATGCAGAAAGAAGCCTTACCAGGTATGAGCTTTTGGCAAATTATTAGTGCTGGCATCGATTTGGTGTATTGTAAATAGTCGTGGACCTGCAGCACCTGCCAAACAGAAATAAAACAAAGCAAAACCCACAAAATTCTATTAGTACTGTAGCACATTATAGGAAACTGCTTTATTGCACTGTTTTCTTGTAAAGGAACTAAACCAAGAAAAAGAGACTAGATGTAAGAAAAAGCTGAAATCACATAAGCAGGTAGGAAAAAAATACAGAAAATTCTTAATGCCTATCACGTAGTTTACCACAGAATTCGTATTTGGTTGGAATCAAATTTTTCCACCTACGAAACTGCATTATAGCCAGTGTTTCCCCTGACTAGTTTTCTCACAAGTTGTGAGGGTAAATTAGGGAAACTTTTTTAACACAACAGCATGGTTTGCAAGCAACCAAAGACTTGCTGCAAAAGGGACAGAACTTCAGCTGGAGCTCAGGAAAATGGTGGACTGCTAAGGAAATAATTTCTGATTCCTGGGCCGCTTGTGATGATGAGGCGCCTTTGATAAGAAGATCATGGAAGTCCCTCTGCAGTTAAAGTCACAAGGACACTGCATGTTGGTGTCTTCTTGTCACCAAGATGTTCAGATCATGAGCAATGGTAAAACATAGAAATTAAATAGCAGACTTCCAGGGGGGAAATAGTAAAAAAAAAAAAAAAAAAAAAAAAACACCGCACCACACCATTATTATTCATCAGACCACTAAAAATCCCTCTGAAGAAATAAATTACAGCCAACCAGCTTCATTTTTAGCTAATGTTTCCGTGATGTGTCCTATTGCTTCCCCTACATAGTGACACTGGCAGTCAGTTCTGCGTTACCTTGTAATGCCTTGAAGCCCTGCAGAGGCACTCGGGAGGAGCCAGTCACAAACTGGAGCAGTCGCGCTCTCCTTTCTTCATCAAAAAACTCCACAGCTTTCCAGAACCATTTCACAATGTTGCTGTCTGGGGTACAGTGTTTTAACCTAGTATTTGCCTTCCAGTCGTTAACATCTATTTTTCCCAGTCCACAAATGATGAGCTGTGAATTTAGAATATAAACAAGTACTTTAGCAGTTATCAAACCTATCAAACGGTTTTGGAGCTTGCTAGAAAAATGCTATATTTTGAAAATCAACCTTTTTTTATACTGAAGACAATCAATGCAGAGATATGTTTCCCTTGGTTTTCTTTCTTCATCTTTTACCTTCATGCAATATTGATTTTTTTTTTCCTCAAATCAAATTAAAGTTTCAGCCAATTCATAAGGTAGCGTGAAAGTATCCAGTCAGCTCCATACTGGTAGCACAGATCCTGCCCTTCAGCTCCGAGTGTGTATGCAGGACTGCCGTTTAAAAGTAATACTAATTTCTAAAGCGTAGCTAAGAGGGTAATTTGCCTCACTCAACTGAACTGTGAAAGGAAATATTTTATTGTTGCCACATTTATACATGTAATATAAATCAGATCTAAATGTACATGTACTACATGTTTAATAATGCTGCATGTAATTTAAGTAATTTTTTCCCCTCTGAAGAAAAGCTTTCAGCATGTCTAACTGAAGATCAGCAATCGGTTAACTTTGATAGGAATTTGACTATACAGGTATTTTCTCGTGGCTAAGAATACCAGACCTCCCCCTTTGTATTCTGCATCTGCAAAATGAGTCTAAACTTACAATACGGTCAGCTCACATTGTTGAATGAGAACGTTCAAGATAAAAGAACAGTGGACACCAACACTCGAGTAACAGGGAACAGAAGAAACCATGAATAAGCTATTTTGCAGCCATGTTGTAGGGCAAAGTAAATAAAAAAATAATAACAAAAAAAGCTCTGCACCCGACAGACTATGTATTAGATTTCAATTTTATACCCAAGGATATTTGGACCCTGTCTTGACATTTTGTAGCACATTTGTGGGTGACAGCAGCAGACAGCACCTTTCTTTATGCTGTACTTACAAGGCCAATTCAGACTGATGTAACTCGGCTCTGCAAAACCACATGTAGCGGCCTGCCACCAAAGTCAGCGCCCTGGAAGGGCTGCAAGCAAATGGTGGGAGGTGAAAGGGAGTGACAGACTATTTTTCTGGCAGCACTGAATTTAATTTTGTGGAACTGCACCGTGAGAAATAACACACTGCAGACTCTGCTGCAGTAACACTGCAAAACAATCCGAGGTCACTGCCTGCCCTCCTCAGGAAATTCACCTGTCTTCAGGTTTAGGACACAGTCTCCCCTCTGCTGTGTCCCAAAGATCAGACTGAAATAAGAACTACCGCTCTTGCAGTTGCTATGAAATGTCAGCTTGAGAATCACTTCCAGAGTTCTCCATGAAAGATGCATGCACTGACAGCCTAGAAAAGGACAGTCTTGGAGACTGCAGGACCTGGTGACCTCTTATGTTAACTGTATTTTGTGTAACTTTGCACCTGCAACCTCCCTAAAGCGCTGGGGATACAACTTAGCATGTTACTTAGTCTCAGAAGAATGTTGCAGCCTTTCACTGTTGCACTTGATGACATAACGTAATGTTAGCGTACTGACCTCTAACTCCTTCTCATCAAATGTCTTCAGCAGATGTTGTGGGATTACTTCATTAAACCCCTTCTGTAAAGCCAGAAACTGAGCTTCAATTCCTCGTAAAAATCGCCAGTTCACATAAAGTCTGCAAGCAAGTGCAAATTTGTTTTGTGAAAAATGTATTCACATACAACACACTTGAAAACTACCTAGCCAAAACCTGACCTGACTGCATGAAGCATGTTACAAGAAGCATGTTACAGCCAGATTAGTGCACTCCCACTTGGGGAAAAAACAAAACTAAAACCAAAACGTGACATTTGATTATTTCAAGTGAAAGCACCCTCTCCCAAACAAAAACTTGGGAAAAATATGTTGATAATACCTGACATATTCCTTTTTATTTTCTTCTGTTACTGGGATGCTTTTGCCATTGGGTTTCAGTTCATGCTGAATGATTTCCCCATATGCATTGTGTTCTACACAAAACGTATGGTCCAAGACTCCTGTGATATCATTCTCACTGGTGGAACAAAATAAGCAAGTTACTCAGTGAAAATATACTCTAAAGATACATTACAGCCATCATATATCTAACACATCACAGTTTTCATTAACATTTCAAATTACTGCTCAGAAGCAAAATCCGAACATGGATTTTTTGCTATGTTGTATTTCAGAATCATTTTAATAATGGTTAAATAATATATAATAATAATGCAATACTGTTAATAAAAGACAAAATTAGTATTTCTGAATAATTCAACAGTGTAGAACTCAATGACAGTTTAAAAGTTAATGGAGCTGAACTACTTTATTGTGCACCTAAAAAAGATGCTTTTTAAAGCTGCCTGAGCAGGAGAACAAAATATAATTAATTTCTTTTCATTTGGATTTAGGAATACATATCCTTCTGAAATGGAATTCTAATATTGTAAAACATAATGTACGGTACATACAGTATCCAGACTAAGCTGTTATGAAGATCGGGGTCAACCAATTCCATGTCATCCAAAGTAATTGGCTTCCCTAGCAACTGCTTGTAGAAAGGCAACGTGAAGCCCCCGTCGATATAGTGGCCGTGAAACACAGCCATCCCCATTATCCGGCCCACGAAGTGGAAATATGACAAGTGTTCCTGGAATTGAAAGGAGACACTAAGGCTAATTCAGCTAATTAAGACCTCCAGGTATCTGCTGAACATAAAATTTCAATATAAAGAAAAAAAAATCCAGATTTTTTAAATTTTGTTTTTACACATAGGATACTGCATATATTGCTTCCAGTCCAGAGCTCTTAATAGTAAGAATCAAAATGCAACTTTTCACAAGAGAAACATAAATCAGCATCTTGCAAAATTAAGAACACATTTGATTTTTTTCTTTGATCAGTATTACAAAGAAATTGTCATATCATTGCACACACTCTGTCCCCAGCAATACTACCACAAGAATTAGATTCCTTAGTCCAGAACATTCTCCCCGTATTTAATTTCTAGGCCACAAAAAGATCATTTACAGAACTCATGTTACCAGTCGTACCGGGTTAACTGCAGAGTCGGGGTTGATCTGCAGTGTGTAGATATCATCTCGGGAATATTGGAAGAGACCGTAATATGGATTCAGCATTTCATGGGACAGTAAGTAGAGCCATTCCCTGAAGAAAATAATATATTGCACACTTCAGACAAATGTGTTCTACCCTGAGAATCTGCAAAATAGTATCATTTTTAATCTTACTGTCAAACAAAATAGTGAAGGAAGTTAGCTGCGAGCACGCTTAGGTAAGGCTGAAGTATTTTTACTGGCTCAGTAAACTCCACAGTACCTGACAGCTGGCCTATTTCCCAGCTTTCCAAGATGTTTTTTTTTCCTGGTTACTTATTTCTGAGAGCGTTTCTGATTGTGATTCACAGTATTGTTATTACCAAAGATTTAGCAGAAATTAAGTCAAGGTGCTAGACTGCTGTCTTAGATACTCTTAACCAAGATACTCAAAGAAAAACAAGGGTGAAGTAAAACTTTTAGCAGCCATCTGCAAATTCAAGAAGATACATGAACATATCTTTGAAATGAATACTCGTGCCCTCAGAATGTTATAAAGAAAAACTCACTGAAACAGCATAGCTGTATTGGCATTAGAAGACTATCTAGAAATATAAATTCTTCTAACAGGTGGAGCATATTTTAAATTGATTAAACTAGCATCCATTTTAATCTGTCAATAGAATTTCAGCCACCGCTTTAGCAAATGAAGAGTATCTTGATACAATCCAAAAATTTTACTTTTTATAAACCAAAGTAACCTCATAAGTCACTGACAGACTTTAGCTGACTATAAACTACTGAGTTATAACATTCCCCTTGAAACAGTAGTCAACAATTTGCAAAATTGTGTAATGCTTTCTCTTCGTGTGTGTGCGCATGTGTGTGTTTATATATGTATAGTCTTTGCGTTAGAAGACTGTCTAGAAATATAAATTCTTCTAACATCCAAGCGGTTGGGGGAAAAAAAAAGAAAAAGAAAAAAGAAAAAGAAAAAAAAAACCACAGGGCCGATACAGGGCAGGTTTATGATTCAAAGCTGACCAGGGGCTGGGCTGTTTACCTGGCAACACCTCCATAGTCAAGGCCTTCCTCCCCACGAAACTTTATCATTAATCGTTTCCACAGGTCTTTAGGCCTCATCTTCATGACTTGCCTGTAGGATTCCTGTAACCACACAGCACATTATGTGTTAACTGCTATTTACCAAGAAGAAATGACTACTATTCATTAGAAATGAAAGGGATTCTCAGAGTTGAAGCCCAAAGGAAGTACTGTTTTCAAAGACACTAACCACTCCCTCTCAAATCATACTTCGTTTTCTACAATTGCAGTAACACATGTCAAATAAAAGATAACGTGATAAGAGCCACCTTCTATTAAATTTCCAGGGACGTGCAGTGATCAGAGTACTTCTCACACTGCTAAAAAAAAGTTTCAAATCTGTGCCACTAAAATCATTTTAGTTTGCAAAGACACGCTATTTTTCCAGCCTGAAGGGCCACAGTGGGGCAGCTCCTCTGGGTAGACAGCACACTCGAGTCTCCATGGAGCATGTGAGGAACAGCAGCACCAATGTCACCTCAGGAATCTACAGATATTTAAAGAAAATAATGTTTCTACTAGTAGTACGTCCAGCTTTTTTCATATGTGTTGTCCTGCTGGGAGAAGGAGAAGAGAAAAACAGAGTGCCTAGTCTTAACCTATACCCCGTATTGCTCCCCCAGCTTTTGGCTTTGCAGAAGAGCAGAGAAGTAGGCCTGCCTGGGACCCAACATTCTTAGCCTGTCTTTCAAAAGAGTTTGAAGAGTTTAATAGTTTGCACTGCAGTACAGCTGCTCTAGCCTTCTTTTTTTTTTCCCTTTAGTTGATTAGGAAGTGATCTGACTGCCCCAAAGGGAAGACCAATATAAATCCTTCTTGGCCGGGAAAACAGTGACAAGTATTTTGGGGTTTGAGTTTACGGGTGGGGTGAAAGGTGACGAGAATGGGTGTGAGGGATGACAGAGTCCTCCAGAAGACAGACTGTTCTCCAGCACAAGCCAACAAATTATAACTAGGTTTAATTGATTCAGCAGAATTATCTCATAAAATAAAACACAAAAGGTTACACTCGGAGTGACCAGAAACACCCACAAACCTAGACATTTCATAAAATATGACTTATTAAAAAAATAAGTGCTAAATAATGCAACCTTGCAACATTATATAACAGTTTTCTTATATTCAGCAAGTGAAACATCATCTTCAAATGCACGAACACTTTCCCTGGTCCTCGACACAGTCTGCACAGCCCCGGGGACATGGAAAGCTTTCTTCCTTTATCTCCTCCTCTATGGTGTAAACGCATCTACTTTAAATACGCAACTGCTCTGAACATCCCCTTGAAACGGTTCTTCTTTCCATTCACCACTTGTAAACGTCCAGCTTTACCTCTGGATTTCACAATTTCATCTACTTTAATCTCCTCTTTGGATAATCACGAATAACTCTCCTCTCCATCCCCATTATTTATGGTACTAAATGAGTCGAGTTCTCGAATTACCTCAAAAATCTCTTCCCTGGAGACCTCAATACGACAATGTCCAGCTTGAGGCTGCTGCTGCGACAGCTCCTGCCGCAGGATCTTGAGCTTCTGCACAAGGTCTCGCTTGTACCTCGGCACCGTGAGACACTCGGCCTCATCAGGAAGCTGACACAAGGCCACAACCTGCTGCTGCTGCTGGTGCTGCTGGTCCTTAAGCTGATTCTGGCGGCTGGGAAAAAAAAAAAAATCAACTGTTAGATATGATATACAGATATACAAGTCATACGGTCTCAATTTTCTGCAGTTTTTAAATGTTAGGTCTTCATAACTAAACCAGATTTGTTTTGCTATAGTTATTACTGTGCGTATACTAAAAACATCCAGGTTCACCAAGAAAATAAAAATATAGTCAGGGAGACTTTCCTCTGACTAAAGACATATGTGTCTGTCTGTCTTGGCAACTAGAAGGTGGTTTCAGAGTTTGTTATTTCTATTAGTACTGCTCTGCAAAGTATGTAAAAGGTTACAGCACTAGATAATAAGGTATCATCCATACAATTCTACTACTGAGCTGCTGACGCTGAATTTCTCAGATTCCATTTCCATATTTCCTCGGCGTGTTTTACCTTCCTCCATTTTAAATTCAGGGACCTGCCAAACACTATGCCTCTAATCTACAGTCAATGCCACAGTCTGTTTTAAATGGCTTGTCTGAAAAAGCGCAAGCTACAAAAAGCTGTTTGTTCTGGCAGCTGGGCAGGGACCTTGTCCCTTGTACCTGGCCTAGTCTGGACCACAGGAATGCGGGCAGTTCACATGTAACTAATTGGCACAGATAAACAAGTATTTTTACTAGCAATTCTGAGGGATTTCGTAAAGCTGACCTCTTACTAGAAACTGTAAACTAATCTTGCTGCAGAGATATAAAAGTGCCCTTTCTCATACACAGTGAGTGGATGTTTTTGTATGACCCAGCTTTTTAGGTATGGCATTTCAAAACAACACAGGATAAAAATTGTATTTTACCCAAAACACAAGAAGAAAATTTCTCCATGGAGCCCACTGTAATGCCTGCATAAGCAGGAAGGTGAAAATTCAAGATATTTTTTTCAATGGAATATTAATAGGTTATTTTTTAAATGTCAAAGATGAAAAATATTCAATAGCACCATATGCAATTTTAACTTAGGATGTATTTCAGTCTGTTCTCTATTTTGAAACATGACAGCCACTAGTGGAGGAAAGAAGGTGGTTCCAACAGCTATTCAGCTATTCATCTATTTTTTTTTAATTTAAGGCAAATTAGCAGTATAAAGACAGTACGGCCTATACATAAAAGCAGCTAATGTCAGTCCTGAAGAAAACACTCTCTGAAGTGACATGGATTTAAGAACTATGCACCAGATTAAAACAGTCTAAAATATGCCAGGCCTAGAAGAAAAATAAAACACCATCCTCCACGCTAGACTAAAAATAATCACAGTGTAGCATTAACTAAATAATTTGCAGTGCTTAGAATAATAAAATTAGGTTACCACCCCAAAATTTAATGTCTCAGTTTGTTTTCCAAGCTGGATGAGCACATTTTGCTGTGCACAGAGCCCTCACGATACAGCTAAGAGCTTTTCAGGTGCCATAAACATCGAATGGTATCAGGAACTCTTGGTCAATATTTTAAACAGAACTGGGTAACAAGTCTGATTATTTTCATAGCTTATAATGTAATCACTGGAAAAACAAACTTCTCACTTCAGTAGAAAAGTCTGCATTACTGAAAGTGAACTTTTTGTTATAGCTTTGAACCTAAAACTTTATCCCATCTGTCCCAAACTTTCTCAGATAATTTACAAAATGACAAGCCTATGGAAAATTATTTATATTTATTTTCCACACACACATATATATATTCCCCCCCTGCATATATATATATATATATATATATATATATATAAATATATATTTAAGAGCAAATAAGGAGGTGAATTAAAAAGAATTTTCACATATCCTGTTTGGTGCAATAGAAGAATAAATACCAGAAAAGATCTACGAGCAGCAGACTAAGAGCAGACTTTCCTCATGACACTGCTAGCTGATTTTCTGAAATCTTTCCCTAATGAAAGACAGATGTACAACTGAAAAACTTCAGCAAATCATCTTTAAGGTAAAAAAAATAAATAAATAAATAAAATCACACAATAGGTTGAACTTGAAAATCAAACTGGACTTTGGGGATATTAAGTCAGCTATATCTTGTGTTCTATAAGTGTTCAAGTAGCCACTATATCAACAACATTTAAAAACAAATATATCTCCGAAGCCTTTTTTTTTTTTTTAATTTCGTTCAATTTAACTGATTTTTTTTACAGGTTAGATATTGCTCTGTGGTAGTTGAGAGCATTTGGGATCTTTCTTTGAGTAAAAGATCTAAATCTGAGCTAATTATCTTCTCCAAGCAACTCCTCATTGTTTCTCCCACTTAACACCTACTTATCATTATACAGGTCGTTCCCAGCAGCACCAGAAGGTGTTAACAGGAGAAACAACAGGATCCAATTCCCACAGCACTTGGACAAGCTAATAGCCCTGTCTAGACAAAACAAATATTTTTTTGTTTTTTGCTGTCCATTTTTAATAGAAAGCTTTCCAGTATCAAATGAGTGATGGGGAAATTAAAACAGGAGCCAGAATCCATTTGAGTCCCCTCTCCCTTTTTACATATAACATAAAAATACTTCAGATTGGAGATCCATCAAAAAAATCAACACTAAGGTGGCTGGTATCTGCAGAAAAAAAAGAGGTTTTTTTTTTTTGTTTTTTTTTTTTTTAATTTGGTAAAAAACATGATTTTAACAAGAAATTTTCTTTATTTTCAGAACATCTCAGCTAGTCTTCCGCTATAACTGAAGGCTGGGCCTGATGATATCCTTCCATCTATAAGAATAGCTGAGAATAGCTGAGGGCTCCCTTGTATAATCCATCAGTATCTTATTTCAATAGCTATCAAATGCAACATGATATTTTAAAATGAATACTCCACAACTAAAAGCTCTAAAAAGTAAAGAAAAAGTGCAAAGGAAAGAGTCTCTTTGGTTGTTGGGAAAAATTCCATGACCAAACTTTTCCATGGAGAGACACTGGCTTCGCCCCCTGCCCCAGGGCATCACAACAGCCACATCCCTGTCAAAATGCTGTTGGATTTTGCTGCTGCTGTTTTCAATACAAGAACAAGCAAACGTTCTTACTCTGGTACACAGAGTAAGCTGGTTGTATTTTAAAGAACACTTCTACTGTGCTCTAAACAATGTTGAATGATAAAAGACACCTGGATCTACGTCTAACACCCCTCAAGAGTCATTTTCTTCTGAATATTCAACACGTGCTGGACACTTTTGACTTACTTTAAGACTAAATGCAAGTTAGCAGATAGCCGTGGATCTGTAAACTGCGTTGTTCTGTTGTTATGGTCTACAAAATAAACCCTGCCTGTTGCTGTATTTCGGATCTCCCATCCAGGAGGCAGTGGACCAAGCTCTTCACAATTGATGTTGCTAAGATCCCTGTGAAAACAAATATAAAATGAAAAATACCTCAGCATTTGGCCTCCGAGCCAAACAAGCGTAAATGTAACAGAACAATTCCATGCAGTCTGAGAAAATGTATTGTTTCAGAAACCTGAGCTGTTCAGCTGGAATTGCTGCTCCCAAGGTACAATCCCACCAAAGAAAACTCATCCACCCCCCGGCATGTGATTTGTGGAATGAGAATTCCTATCAAATAACCTTTGCTTTTATAAAATAGCGATGTAAAATAGAAATGTTACGTTAATACAGGCTTAAAACAAAAGCAAAAGCCAATGCCATATTTGCCAAATGGAACTGCACTTCTACATCAATTTAGACAGCAAACATCTTTTAAAACGGCATTAGTCATGTAAGAAACTCTGAATCACACTTTAAAGACTCCTATAAAACAAAACTATATTTCTGAACACTTATACTTTTCATTAAGACTTATGCACAGGAGATGTGCTTAGGCCACAAACAATTTCTGCCCCAAAATCTCAAGTGCTAGTGGGAAGCAAGCAACTCGACCAAAATATTTCAAATAAAAGACCATCTGAAGACTACTTGGCTCTGCACTAATTAATGCACAGAAATTTGCTTTTAAGTACAACCTATTGAAACCAGAAGGATGTTGCTTCATTTTGGAGATTCATATAAGAAACTAATCAGCATGTTTTTAATGTACTTTTATTGATTTTGTGTGTACATATGTGTAAGCCTCGTATCAAGCTGTCTCTTTTACTCCCCACGTGCGGCTGATGATCTGTATAATCTGTATGATGAGATGGATGAGATACTGATTCTAAATGTCTTAGAAATTGCAGATGAAAAACTCTTGGATTGCATTTTCCATTTCTCTACCAGCGTAAGGCTGTTCTTTAGAATACATTTTTTTTTAGCACTTTAATTTTAATTTTAGTTTAAGTCCATAATTCTACTCAACAGCTCACAATGCCACATTGTGGAAATGGATATTGTGGATTTTACCACAATATTCCTTAAAGTTTTCTGAAAGTTTTCCCTCTTGATTTCACTACTCCTACATACATTACTCTCCGTCCCAAGAAGTATTTTGTATTCTGCCAGGATGCTTCAGATTTAATTTCTTCTAAGGGCTGAGATAGTTGTAACAGATGCAGCAGTTTGAGGGTTCCCCTCCTTACACCCAGGTCAACACTTCCTCAGCTGCTTTACCTGTTTGCTTCTCTCCTGCATTCTTTTTTTCTCACCATTTATATACTGCTAATAAGGTGCTTCAAAGCACAAATGATGTTCTAAGAACATCTATGATAAAGTCCATAAAAAAATCAATTCCTGCTCTGTATGGGAAGCCTCTAGAAATAAAGTCATTTTTAGATGTTTGCTACGAAAAGGAAAAATTTGTCTGGGGGAAAAAGAAAAAAAAAGTCAGGAACTTTAAACATATGTCACCACTTCAACTTCCAGGATGTTTATGTCCTACTGCCTCCCATTAGTGGCCAGCAGTGAGAAACATAACACTGGACAGAGAACTCTGAGGGGAGTTGCAGTAATTTTTCTATTCGATAAAATAATTTCTAATTGATGTCTTATGGATGCAATCATTCTTTCCTTACCTAGGAACTCTTGGATCATGCCACGTGCTAACACCAGTCTGAGTATGTAGAAAATAGACCTGACCTTGCTGAGTAGTCCTTTGCTCTGTGAAATCAAGATAAAGTAATAAGAACAACAACAACAAAAAATACAATACAAACACACTTGAAGACTGATTCTTCAAGCTAAGATTCAAAGGATCTTACATACAAGAGCAAGAGAGAATCCAGTTTCCCAGTGCCTGGGAAGATCTGCAATTAACAATTTCTAATTTGCCTACCATATCCTTCAGGTAGATCAGGAGGAGTGTGCAAATGTGTCCTGCTCATGTAATTTCTGTGTCTTTGTGACCTGACTCTCCTCTCTGCCACTCGTGGGTCTGACGACTGCCCACATGTTGCGCCATTCGTTCCTGTAATTGGAGTGTTCTCATCCACAAAACAGCTTAGAGGCCTTCCTGGACTGGAATATTCAGACGCTGGCCTGGCGAGGCAGGGAAAGGAAAGAAAAATAAACAACATGAAAAGTATTTGCCTTTCCTACCTGAGAAATTAAAAGTTTCTAACATTATACTTTAAATAATCTAAAACACCTTGCAAAGAAACATGTGTGTGCAACAAACAAAAGTAGTGCTTTCTGCAGCCAGTTTCACTGAACACGCGAGTGGAGTGAGACACCTTTCAAGGCAAGATTGCCTCCCTTCCCCTTAAAATAGATGCACTTTCAACTAAGAAATTTACCTAATTTGTTACAGGGCACTGGACAATATAGTTTACAGGAGCTTCTGCTAAGGATATTGGAAAAACTTACTGGACTGCAGAAGGCAGCAGTTGACTCATCCGGCAGGATACCTTGACTATAAGCAAGAAGCTTTTATGCCAAAAGAATTTTTTTTCTTTTATTTGGGTTCATCCCAAAGTGGTCAGTAAACCTTTTTATCTAACTTGGGTTTAGCCTGGCACTTAATAGGTGATGCTGGAATGCTTAGTAGATGATGTTGTAGCATCAAGATCATATCAAACACTCACATGAATAAGTTGCAACTTAAAAAAACAGAAGTATGAGACTAAAATTATTTTTTGATGAGGGACTCACAACTCAAACTTTCTCACCTTGACTTTGTAAAATCAAGGAAGTCTGGTCTTGTATTCCTAAGAACACAAGGAACCCTGTATATTCAAGAACCCTTGTATTCTTACAAAAGAGTAGTAGGTGAGCATGATGAAAAGGGCTATTTGAGATAGAAACAGTTGCTCTTGGTAGCTTGACTGAAAATGGAAACACTGAGTTATATGGTTCTGTATCTCAGTGCTGCTTTCAAAAGAATCTTAAAAAGGTTAAAGAGGATTTATAAGACTGCAGTAAATCCCCTAGAACAAATTACATGTTTTAGATTTTTCTATTGTAAATGTGTCTGGAGCTTAGTGTCTAGAGGTTAGATATTTTAACGGACCAGGAAAAATATAGATTATTAAAAAAAATCAGCACCTTCAGTCACTTGAAAATATTTATCAGAGCTGGCAACATTAGCAGTATACAATTATTTCAAGTCAAATGCAACTATAGTTTAAAGCTGTACTTTCTGTGTAGCTATATTTGACTCAACAATTCACGCAGAGTGTCAAAACAAACTTCTGCAAATAATTTCTTACCGTGTTGGTCTTTCCCACTGAGTTGTTCTTGTAATATGATTTAAGTATTGGATCCTTCCAGAAGCAGTCCTCCGCTCCTCCCACCTAGATTCCAGACATTGAGAGATAAGGCCATGAGTGGTATTTTCAGGAAATTAGGGCACAAAATGTTTCCAACATAAATGCCAACTCAGGAAGACTTTTACTATTATGAATCATGCTAGCTCAACAAGGTAGCAGGAAACAAGGAAAAGTTCAAGTTAGAATTAATTTTGTGCGTTTTTCCCTTTTCCTCATATTATTAACAATATCCCACCATCACATTCAATAACTACAATATCCCACCATCACATTCAATAACTACAATATCTCACCATCACATTCAATAGCTAGAATTATAATTAAACTCAATAACAATATAAAGAAATTTACCTAAGACATGTTCATTACTGCATTCCATGTTTTTAACAACTTGTCTCAGTAAAAGCTATCATATCATTGTTCTGCACTATACTTGCTTTTCATTAAAAAGTCACTTTTAAGTAGTTTATCAATTCTATAATTTGAAAGATCTATGATTTGTTAAAAAAATATATTTTCTTTAATACACGCACTCATCATTCTACCTCTTTTTCTTTTCCTCAAGGAGAGAGAAGCCATGGGTCAAATTATTAACCATTCCTTGTAGCCTTCTAAATTTTGTAAGCAGCTGCCTTATCTCCTGCTTCTAAATTAAAAATTCTATGACTCAAAGTGTTGGAATAAAAATAAATAACCTATTTTTACTTTTACTTCTCATTATTGCAAAAGTCTGTGGTATGGACTGTTTTTGTATTTATATCACACCAGTATCAGCTTACCCATCTGGTAAATCATTATCAAACAAACGACTGCAATCCACAACTTGTCCTCCTGTGCCTATTCGGTCTCGGGACTGAAGACTTACTATTAAGATAATAAAAGAATTACTAAGAATACAACACCTGAATACAAATATATTTATATCTGAAAGAGACTGGTACAACTTGGAGGACTAAACTGAACCAAATTGTGGATATTTTTTTCTTTCCACAAATCAAAGAAAATTTAGGCAGAAATAGGGTATATTTTCACACACACAATTCTCTGCACACTACTTCAAAAAAAGCTGTCTTAAAGTTGATGAATATAAGAAAAGTCCACAGAAGCTGTCCTTAACCTTCTCCATAGGAAGCAGACGGCAATGTAACAAAACTGAAGGGTTTGTCTGGTGGCAACAGGATGGCTCAATAGCTAGAAATGACTGGGACAGGAAGAGGGATAGTGTAATGCTAGTGTCAGGCTTCTGTGCTAACAGGAAGGAAACACTGATTATAGAAAGCTCTAAAACACTAAGATTCTCCTATGCTTTTGATTTCTTTCCACGTATTTGGTATGCACATGAGGTTCAGAGCACACACCACACACAAAAACAAGCAAAATGTAAATGCTATAAGCACTATGGAGCTTTATCAGCTCCTTTCAGACACAGAAATCAAATTCAATTGTTTCACACAAAGCAGCAATCTGCACCCTGAATAACCCTCAACATCTGTTTTTAAAAAAATAAAAAATAAAAAAACATAAACACCACCACCACCCGATTAGAATTTTTACGTGTTCTATTCTAACAGATATTTGTGCCTCAAGCTCTTTTACTGAAACTATGAAAACAAAGATTTTCTTGGACCGCTTTTGCTTCTAATGCCTGAATTTGCAAGCATCCAATCTGATAGTTTATGGTATTGGTGTTCCTGGTTTATTTTATTTTATTTTTTAAATGATAAAAGGATTACACTAAACCAAAAGCTAAATATGAGCCATGGCACTAATGGACTTTGGACACTGTTCAAGCCCTGCCTGACACAAAATGAAGTAAGATTTACAGACTTAAATCTAGACC
The DNA here is from genome assembly GCF_003342845.1 of Nothoprocta perdicaria. Classification (NCBI taxonomy): domain Eukaryota; kingdom Metazoa; phylum Chordata; class Aves; order Tinamiformes; family Tinamidae; genus Nothoprocta; species Nothoprocta perdicaria. The sequence goes on from NW_020455710.1 coordinate 3,094,253, forward strand.
CAACCAGGTATTTGTCAAGATCCCAATGGTACAAAGGATTTAGTGGTACAGGTAAATTTTGGTGAAGAGACCAAGTGCTGAGCACCACCACCAAGGTGTATTGAAGCTGACAATTTTGAGCCTTCAAGAGACTGAAATAAGGAGTCGCACGGTGCCTGCTTGCTACATTCCTAAACAATACTTAATTCTTACTCTTCCATGAGCACTAATATTACAAGGCAACTCTCCCCTAGAGTGAAAGGCACCTTAAATTCAATTGAGAATAATAATTAAAAAAACCCATAGCTGTATTTATTCCGCAACAAACCCACACATGATAAGTTCACATTGCTGAATGTAGGCAAGGTTTGGCAAGCAATACGCACAGACAAAAATGAAACTAAACAAAGGCAATTACCTCCTCTTTGCCTACGTGAGGACCAAAATTTGTGCCCGGCTTCATTTTGTAATGAGTAAGGACTGTTTTTTTTCTGCACCGCCACATCAGAAATAAAATGGTGGCACAGAAGAGAGCTGCAAGATTAAGACACAATTCAGGTGCCCTTTGTATCCACTACTCACAAGTGTCCCCTTCTCTTCCCCCCTTCGATGATAGACTCGGGTATTTCCAATAAAGATCCCTTTGCTCCCTGTCTCATGTTATGCAGGCATTCCCACTGCGCACTTGATTTGTAAGGTTATCAACTGTCAAATATATCAATTCTATATTAATAGACTAGGCTTTTTTCCAGTCTTACACAGCCTTTTAACTAGTCCATCATTTTAACATTAGGAATATATTTAGATTGTTTTCTCTCTCTCTCTCTCTCTCTCTCTGCTATTTTACCATTTTTAATCACAATTTCTTTACATTGAACCACAGCAGTGAAATTACCTACTCTTACTGAGTGCCACTCACTCATTCACCAAAATTACTTTAGTGAAGAAAGACTGAATTATAAGGACATGAGTAATGACATGAATAACTTTGATAAAAAAAAAAAAAAAAAAAAAAAAAAAAAAAAAAAAAAAAAAAAAAAAAAAAAAAAAAAAAAAAAAAAAAGGACAGGAGTCTCTGGACCCTTCCCATGAATTTGTTACATTAAACCAAAGCAATGACTGAGGAAACTCAGCCTTAACAGCAACAGCTCAAAGCAAAGCACATGTATTTTGCTCTGTCCTGACGAGTTGTGTTACCGCGTTGTGATTTGGGGATGTTTGGGTTATAAGGGCCCAAACGGAGGTGTCTCGGTGGAGCTGGCCGCTGCGGGTCCGAGGGCAGCACGTGAGCACAGGCCTGCGGCCCGGCTGAGGCGCTGCGGACACAGGGATCCCCATCCCCGGAACAGGCCTGGAAGGGCCCTCGCCAGCTGTGCTCCAGGTTTCCTCTTCCAAGGAAGCCCATGAGTAAAACGAGCAGGGATGGTCAAGGAACAAAACGAAAAGCGAGCCAAGCTGACAACACAAGGCAGCCCGCCTAAAGGGCTGTTTCATCTTCCTTGGTTCTGCGTAAGCTTATATGGAAAAAACAAAGGCCCAGAACGGTCCAAAGCATCAGCAAGGCCCTTACAATCTCACATTTCTACCAGTATTTGACCTTAGTGTGGCACCTTAATCCCATCTTAATGCTTTGCAAACCCTTGCAGATCAGATGCTAGACAGCTGGTTAAAACAACACACAGAGTCATAGGAGTTATTCAGCAGAGCACTTTGTAGAAAGCGAAGAAATGCACTGAGGTCCGTACTTTGTGCCTGGCTTTTCAATATTTTTACTTGGCTGATGATACAGGGATATTGTGTGCATATTATCTGAGATGATATAGGGACATTGTGTGCATATTATCCGAATAAAAAGACTGAGCATGCAAGTCCACTTTTCTTTTTTCTCCTCCCATTCTCCTTATCTTGATTGCTATCTCTGTGACTTCTGAAGTTATCCGCTCTGAGAAATGCTGCCCTCTGAAATGCCTCAGAACTCAGACACTGACAGAACATTTACTAAGTTGTTTGTCTTTATTTTTCAGTTTGTCTACTTCAAGGTGTTATTTTTAATTCTGAAATTATTTAAGGTTTATCAGGTAACATAATGACAAAGCATTGTTACTGAGACTGGTGAGATCTGTCAGTAATGCATGAAAATGCAAAATGAATCGGCAAAGTCATCCTAAACAACAAGTAGTTCTTGCTACAGCAGAATGTTTTACTCTTACATAAAGCCCACAGTAAGCCCCTCTTTGCAAAATGTTTCAATGGCCCAGGAACTTGTCATTTTGTTATGGGGAGTTAAGACTCAAGTTGCCACCATTTTTCAGGGCAAAATTCAAGATAGCATTCTTTCTAGGTAAGTCTCATCTCATCTATAGTTTTATCCATCTCAAGTCAGTATTATGATAGATTACAATATCTCGTAAGCAACATTACACTATTGGGGTCTTAATTTTATTTTAATAGTTCTGTACATACAAGCTTCTAGGTTGCGTTCCAAATGGCTCTGGCACTAAGCATCACATTTGAAAATAAAGTCTGGAAAGATTAAATTTAGGAAGGTAATCCTACAACTACAATTAAGCTCAACGTGAACTAAAAACTAAAAGGCCTCACTTACCTACTATCTGTCCTCTAACAGTGTCGTTGTCATTAGGCCCAAGCTTGCACAGATCCAATCTCTGATCTATAAAACCAGGAAACAAAGTGTAAACCTTCAATTTTTTGTTGCCTTTGAACATCATACTGAAGCACCATCAGAACAAACTTTTGCCTAATAAGATTATTAAGACTTGAAGAAACAGAGAAAAAAAGCAAAAGTAAAAATTCTTAAATCAGGACATAGCTTGCATAATTCTAAAGCAGAAATAAAACTATGAGGACTTTTGCTGAAACAAGTTACCAGACCTGCCCCAATACCACAGAGCATTGAGGCAAAGGAATTGAGAAGTCAAAGATAAGCTAGCATTAAGTGACATTAACTAAGCTAACCTTAGCCACAAAGCAACATTGCAAATGGAATATACAAGCTTCAGAAAACAAAAACAAACCCAGTGTCAACTGTCACTTTTCTAAAAATTGCGTGCATAGAAGTTTGCTCGGAAAGAGAAGAAATATCAGTGTTTAGCTTACTTACAACCAGTGTCTTTAAGGCGGTTGATTGCATTTGAAAGAAGCCTCACACAACCCAGAAAACCAGCTCCCTGCTTTTTATGAATTTTCTTGTGATTCCACACGCTGATCGTTATTGAATCCGATTTCCCAATATATCTGAAAATGTGGAAAAGAGCACTGTGAATGACACTTCCCAAATACCTTGAAGACACCCCAGAACTCATGAAGGGGAGAGGGAAAAACCAGCCTTGACAATAAAAATTTAAAGCACACACTATTGTCAAAAGAGAGTAAAAATTCAGAGACATCTCAATGACTGTATGACTTATGAAGGGATCTACCTAAAAGCATGACTGTGGGGAAGGGTATTCACGTGAAGGCTCCCTCGGTCTTCAAGTTAAAGATGGAATCCAAAGTCTACTGAAATCCACTTAGAACGGTCACATGGATTTCGGCAGACTCTGGACTGGGTCTCAGGACCACCTCTCCTCACGCAGCCGTGACCATGCTTGCATTCATGCCCTCCTCCAGGCTCATGGGAAGCAATGGCAATGCTTGGGGCAGCATGTGGTCGTTCGCAGCGCTAGCAAGCAAAGTAGCTCAAATGCCATGGGAGAAACTATCGCTTCAGCATCTTTTCGCGGCACTCCGTCTGCTGCTTCCTTCCAACCACCTGGACTGCAAGTTGCTCTGGCTTAGTGCTCTTTTGCTGAGCACTCAAGGAGAAAAAGGTAAACCTAATTACCTGCAATTAATGAACATTTGGGAAGCTAATTTACTATTAAGAAAGCTCCAGACAGCCCCAGGTTTTAACACACATTCTGTACTGTGAATGTGACCCATCACAACTGGTTCCTATGGTACCTCAGCTGAGAAGCGCCACATTCCTGTAAATCACCTATTGTCAGGACCACCATGGAAATACTTTGCAAAATCCTGACTCGCATTACTTGAACTTGAGGAAATCCTAACACTGCAGGCTATTTTATTTTTGCTTTTGTTTGAAGCTTTGATCTTCAGAAGCATTTAACTTGTAAACTAGTTTCCGAAACTTTCAAAAAGCAATTCCAAAATTCTCGAGATGCCAGCAGCTGCATACATTCTCTGTCTGTGCATTGACAACACTTCTAAGCAGAAATGAAAGGTTCCGAATAATACAGTTACTTTAACTTAAGGAAAACAAATTTGTTACTGTGGTTTTGATGCTGAAAAGTGCTTAGTTCTCCAAAAGTTCCAGCTCTCTGTTCCCAGATGAGACATTTGGCCTTCTCTAATTTAATTCCAAGAATTATGTTTGACTTCTGAAGGAAAACTAATCAAGCAACTTGATTCACCTCTAAATATATCTCCCCCATCAACTCAAAATTTGTTAGCTTTAAATCATCTCAATGCTATTTTCATAAAGATAGAAATGATACTGTCAAGGTTGGCAAACCAAACGATTGAACTACCTTGCAGGATTTAAAATGACAGCTGTGATCACGTAAGTCCTCAATTAACACTTTTCACCTTTTTCCTTTATTGTATAAACTGAAAACTCAAAAAGCTGAACTTGGACAACTTCTTTTTACCACCTGCAGATAGAGGCTGACCCAAAAAGCAGAACAGAAAAACAAGACTGTAGGCACATACCCATGTGCACGGGTTAAAATAACCAGTGCACATTTTACAAAAAATGCACATAAAAACAAACCCAAAGTTTTGAAAAACTAAACTGATTATGTAATATTAATACAGATCAGATTTTTGGCCTTACAACCTTGACAATGCCGATTTTGAATAGAGAAACAAGAGATGAAGATGGGTATTCACGTGCACAGTTGCAGTCTACAATGTTTCATGTACTTAAAATAAATTCTTATGAGAACAAGGTTAGGTGCACTTAAAAATAAAGACTTTTCATGACCTGTCTTGAATTTTCCAGTTTTCCTTGTTGCTTTAAGAAAGTCAGAGGCATATGGTTAATCACAATTTCATAACAGAACAGTTTGAATAATACGTAGAACAGCTGAATATACAATACACTTTCCAAGAATTACTGTAACACTTCAGGGTGAGGTACTCATGGGTGAGACGCAGACAGTAAACCATCCATACCAAACAGGTGAGGACTTCCATATTACTACTAACCTGCACTGCTGTTAGTGGCAGAAGTCCTGGCCAATTCACATATTTGAAGAAAAACAACAAAACAGGCTGTGTTTTCCATACATACATATATATATGTATGTATATATATATGTATATGTGTATATATATCCCCAATATAAAATCCAGTAATCCAATATAAAAATCCAAATATATATATATATATATATATATATTCCCCAGGGGAAAAAAAAGACAATGATTTCTAGTTGGCTTTTTGAAAATGCTTCATCTCTCTTTCTGTGTGATTTCAGGCATGAAAATATATAGTTATATTTAAAAAGTGAATGTAGGTCTATGTTGGCCTTTCAATTCATTTACTGGGTAAGTTACATTTGTTTTATATCATCTGAAAAAGCTTAAAAGATTTTAATCAAATTTTAAACACAAGGAAAATCATCATTTTATCTATTAAAAAAATAAATCCCTGTCAAAGGAGCATTTCCTTGTGAGTCAATATGCCACATTCAGGCAGGCTGGATACCAAGCGATTTTTCATCTCCGTACCACTCTACGTGCTTTCCCTGAAGAGTTCAGCTGGGTAGAAAAAAGCAGAATGAAGAAAGTGGAAAAAACATATATTCCTGAAATAAAACATCTCTGCCTGATGCTGAGCCAGATGCACTCCCTCCAGAAAGAGGGAAAAATGCAACATCAAGAGCAATGAACGCAGGCCTGGAAGCCAGGAATTCCCAGTTGCTAATCCATGCTGTCACATGGAGCCTTTTTATGACTTGGACAAATTATTTAGTTTCTCCATTTTCCCATTTCTGATTTTTTACTCACATAACATTACGCTTTGAAGTTTCAAAGAAGTTTTTTGAGCACTTTGAAGATTGGGAGAGGAGGAAGAGAGAGACAGAAAGGAAAGCACCTTCCCCGTGTGCTCTCCCCTCGCTTCCCTCAGCTGACGGTCCTCGCGCCGCCAGCGCCCGATGGGTGTTTCAAGCCCGTAGGTCTGCGAGTCAGGGCGGGGCCTTCATTTTGGGGCAGGTTACAGTAAAAATACATATTTTAGAGGTAAACAAAGCATACGACTTGCTACACCTCAAGGTCCAGAGGCTGATGGGGAGGGATGCAAGGAGATGCTGGAGTGTGGCAAGGCTCTAAGAGAGATCCTGGCTATCGTAGAAAAGAACAAAAGTAAAGGAAGAGAAAAGGGCAATTCAGAAAGTTTGAGAACTAATGGCTTTAAACAGCATCCAAATGCTTTGAATGCAAAAAGGTCTGCAAATCTCCTGAAGTCCAATTATTCAAAGCTTTGGGCACAAACAATAGGGAGAACACAAGTGAGAGAATATAAGGAAGGGGAATACATCCAGGACAAGCACGATATTTTATTGACATTAAACTGCATCCAGACAGCAACTATTTGGCTTCCCCCCGCCCCCTTCTTCTCTCCTTCTGGAAAGCCTCCCAGATTTTCCCCACCACACACCCATGTAGACTGAAGAACCTAAGCACTAACAAATTCAGCTGCTTCCTTCCACGTTAAATTCTGAATTAAGGACCACATTAAGGCAAAAACAAATATCTTTTTGGTTCTTATTAATAATGCAGAAATCTGAAACAAAACGAAACTTATACAAGAGAATACCCATTATGTTGACTCAGGTTAACAAAGCACAAATTCCCTTAGAATTGGCAAGCCAATTCAGACTTTTTTTTTTCCACAAATATACCACAAAGGAGCCATCTTACTGTGCCACACACATATTACATCACAATAGCACACAAAATGGTTAGTTAGCAACAGCATTAATCTGTTAAATAAATTCTAAATTGTGGACACTTCAACACAATATAGCATGGAAAAAGTTTTACTTCACATAAGCCTATTAAGAGCTAATAAGAAAAAAATATATATTTTATGATAGGAAAAAAAGGTTTTTTTTCCTCCCCTTTCTTAATTTCTTCCTAGCTTTTTCCCCTTTCTTAATTTCTTCCTTGGAATAAGAAGACCTTACAAGAAAACTATCAAGTTTGTTTGCAAAATCCTTTCATTGCAACAAAACTAGGCACGCCCTCAATGAGAACAAAAATTGGTGCTCACCCTTGATGCAAAGTAACATACTAAGAGATCACCAGAAAAATAAGTGCATTGTTTACATTTTCAGGGAAACGAGTGATACTCTGACATATATTTTCTACTCTTACTAATAAACTGGGGGATATTTTTCAAGCTGTGAAGAGAAGATTATTATGAACATCTGAAAATTTCTGTGTACTTTAGAGGAGTTCACTTCAAACCTTTGGTTATCACTGTTACCACCTACAGGTCATAATGCTGATTCCATTTTGGATCAAGTGTATTCTTCACAGTATCTGTAGAATGGCATTGGCCAGATCCGTCCACCACAACCTTAGCAAATGGATCAGGAAGTCCTGAGAGGAGAGAAAGAAAAATAATTAGCTAACAGATGAAGAAGCTTTTGAGTCCTAAATACTTGTCTGATGTTCAAAGTCTTTTATTTTAAATTTTAACCTGGCTTTTATTGATAAATCACCATCCTATTCACTAACAGGATATAACAGAATAACAAGATATTTGTCAACCATAGGAAAACTAAAATAGAACATTTTTTCATTTGGACTTCAGAATTTTTTCTTGGTCAGTAACTCTAAACACCTGAAAAAGCCTCTAAACAGCTTATTCAACTCTCAACTAGGGAAATAAAATTCTCAAGATAAAACAAACTCAACAAAAGGCAGAAGAAAAACAGAATTATATTCCTGTTTTTTTAAGATTAATTGTAATCAAGATTTTCATTATTTACATTACAGGAAACTACCAATAGTCAATTACTCACTGTTTTGAGGTCTGTTTAGTTAGTGCTTGTTTAGTACCTTGAAAAGACTCAACAAAACCAGTGCAAAGATGATGCTGGGCTATAAAGGGGCTGAGGATGGGAAAGAGGCAGGACCACCACACTGAAACTGCTGCTCTAACAGCCACTGAAAGGGATGGTCCTGTCACATCCCAAGCCACACGAGGACTCCTACCCAAAGAGGAGGATGCCCATGTATGAACAGTGATGTGCAGAACCTATAGAGAGGATATAAGTTATAGCAAGCATAGAAATTTTAATAGCTACTTACGGAAAAAATCTTTTTTCACCAAGTTTTTTGCACACAGTACTGTAAGAAAAAAAGAAAAGAAATACATAATGAAGCTACTGATTCTTCACTAAAACAAAGGGTTTTTTTGTTTTTTTTTTTGTTTTTTTTAATGGACATAAAAGATCCATTCTCCCTTATCACTTATACTGTCATATAAAATATTTCCTAAAAGCTGACCCAGAAGTGTCATCTTCTGGCACTTCCTCTAGGCAGACTACAGCAGCACTTTCCTCAGTCGCTTGTTCTACAGGCAAGACACTAAAATATTTACTTAAAACACAACATGATCCTTGGTGTTGAGCAAAAATAGAAATTCCTGGAGCTAGTATGAGAAACCAGAGCAGAGGTGAGGGGCTGGGAACAAGGCTGCAGACCACTCCTCAGTATGGAATCCCTGGGTATTTCTTCTGTACAAATCCTAGAATTTATTACTACCAGTAAGTGTAAAAATGGAAAACTGCATCCCACAAGCTGACACACACAGACAACTCAAACCAAGGCATCCCTGCTTCCCGCTCCGGAACACTGCAAAGTGCACATAAAATGCACATAAAACCACACACATGCAGCCTCTGCCCAACGTTTGAGCAGCTCAGTTTGACACGGAGGTGCCAATGACAACACAATTAATCTAAAAACAACGTGCCTCGTTCTAAGCATCTTTGGAAGAGGTTACAGCTCACAAACGATCTTTCACAAAGTAGGGGAAAACTGCAATTAGGACAGATGCTTCCAGAGAAGGTCAAAAAAAGGAAATCTCCAGCGAAGCTAAATTAGACTGTTTAGTCAAAATTCATCTAGTACACAGTAAATCAGACAGTATGGCCTTAATACTGTGTGATGTCTAAAATAAAAGGTCTGAGTAGTCTTTTCAGACAGAAATTGCAAGGTGAGATCATCATAAAATGTTCCTTTCAAAACACACATCTCCGCAGCCTACCCCAAGTCTCGTGTTTGTGAAATGGGGCACCCGTACAGCACGCAAAGAAACAAGAGCTCCCCCAGCAATTAGGTGCTAGCAAACAAGCTAACGCTGTTGGCTCCAGATCACTCCTTCTAGTAACCATGTCTAAGGAAAATCAGATGTCAACAAATTCTGGCTTTGTGGGATTAACAAAACCAGAGAGGCACTGAGAACTGCCGCTTAAAACCACCCTCTCCAGCAGGTATTTCGAGGCGAACAGGCCTAGACACCAAGAGCATCAGCTCACTCAAACACAGCGTCTTCTGCCACATACAGAGCTCTAATCTCACGTGGGATTTTCTTTGGACAAAAGGTTTCCCACGGATGGGGAAAGAACCAGAGCTTATGTTTCCCTTTTCTAGTAGTTTCAACACTGTGCTACTTAGGCATACTCTAAATATTCTGATAACCAACTGATTAATAGTTCCCTGGGAATAAAGGCTAAGGAAGCCTGGTTTCCTATGGATTTATGTTTTCTGGTTGCCCAAGAGCTGCAAAACTGCAGCTTTTCCCACTGTTCCACATTGTCCGGGCACTCTCCCACGCAGCTGCTTGAGCCCAGCGGCAGCTTCTTCATCTGGTTCAGGTCACTCCTCAGGTCTCTCCTCTACCCAAGCAACTATTTGCAAAAAACTTGGGGGATTTAATTCGCTTTGAGACCTCGATCCTTTGTCAGACTTGAAGCAAAGTTGAAAAATTACAAGAACCAAAGCTAGATCTTTGCTTTCTTACAAGGCCAAGGTAAAATGCTGATGAACTTGCTACCATTATCAGATTTACACTGCTGTACCTTAGGGATAACGACATTAATAAAACTTCTGAGGGCACTGGAGGGGGTTATCTGCTACTTGTAAATATTTGTTTTAAAATGGTTTTGATGGAAACGATTTTTAAACAAGAAGTGTTAGTTAGTTAAGCCACTTAAACTCGCACTGAAGGACTGTGGATGTATATACTGACAGCGGTTCAAAAACAGATAAATAATGGTGGTATTATCAAATTACATCAGTATCTTCTAGTACATATATATAGGTAGATGACATTTATTACAAACTACCAGTGAGTCAGTGCATATCTATGTTTTATACTTATTACAGACTTCCTGGGTAGTCTGCAGAAAGCACAATGGGAACGGTCCAATCTGGAGGAACTATACATATGTGCCAAGACAAACACACACAGCAGCTTCGCATTCTATACGTTCACCAAATACCTTTGCATTGTTCCTTATAATCTCACTCTCACACACGCTCCTTAGGTCAGTTCCCAGGAACACTGAGAGAGCAAAAGGACATCAAGCTCCTCGGCCTCTTCTTACAAGCCTTTGGAGCTACTCCAGCCCTGTTTTCACACGTTGAAATTCAAAGGCTGATGGATGTTTAAATCTAGCGGCCTTGTATTCAATACCTACAGGTATTTCCAACCTATATAAACCATATATGCGATTCTGATACCTGGTTTGTTCATCCTATTCCTCCACACCTGCAAAACAGGAATGCTGCTGCTATAGCGCTGCAGCAGACCTGTGAGCAGTGCATTTGGATGCTAGATACTCACTCATCCATCTGTTACACCAGGTTTTCTTGATTTATGAGAAGATTACAAGGTTTAAGTACGTGTTTGTACAGTTTCAAAAACATCAAGTACCAGTACCTAGAGACTACAGTTGTACAACAGAAATATTTTTCACCTTTTTTGGCCTTAAAGAGTTTCCTTAAGATATGTTTTTAAGTAAATATTTTAAAAACAGGTACATTGGAGAGACATCAATACCGTCAAGGAACGACACAGTAAAGCAGGTAAGGAAATAAGAGAGTAATCATCAACGGAACATCAAGCACACGAACTACAGAAACTGGGAAGGAAACGCAGAAGCGACACATCCGAAAGACAGTACGTGACTTTGCGGGGAAGCCGCCCCCATCTCATGTAAAACATTCCAAAGCAGCCCATGCTGTGTCAACAGGCAGCCGAAAGTTTAGAGGAGGAAGACAAGGACCGGGTCCAAAACTAAGATTATGTTTACTAATCTTCTGGCTTTTCACGTGTCATCACCCTAGAAAAACTAGTTCAGCTTTCAGAATCAAATCAGCAGTTTTAACATTATATTTTTTTCCTGCTTTTCACCCAATGGTTTTCTCCTAAAAAAAAAAAAGTGCATTTTTCAGAACACATGGAACACATGGGAGATAAAGAGAAAGCCTATCAATTTTCACCACAATAGTTCATTTCAGAGACAAGCCTCCCTTGCCTGCACAGAATTACCCTCTCCTATCGAAAAGTGTCGCTTTTCCAGTCGGATCCCAGTTGTTTGCCTGTAACGTGCAGCGCAAAACAATCGCTAAAATAAGTCCCAGCTGTAGAAACACAATGCTGGGCTGTTGCTAATGCGTGTTGTACTGATAATGAATGGTCGTCTATGCTTTAATCTGAATAAAGCTCCCAACTGCTCTGTCTCCCCTTGCCAAAAATTCCCCTTCCTCCTCCAGCCTGCGGTCGCATTCCAATTACACTGCCGATCGGAATGAGCGCGGCCGGGGGGAGGCCGGGGGAGGCAGCGAGCACACGCGCCCTCCCGCTCGCCGAGGCCGCGCCGGGGACGCAGGAATCGCTCGGAGTATTTGGAGCCACTTACACTGCATACTTTTCTCTGCATTATAGAGAGGCTCTCCCAAAAATGTATTTTTTTCCTGAGAAAATGCAGGAGCTGCAAGCTCCACGCGCAGGTTCCAGCAGGACGGTGCGATACTTTAAACATTTCTAACAAATTCCTACTGTTTTCTTTCATTGTTGGCTGGCTACAAAGCAACTTGCATTTTTCTGCTACGTTCCCTCCTCTGACCTGCCTAAATTCCCACAAGGGAAGATATAAACCAAGAGTTCTTAACTATTCCTCGAACAGAGAGAGCTGTAAATAACACCATACAGAGCTGCAAAAACAGCTGTTGAGGTAGTAAAAACTTTCCCAGTTCACATCTCAAAATAAAATTGTTTATCTCAACTACCCATATTAAATTTTATTTTACAATTACTCTCTCCCAGGAATTCTTTTCCCACTTTCATTTCCTTTTAATTTTAATTTTCTTTGAAATGCAAGGGTTTTTCTGCAGAAGAACAAAACTGTAAATGTCAGGACGTGACCATAAACTAAGAATTTACTTCCAGCTAATGAAATACATACATTTGAGAAGATTGCAGTCGATTACAATCGAGAAGGGAGACTCGACGATAAGTAAGGCTAACAAATATATGTTTTACAGGTGCAGGGGGTATCTGAGCACAGAAGGTACGTGCAATGCCCAGGAATGCAGCAGCTGACTTTTATGCCAAGCGCAACGGCAACCGAGGGAGCCGGGAGGTCTCGTGTTGCTCCAAACCCTGAGGCGGCTGCAGCTGCTCCCAGTGCAGAGCAGGTCCCGCGAGGGCGCAAGGTGGATCAGGAGGCTGCCGGCCTTGCTGGAAAACTAATCTTCTGGAGGATGGACAGGCTTTCCAATGGCTCCGAGTACGGAACTGGGCAGTAGATGCGATGCAAAGCGGACAAGGAGAAGCCAGGCTACTTTCTGGCAGCTTCTTGCAGCTACGCTATAGAAGTCGGTTTCAGATCCATTGGCTTTCCTGCCCTAAAAGCAAAACAAAACACCCTCTCCTCCATTATTTTCTCTTTGATGCATCCTGCTAGCTTTTCTCTTCCACAAGCACTAAACCACTATTAGTGCAAAACATGCACAGACACAGAGGCCCCCTTGCCCTCCCAAAAACCGTTAAGTTCCTACCCCAGTGCTTATATTATCCAAAATTCAGTGCCACCCAAGCCAATCCTTAAAGACCAAGGGGAAGTCTTGAGGGGAAGTCTTCCAAGGGGAAGTCTTGAGGGAGCCTGAGGAGTCACTAGTGCTGCCTACCCTTCTGAAAGCTGAAAACCAGGCAGGTAACCTCAAACCACCAGCACTGCTTAAGCTAATGGGGCATCTTTCTATGGCAGGCATTAGGAAAGGCCGGAGTGACCCCTGCTGTCCCCAGGGCTACAGGGGCCGGGCGCTCGGAAGGGACGGTAGCGGCCGCGCAGCGGAGCGCACATCTGCCTATATTCCCACCACGTGGGTAAGTTTCCTACTGGCGAGAAACTATTTCCAATCACATTTCAAAATTATAAATATAATTTAAACTACCACGTGCATTTAGACTCTTATACCAATTTTAATTGATTTGTCCTATGTGGAATATATGTTAGAACCACTCAGAATTATTAATAAATTTTAAAGTCCTATTAAGATACTACCATGTCAGGTTAAAAATCCAAATGCTGGCTCTAAGGAATATATAAAGCATTATTGTTAGGCTGATATCCAAGCACAAGGTAGAGAGCTTTTATGTAAGCTCTTTTTCAATACATATTGGGATAACCTAATATTAGAAATGCATTTTTTACAGGAATTTCATTTAATAATTGTAAAAATTCTAAATTGTCCCATAAACACATTTCTGCAAATTCAACTTCAACACAAGCCAGATGCTAAATCCTTAATACACATGAAAAGTGAAAGCCATTTCACAGGAGCACAGGCACCTGCCTGTAAGCATTGTCAGTTGGAAACCTGTGTCTCAACAGAATTATTCCTTGAGGACAAAACAAATAAAAAATAATAATAATAATAATAAAAGGTGAATAACTTGCATTGACACAGCAAAGAGCAATATGCAGAAATGAAAACATGTACCAGTAATGAAATACAATTTAAATCACTATAAAATATGCCAGATACTAACATGGTAAGTGTACATTATCTTTCCAGCAAACTGTATGTAGACCATATTAAATTCTCCTCGTAACTGCATGTTATATTTTGACTGGTTTTAGAATAGTAGGCCTACATTACTTGCATGTAAGACAGTTCATGGAGATTAAAATTCAAAACAAAAATATTGTGCTTTTATCCTGGTGGAACCATTAATAAAGACACATTGCATCACTGCATGTAAGTAGCTAAGCCAATAAATCATTCATCTCATGCAGCAAAAAAATTCTGGGACGCGGAGCCTCCAGGGCTATTCTGAATTCTGCAAGGGGGGAGGACGACTTGAGTCTCCAGCAGTCGGAGCCGACGATACCCGAGTCGTGGACCCAGCCAGATGGAGCCTGCCGAGATTTGCCGTGTTTAGACTCCTGTTTTAACATCATCATGTCTACTTCACAGCATTGTTTGACTGTAAACAAAAGGCTTCCTTTTCCACTTCTCCTCCCTTACTCCACTCCAAGCCAAAAGTAAAACAAAGCAAAAAAAAGAAAAAAAGAAAAAAACAGGAACCACACCGCAAAGTTCCTCCTTCAAGCAACTACTGCCTGGACTGAGCCGACGACGGCCCTAGTGCCACACACATCACGGAGACTCTTCCTGTGTCCCGTTCTCCCGATCCGCCCTAAGAGAGGGAAAGAACTTGCACTGTCACATCTGCAACAAAGATAGAAGCATCCTGCAAAATGCTGCCCGCCCAGCATTTTAAATCCTACCATGCAGGCTTACAAGTGTCCTTTACAGAAACGCACGTTGAACTAGTGAAACCAAATACATAAATGCAAAATCTGAGGAATTCTGTTTTTTTTTTTTTAATTTTGTTTTATTTTTTTCTTTCAGCTACATCACAGATACCAAATTGGGTCTAACCGACAGCATTAGAGCAGCTACGAACTCGGCGCGAGCCAGGGCTGCAATCGCCCTCCCAGGTGGCGAGAAAGAACCAGCAGTAACACAGGGGAACCCTCCGGAAAACAAAAGGCGACTGCGAATATTTGCATTTCCTGGTTTGGTGAGGATGGAGCCTCTCAGACCAGCCAGGATGTTTCTAATACATAACTTTTACACACCAGAAATTCCACTAAACTTCTCCACCCTGCTGGAAATGGCCTAGCCCTTGCAGTTTGTCTTCTTTTCCACATTGTAAAAGTCACTTTTGTATCATCAAATTTGTATCATCAATTCATCAGAAATATACCACCTATGTGTACTCAATTGTATGATGGACAGTGAGGGAAAAACATAGTTTGAAATTCACAACTAATAAAAATGCTTTAAAAATAATAAGTAAAAACGATGTCGACAGGGATCAATTTTCAAGTCACCTTCTAAGTTCTCTCTTCTGTTTCTCACATTTGCAGTAAATACAGGCTATAAATTTGTATTCCATTAAAAATTATCAGGGTGGGAGATGGAAATTCAGCAAAGATATCTGAACTTACCAATGTTACTGTCATATTTGCTGCATGAGTTTCTCAATTAAATGTAATTTCATCTTTCTCCAGTACTGAAAACACAATTCCCATAAAAACTTAAATTAAAAGTAACATTACCAAGGTTCTCTGCTCTAACCTCAAGTCTGCAGAGGAGGTTATTATATACAAACAGAAGCAAATTCCTTCATGAACCTATGTTCTATTATCTTAGAAATATAGAAATAAAATGGTATTTAAGAGCTCAAGGGGAAAAAAGGGGGAGGGGATAATCATCTCACAAACGTTTAAAAATTGTTATGCTAAACTCTTACCTCAGTCCTTCAAGACTTGTTTGAAGTCCCAGCAGCTAGTTCTTAACCAAGAGCTATTTTAAGCAAAGTGATTAGTCCAAAATTGTCAAATCCCATGCCCTAAATCCTTAGGGACATGGGATTCTTCTGCCACGGGTAAGTGCATAAAAATCATGACAAGGGAAATTTACCCATCGTGTTTTGATAAGGAGGGTGTGGAGGAAAGCGCTCGTGCTAGAAACACTTGAGCTCTGCTTTGCCTGATGCATTTCATACACCTATGAAAATGTGCCGGGGGAGAAAACATCTTAACAAGAAGCAGAACCCTCGGATTTGTCTCCCTGCAGTTCAACTCTCCACCCTCTGAGTGATCTATAGTAGAGGCACCAACAAAAGAAATTCATGATCTCATTGCAAACCGGACAAAAATGCCCTGAATTTTAAAGAGGGCTTCAGACAAGAGGTACTTGCAACTAACCCAGACCCCTGGGTAGCAGGGACAGCAGCTCCCAAAGCTTTTCAGACTGTGGCCGGCCTGTCCCCGCACAGTCACAGATGCGATTTGAACAGAAAGTTTTAATATTTGTATCCCTGTTGCCACTGTGATCCTAGAAGGACACTAGAGGGACATCAAAGCTGGTGCTTTGATGGGAACCGCGCACAATTTACTCCTCGTGCTCAAAATAATCCTCATCCTGCTCTTCAGCAAATCGCTGTAAACATTAACTGTACCAGGGCTACTAAACTATCAACTATTTTATACAAAATAATTGCTAAAACACGAGGCAGTCAAGGCAGTAGCTTTTAAGTCAGCTTTGTCTTTTCAAAAATAGAATGTGAAACATTTTATTTTCTTTTTCTCTAATAAATAAAACTTAAAGAATTCATGTTTTGAATACCATCACTAGTTAGGAACCCCTAAGTACTTCACAGATCTAAACTCCCAGTTCTGCACAATTCTGCTTCAGAAGCACACAATCTACTGCAACCAAAAGTAAAATAAGGAAAATATACGAGGGATGCCCTGTTACATCTTCCTGTATCAACAGCAGCAACCTAAGACAGGAAACCTGAGCTGCCTCCCTGGCAAAATCCATCCTCCGGCTCCTCCTCCTTTAGCAGAGCTGAAATATTTAAGCGCTTTGGCCTTGCATTTACTTTTGAGGAGGTAAATTGTTTTTGGAGGAATGTTTTCAACCTTGGAATAAGCTTCTCTATTGAGCTTGACAGTTCAATTTTCTTATAAGTCAAATCTTGCCTTAAATAACATTTATTAAAGGTTTTTGCCAAAAAAAAAAAAAAAAGACAAGGCGGAGAAAGACCTTTGTGGTTTACTTTATCAGGTTACTATCCTTACTTAATTCTGTCCATACCTACAGAAATGTAGCACCATATATATGAGGGAAACATTAATTGCTTGATACTAAGGGTAACTTAGTTCAGGCTACTTCGCTACCAAAAAAAAACCCGCAAAGGCTCATTTGCAAGACAGCTCTATCTATAGACTATATAAACTTAGTTAAATCATTATAGTCCTTTAATACTAACAGATCCACCTTGGTTTGTGTGCAAACAGATCAAAATTAAACAGTTTAAGAAGCCGCCATTGTTAGGCAGAGAGCAATCCTAATTATTTCGACAAAATTAAAATAGTTTATATTAAAGCACCAAGGCTTTTGGTTTTGGTACAAGTTGTATAAATTTATTATTGCATCAGTACAATATTTATATATTAGTGTAAAAATAAAGAGGTCTTAAAGATACGGAACTATAAAGAACTCAGCTGAACCAGCTCGCCATTACACACAGGGAGAGCAACAGGAGGGCTCCCTGCCACGTACCACCAATCTGAACTGTAATTTTAGAAATCTTCTGAGAAGATTCAAGTGGCAAAAAAGGCAAGTTTTTGAGAAAGAAGAGCACATAGCAAACGATGCAGGCTCCCTGAGCCGGCAAGGGTTTCCATGCACACACGTATGGCAGCTTTAAGAACTCAGCTCCTAATTGAGTGCTAATCCAGGTTCAAAAATAAATGTTTGCTTAATAGTGAATTAATTTATTAAATAAAAAAAATCCCCCTCACAATTATCTTCTTGCATTTCAGTTATTTAACTCTAAATTCTTTGCAATCACCTAATTTTGTTATTTTCTCAACCACCTACATATCTCAGGGCCAGTAAGACACTTTATTGCAAACAAAATATGAAATACTTGCAATCATCCACATGAATTATGAAGGAACAAGGCAAGTACTAGCCTTTCCCTCTTCATATCCCTTTAACTAGCTTTACAAACTGTAACTCCTGTCTGCATCAATTAAACTTAAGAATTCACAAATATTCTCACCATCTACAACATCTGATAGATCAAGACTATCCTTTATGTGCTGCAGAATATGAACTGCATTATCAGAAGCTTTTTAAATGCTATCAATCAAAATGCAATCAAAATGCCCCAGACCAAGCACTCGCCTCTCCAATTAATCATGTACTTTTACTAAATGCATGCAAATAAACTACACTAAACCACTTTGCCAAGTTCCGCGAGTGTCACTCATCCATGGTTGTGTTCCAGACATGTAGCAGCCCTCGCTAAAAGGTAGAATTGCCAAGGCTAATAAGATTGGAGAGCTTTTAGGATCCATGCAAACATTTTACAATTTGGTTAAAAACAACAAAATTATCTAAACCTCTTCAAATTCATTGGAAAAAAAAAACCAACAGCATTGGAACAAGTACAGGAGTCCAGCAGATCCAAAATATAGACTGTTGTTCAGCAGACAAATAGGAAAAAAAAAAAAAAAAGACTGGAGAAGATAAAGTGTTAATCACATATTTGGTGGTTTATGAGCCAAAGCAGTCTGAGGTTTAAACTGCTTCTGCTCAGTGCTCATCCCATTCAGAGACGATGAATCATTTCCCATTTGGCAGCGCTCCTGCCTGCAAGGCTGTCTTCTGTGAGATTTCTCCTGCATCCTTGTAATAGATTTGCTAATTTAGTACACCTGACTTGGAGCAAAAGCCATTGTTGCCAGCTGTCAGACTAGACCTCGTCCTGTTTATCAGACACATCTAAACCATCCTGTTCTGCCCTGCTCGCAGAAACAGAGCACTCTTCGCTAATCCCAGTGCAGTAAATTACTTTCTAATATCCTTGTTTTTCTTATCCTGCCAAAATACCAACACATCACAGATTTAAAGCAACAGCAAAATCAATTTATCCACAGCAGCTGGACTCATACCAGTTTACCCAATATTCACATTTTTTTTTAAAGTCATAGTTGCTGTTCTAGTCATACTGTTCAAAAATTCTTGAGTTTCAACAATATTTTAAACAAAAGTGATGGAAGTTCACAGGGAGCGAATTCTAGTTTTTCAGACAGGCTTCTACAGCTCTTCAAAAGATAAATCAGAGCAAAAACAAGTATTAATCACCCACCACACACACACACAAAATAAAATATTTCCCCATTATACAAAGGCTTGGCATATACAAAGGAAACTGCATTCATTTGTTTATAAATATTTGTAAATATAAATATATAAATAAATATATATATTATAAATATACAGCAGCTTAAGAAAAGGGGGGGGGATCAGAACATACAATAACAGAATCTGTGAAAAATATGAAAAAACAATTTACAATTCTTTTATTCCCCCCAACAAAATCCACTGATGCTTAATCTTTGCATTCTACATTATACACAGCAGTTCCAGAGCTCCAAGGCCAGCAGAGGCACTTTGCAGGCTGCACACACACTGCCTCAAACTACTACTGCAATTTGAAAAGCACACTGCATGCTCAAGAACACATACCTGTATTAGATCTTGTTTTGACACCTACACTCATCTTAATATTAAAAAGAAATCAGTATAATCAACAGAGCAGTAACAAATCCACTAAACCAACCAAAACTGTGAGTTTTTTATATTCCTTTCTCTCTGTTTTCAGAGGGCCGCAGAGCCCCTCGTGTCACTGCACCTGTCCCAGCTGCAGGATCCTCCTGAGCACCTCAAGGTCCTGCACCTGAGTCCTTTTCCACTCGTGACTGGCTTAAAACGCCAAGAAGCAAAAATTCAAGAGCTGGGGCCACCCGCTGTGAGCAGCTCCGAAAACACCCTGTAGCTCAGTTAGCTTTGGGGTGCTACTCAGACCAGCTGTAGTGCTTCTCTAAAGCAAAGGGCCCTGAAATGAAGGAGGGAAAAAAAAAAAAAAAAAAAAAAAAAAAAAAAAAAAAAGGATGAAGATGAAGATGCAGGGAAGAAACAATATATAAATAACATTTTAGTGATGTGGCAAACTTACATGAGACATTTACAGTTTCAGTCGCATTCACAGCCAGCCTATGTGCAGGCAACCAAAGCCACGATCTGGGCCTTTGTGGGACATGTCCCCTTTCTCCTCGCTAAAAAAACCCTGCTGAAACCTCCCTGCAGTTGCATGTGGGGTACGAGTCTGAAACTACCTGCTGCAGAGCCAGGTCCTTCAGGTGGGACAGAGGAAAAACTTGGGAAATGGAAAAACAGCATGGGATTTTATGGAATGCAGATGCAGTCAAAATAAGAAACAGCTAGTGAAGACCACAGTCTGTTACACATTTTCAAGTTTATAGAATGAGTATAAAGAATGGCAAAGCTGAAAATACTGTCTGGTGAGGCCTGGAGCAGAAGCAAGTCAGATCCATTAATTTGAGAAGAAAAACTAGTGGACCCTACTGCTATATACTGTTGTTTTTAGGTGGCACAGATGACAGTTACCCCAACTCCCAATTCAGAGACATCTAAATAGTAACACACTCTTCATATGATAACTCAGTTCTATCCAAATGCCTTAAGCAGATCAAGTTATTACAATTTTGAATACGATGGTTCCTCAGTTAAATAAAATAAAATTAAGGTGTTCATTTATAAAAACTGATCAGCAACACTCGGGAAATGGCACGAGGACCACCATCATTTCCAAGGCTTCTAACAGTAGCATGGCCAAGCTAGTCAGTAAAGGACCTGTTCATGCAAATAAAAGGAAAAAGGCCTATGTGCAATTCACTGGTTTTGTTGGTGTAACATCCGAAACGATGAATCAAATACCATCTTTCAAATATTATTCATCTGTACAATTTAAGCTAGCAGTGAGTAATCATTAACGAAAAGCATTTGCCAGGAAAAAAATAACCCAGAATACATGATTCATTCACTTCTGAAACAATAAAACAATTCACTGTAACAAAAATAACTATACTGTAAATGCTTTTATTAAGAAGTTTGAAAAACAGCCAAATACTCTGAATAAAGCATACCCTATTAAACATATCCATACGTGCCCCCAAAAAACGTCTTCTTGAAAGAAGATAGTTCAATTAAATTCAGTTAGCACCATATAGAAACTGTAATTTTTAGCTATTTAATATTCTTTTAACAGCAAAGGTGCAGCTCACCTCTCAAACTGTGACATCTCACAACTAAACTGACATATGGGTATGAATTTCAATACAAAATGATACACATAGTGTATCTGAAAATGAAATATATCTGTAGCTCTGGAAAGTTAGAAGATCTCAATGTTACAGAGGTTCCTAAATACTTAGGAATTAAGCTTTCAGAGACTTTAAATCTTGAAAAAGGAAATCAGCTGGAAAAAAAAAAGAGTAGTTTTCTAACTGTCTGAAGCTTGAGAAGCAGGCTGTTGGAAAACGTGTCTTCATATGAGCAGACTTTGTTTTGGTCTTGCATAGATTAGGGATAATAAGGATAAAACAAACAACAAAAAAACCCCACTGGAATCAAAGAGAAACACTAAACAAATATGAAATAATTATGTATATACACACGCACACAGAAACATCTATTTGTGGTTAGAACATATTTAGTCTAAATTTACTTATAATGAAGCACAGAAATTTCACATTTTATCAGTTCATTTATTTTCAGTTGACTAACTAAAAAACAAACAAACAACCTCCCCGCCATACACATATCTTTATCATATATAACCATTTTTTGAATAGGACTCCAAAAGAAATTTCAAATACAATATGATGCTTTTTTGCTGCTAGAAATACTTATGCCAAAATATATTTTGGATTTATTTCTTCTCTGTTTGAATTATTTTGCACACTTTGTCTATGTACGTGTGTATATGTATATATATAATATATATGTGTGTGTGTGTGCATGTATTTTTTTTTCTATGTAAGTTCAATGCTTTCTGTAGCAACAGACAACTTAGCAACAAAGCACCATATATTAGATCAATCAACTGGCTAACACATTAAGCTCTCCCTATACCAATCCAGTGGTGTCAGATTGTTTTTTCCCTCTTTGCATAAAGAAATCTTTATATTCACTGCAAGTTCCGGCAGAGTACATAACTGTAACTCTCCTACAGTCAATACAAATATATAAATTATCAAATGGACAGAAAAAGCTGGTCAAAAAAGGTCACACATTTCATTCAACTAACTCATCAATAGCCAATAAAGCTGAAGTGAAAAAAAAATGTTATTTAGAACCAGTTGTGAATATATGGCACATAACTTAGTCAAGGAAACATTACAAAATACTTCATAATTTTCAGATATTAATTGGTAAAAAGTCTTTTGGCCATATACAAGTGTTAATAAAATGACCAAGGTATCAAATACTCTTTTGAATTAAATCTTAAGCAAACAAACAAAAAACTTCTGGAGTTTGATAAAAGCTGAAAAACTCCTTTTGTTCTACATGTAAGGAATAATTATAATCTTAATTGCAAGCTTTTCTTGAAATTATGCTATGAATCATGGTCATTCAGAAGCAGGCCTTTAATTTCCTACCTCTTGTAGTTTGCAGCAAGGCGAGTAAGGTGCCAAGCTAAGGAAGAGCTGGGCGAAGCAATGCCAAGGAAGCTCATTTCTTCTGGTTGCTTTGAAACTGGTCCCTACATTCAACTGAAACTGCTTACAGTCTTTACTGCTATTATACATCTTATAGGGCATCTCAACTACGGTCTTCTTCTCACTGCAAGACAGCTTTTAGGAGAGCAACTTTAATTGAGGGAGCAGAAAGCTCAAAGACGGGAGAGCAAACTAGACAAATGAGTTACTTTGCTATAAAGCGGGCACAACACTACTGTAAATTTCTGTACATCACTTCTTGCTTAAAGATCTTCCCTCTTCCTGTTACAGAAAAAAGCATAACGCATCAGCACTTAAAATCATTCTTGACTTAGTTCTCAGCTAAAAATCCCAAAGGTGAAAGATTTTCATAAAGGCAACAATGGAACGTAACTCCACACCGTCAGGCTAGTCACACCAATGCTGCATTTCTATGAGCACAAAAAGCTAAATCCTCAACTTCTTTTAACAAAAAGAGCATAGCCAGCTACTTAAGAGGACCCAACCAAATTATTGTGTGGAATTTCCATTTTCCAGACAGCATTAGCTTCTGCAAGAATATGTGGGGATTTCACACACGAAGTAGCATCTGTTTGCCGCTGACCTGCGTTCAAGCTGTTTTTCCCCAATCCACACTTCAGTAACAGTTTCTTAAGGAACTGTGACATATACATCTTAGGATTCCCTTTACCCTCCTTCCTAACATTTTGTGCTGTTATTAGCAATACTAGATGTTTTGGGACACATTTAAGAATGCCATTTATATGACCCATCTGAAATTATGAAAGATGGCACTTAAAGTTATTACAGTTGTTCACTGGTTTGTTTGTCTGGATTGCACTGGTTACTAAGCTGCTTCTGCAATCACAGTATAAGACATTTTTGAACTTTCAACTAGAATCTTATTAATAAAGAAAAAAATCCAGAAAATTTCTACATATGAATTATACTGTTCTACCCAGTGCTATCCAGCAACTGGCAGCAGCAGGTCCTTCATGTGCATTTAAATGCAGTACTTAGTAGCACATATATTTCCTTAAAATAAAGACTGGTGTGAGGAAAAAAAAACCATTTAGTATCTTTAGATTTTCACCGTGAAAATGCAATCATTAATATATGGTTAAGAGCAATATTGTAGCCAGGAGCCTCAAATACAGCACACTCTTTTGTATGGCTTAATCTAACTACAGGAATCTACCTTAGTTTTCTGCTTCCACTGTAAAATGACCCCAAAATTGCTCTAGTCCCTTTAGGTCTCTTTGCCAGCACAGCTCCTCCAGGCAACTCGTGGAGAGCTCTGCTCCCCAGCTGTCCCATTCCACCTGCATGAATGTCTCGTTTCTCTGTAACTATCACCACCCCCTACCTACGTCAGCACCATCTTTACAAGTTTTTCAAATCATATCTGACATCACCTTTTATAAATTAAGGCAGCAGTACTTCTTTGGCTGCTTAACAAAGCAAAAAAAAGGCAATACCTTAACATTTCTGCAGCAAGGCACAACACTACTATCAATTCAGTCTTCATACAGACTTCTATACAGAGCTATAAAGCATATAATTTCAATAAATCTATCAAGGAAAAGTTGATTTTAAGAATTATGTGCCATAAGGACACATAAATGTTTGGCACAATTAATACTATGAGCTTCTAATCCCAGGCAGTTAAGTATGAAAATAAATCTATTCATTTCACTTGGACAAATTTAGTTTTTACACACATGTTTACAGATTTTAATTTACTTATAAGCCATGTTTATAAGTACTCTAACCCAGATACATCTTTCTTCCTTCAACAAGGATAAAATAGTTTCATTTTAATAGATCTATATTTTTTCAATTAAGAACATGTGTATGTATAAAAGTAGACTTTTAAGGAAAATGAAACACTAAGCTTTCCTGAACACATTCCATTTACCTTCCTAAAGTCTTACAATTCACGCCTAGTAGCAGTTTTACTGTATGCAGTTTCAAGGGCACGGAGCCCAGCCTTTATTTATATTATAAAGAGATCACCAAATTGGCTCAAGGTTGGAGAAGGTGCTGCTGGTGCCACTGATGCATATTCTCACCCTCAATTAAACATGACCACAACTGCATCTGTAATTGTACTTATTTATGTATCTATATATTCAAGTCCAAATCAGGTAACTAGGCGCATTAAGAAGCAGCATCATTACAGATACAACTAGTTATGACTCCCTTAACTCCATTGGTTTCACTAAAATCTGGGTCAAGGGAGAATGAAAAGGAGTTCATGGCACTTGTTGAAGGGTGCATCACGTAATCACGATACCACAAACACTCACTCCCATCGCACTCCTGCTCTCTGCCCAGGTAAAAAGTGGAGGGAAAAGAGGAGCGGGTAAGAGGAAGGGGTTTGATATTAACCTGGATGAGTTCCTCAACACAACTGATCACGGTGTCATTTGGCGCACACGGATGTGCATAGTCTGAAAAATGGTCCTGGGGGAGAAACGCTTTTGCACCAAACAGTCACTGTACGTTTTATGGCAATGTGGTGTCACAGCTGCCAATGTAAACATGTCTGGTACAAGCTGGGTATGTACTCTCATTTGAAAAAACTGCATAGTCTGCAAACGATCTCTGTATATGAAACAACTTCAATGAATTCAATACAGAAAGGCCACCAGGATTCAGTACTTCAGTATTATTGAAACACCAACAACTAACAGCCATAGTTGGAGTCACCCTCTCTTTCTTCAAGAAAATAAATTTTATATGTTGTCTTAAACATGTATTGGCAAAGATTCATTCCAGAAAATAACAACAGGATGCAGCTATATAAACTTGCAGGCTGCTACTTTTTCTTTCACTTTCAAATTTCGATAATGTGAACAACACTTCAATAAGCAATATTTTTACTCACTTTGGGGCACACCAGACCTTTTAGTTTGATTTGCCTGCAAAACAAGAAACTACATCTTGCGATTTTTTAAAATTAGAAGAACTACCAAGAACCTGCAGCTTGTTAAAACAGAACTGAACGATGACCTTGAATCACCCCCAATGTACAGGCTCAGAAAGCCCAAACCAGAACCTTATTTTCTGTGGATTTGTATTAAAGGAAAACAACAAACATGGGCAGAAAGTCAAGAGATAATGTTTTTAAATCCCAGCTTTACCAGGTTTATCCTTTTTATGATCTTGCACATGTCCCTTCTCCAATCTAAGTTTCCCTATATAAACTACTGGGTAGCTGATAGTGCTTACCCAGTTTTGTCCTGAGCTTTCTTATCTACAGAGGAACATCTCTTTAAAGTGGCAAGCATTCTTATCTATGCTTTCATTGCAAGTATTTAAAGTTTAAGTAGCAAGAAAAAGTCAACAGTTTGCTTCCTCAAATATGTTATCATCAGATGTTCCTCAGGAATTTTGATCCTATTTCCCAAAGAGGAAATGCGCTCCAGCAGAGGAAAAAGACAGGAGCTACTTTGGGATCTATTATCTAATACTACAGAGATTAATCTTTACCAGCCACTGAGAAGTCATTCAAATGATCTCAGAATTGTATGTGTCAGGAGCATTTAAATATTAATGTACAAACATGCACATAACAGCCTGTGTGGCAACGTATTCATGCCATTATGTCAAGTCATGAGTCAGGTCATGTCATTATGACGATGATGATGGTGATGATGAGAGAAGGGAAGACTCCCAAAGAAATCATTCCCCTTTTCAAATATCCACAAGAAAGATCTGCCCTTATAGTGAAATGTCATTTGAAGTAAGATGGCAAAACAAAGATATACTTCAAAGCCCAAGAGATAAAGCAGAACGAAGCATTAAAAGCTGTCATCTTTTGGGGATCAACCTATTCACCTTGTAGACACAAAGACAAAATGTCTTCACCTGGGTTTGATCACATTTTCAGAGCGACTTACAAACAAAAAGGAAAAAAAAAGAAAATAGCAAAGAATGTGTTGCTAACACCGGCATTACTCAGCTAGTTCAACTACACATACATTACAGTACAGTTCAAAATCTTTACATTTGACTGAAAAGAAGAATTACAAAACTACTCACTTTTTCCACCCCATGATTTTTACTACTCCCATACACAGCAACTTGAAAAAAAAAAAAAACAACAGAAAAACTAACATCAGGACTGCAAATATCCCCTATGTCTCCTACATGTGTTCCAATGTTACCTACAAAGGAAAACCTTACATGAGTGTCTACTGCTCTCCTGTTTGTACAGCCAGGAACAAATACTGTGCCTTTTTGCTCTTTTAATTGCAAGCTCCTCTTGAATTGTTTTCCCACTGTCATTTCCTCCCCCAAATCCTTTTTGATCATTTTCCTTCCAATTACATCCCATTGCGTGTGGTCCATGTTCCTTGAACCCAGATACCTGATTTTGTATTTAGATGAATAAAACCTGGCCATTGAAACAAGTAGTTGAGACTGCCCTATACATCTGCTCAGTTGTTGTGAACAACTGTACAATTTGAGATCCACCACTCTCTTATATGTATATAAATACATACAAACACTTCTATATGCACACATACACACCTCATAATTCGATGACAGCACTGAGGACCACGCATCAACTAATCCCCACACAAACAGGCTAGACATGTGCCTGTGGACTTTGTTATGATTTGCTAACCTAATCCACCTAGTATGTAATTTATTGATTTGATTCCTTAAGTACTGGTTTGTAGCAAGTGACGTGTCAATAAGACAAACATACCCTGCACGAAGGGACTCCATTGTTTCATTGTCGTCTAAAGCCTGTCTAACTTTACCTGCAGGTAAAAGCAGCAGTGCTGCTCTCCTTTCAACTTTTCATTGGGTATCCCTCCTTTTCCCCAGTACAAAACAGGGTCTTTTTCTTGGTAAGGTGAATTTTCAGCTTCTCATGCAGCTACACAGTTGCTGGAGTTAATACAAGGCAAGGCACAGAAAGGTGAAGCCAGGGACCAGGAACAAATGAAAACGAAACAGGCCTCCTATCTTTTAAGCTGTCTAAAACTGTGTTGCAATTTAAGTTAATTATAAAACCACAACTTTGATACAAGAAAGTTACAGGTAGGCGGTTTGATCAATCAATCAGTGATGCTGTTTCCATAGTGAGGCCCTGCTATCCATAAAATTCCATCCCGCTTCCAACAAAACTAACAGACTTCCTTCCTTCAACGCCACAATCCCACGCCACGGTAACAGCTTTGTACTGTAAGAAATTAATACACAGTAAAACCAACATAAGACCTAGCAGATGAGACAGTGTCCATTTTCTACAATACAACAACGCAATGTTTTCATTTTCCCAGCAAACTTTGCCAGGGGTCATGAGGAACATCTCTAACACCTCTCCAGGTCAGCTCTTCACTCTGTACCAACAAAGCTCTAAACAGAAATGATAGCTGTAACACAGAAACTAAATTAAATCATGTATTAACCTCCATTCAACCCAATAGTTCCCCGGTGGTTTTGCAAACTTCAAGCTCATTTTTTTTAATCTCTTGATTAAAGGCCTGATAAAGCTTTACATACTTCATTTAGGTAACTGCCATTTACTCTGTTTCTAAGCGAATGCAGTCATATGTAACTATTTTAACATCAGCTAATTCGCAGATTGAAACATAAAATATTTACCAAGCAACTGAAAGCAACGATCATTTCTAGGCTTTGAAGGATGACATTAACCCAGTCTTCAGTGTGGGGGTTCCATCTGAGAGTCCAGTATATTTACAGGTGCAATAAAACACTGAGAAAATCACAACAGAACTGAAAAGCATGACTGCACTTGCAGTTTTCATATAACTCAGGTATAATCAAAATAGGACTGATAAAACAGCAGTAAAAGTGTCAGTGTTGAAGAAACTCTTCTTAGAAGAACTCTTCTTAGAAGGAACATTATCCAAAGAAGCCATAACGCAAGTCAGCTACTCAGATAAATTTTGAAGAGCAGTGCAATTCTACACTTAAGCGAATTTAAATTATGCTCACTGTATTTTATCAGAAATGTGCACTTACACTTCATTCTAGAATTGAAGTCTCATCTAAAGGCATAATCTTTGGATTTTAACAATTACCTAACAACTTTCTAGCTCAAGATAATGACTAAAAGTCTGAGTGCTCTTTATGACAGATGACGAAAGCTACAAACAGAAGAATAACCTTTGAAGAAATGTACAACACAGACTCACTGCAAACTAAATAAAAACTTACTACAAGTATGCCACCACTGTGTTTTTTCTCTGTTATGGAACCCAGACCTAAATAAACTGTTAAACACTTAGTGTAAAGGTATGCCAAACATTTCTCAGAACTTTCTTAAGGTCCCAACAAAAAACCAACCTTTTTTTTTTTTTTTTTTTTTTTTTTTTTTTTTTTTTTTTTTTTTATTTTTTTTTTTTTTTTTTTTTTTTTTTTTTTTTTTTTTTGCAAAACGAGGCCTAGGTTAAATATTTTATTTGGCTCCTGGAGATGGACTGAGAAGTTGGGCACTAGCTCCAGATCAGTTCTTGGACTCACATCAAACATTACCCTGTCATTTATCCAGTCAGTCAAAACAATGTTTTCCATCTAAACCTTTAATGTTTATGTCCTGAAAAACTGCTAATTGAATCCAGTTCTTGAAATTCATTTTTTAATCTATACCATCTAATTCAGAGATAATGAACAGAAAAGATAAGTATTATACAATGATTGCTGAAGGAATCCTTTAATACTCAAGTCAGAACATAAGACTGTGAGTTCCATAAAGCCATAAAGAAAATTAAGATTAAATAACATTTGTCAGTTTGAGAATAAATGTTTTAAAACACTGCAATATATAGATTCTTTTAATTCCAAACAGTTTTAGAATTCAAGAGTCCTTACACTGCTTTTCCAATCAAAAAGGGTAATCAAAACCACGCAGAGCACTTGAAATTCATTCTAGGCAAGAACTAGCAACATGTCAGTTCAATTCATAAAGTTCAATTCACTGCTTATAACAGCTTTCCTTAAACATGTAAAACTACCTCACAGCAAATGACCTTATGTGAAACAATATGCAATTAACCAAAGCACAAAAAAACTCCAGTATTTTTAACTTGAGAAACAGGCATATAAACTTCCAAAAAAACAGAACTGGTTCTCGGCAACTGCACACAGCTGCTGGAGCTGGAATAGTCCCTGTAAAGACAATTTTGTCTGTATCCTGTGTTCTGTACATATCCTGCCTAAAATATATGACGACACAAACTCAGCAGCACATCTTAGTGCTGGGTCTGCTCCTTCTTGGAGCTGACTGCACAACTGCACAGCTTCCAAAACTCAGCAAGAAAAACTGCTTATTTCTTCCTCATAGTCATAATCCTCCATAACATATTTATATTGTCACAGACAGATGATTACATCCTTAATCCTTAATGAAAATAAAACAAATATAGAACATGAAATCCAAAGGTGAAAAAGGCAACTCCCTAAACAGGTATTTTCCATACTTTTACATGAGACTCCAGACCTTTTTTAACATTTCAAAGATAAAGCAAGTCTGAACACTCTGAAAGGAGAAAAATAAAAGTAAAGCAATAACCTAAAGAGAAAGCTACAAAACACAGTGAAACCAAGGCAGCACTGCTCCATGCATCAGTCCCAGCTATGCATATTTTAAGAGTCTTACTTCTAAGTTCAATATATAAACACTCACAAATCTCCATGAAAACTAGATTACAAATTTAGACCAAATATTTCCAGAGTAAAACATAAGGATATATACTCATTTTACCTGTAAATATACATATATACACACACATACTTCGAAAAAAATAAGAAAACAGGTCTTTATTAGGTATTACCTGGAAATATTTCAGATGCACTTAAAGTAAATACACCAACTCTCAGAAATTTTTAAGACTTATTAGGCCTTCTCTGCAAGCAGAACCACCATCCTACTAAAACACATTTTGAAGAGACAACAAAATCAGCACTATTACCTATTATTTCCTAATCTCTCACTTCCACACAGTGACAACTTAGAACACAAAGTATGTGTTTTGTTTTGCTGGAAAGGGTCTATAATATTTTTCACCACTCTTCTAGGTCTTCTATATTTTTTATGAAAGCTCCAGCAACATTTTCAAGATTTTATCCTCCAAACCTATTTACCTGGTTCTTATTGGTTCATATATATATATAAAATGTTATATATGTTATATATATATAAAGGTAAATATAAGTAAAGAAAAAAAGCAGATAATTCTGGGATTCAGCAATAAGTTATTCCCCTTCTCAGCGTGCAGGTGAAGATTTCTGGTGATACCTAAAAACATTAGAGAAGTCCAGGGCCCTTCCCGGAGGAGGGATGGGCGCAAGTGAGGTGGACAGGATTTTAACTAAGGAAGTCGGCTTGGAGGGGGGGGGAGAAACACAAACAAAGAGATCAAAACAAAGAGTGTGACAGTCTCAAGTTCACACTGGGCAGAAGAAGCGGGGAAACGATGATAATGACGATAATAATGATAAAGGAGAGGGGTGCTGCAGCGCTGAGGGCGGCAGCGCCGAGGCGCTGGCAGCGGCCGCCGGCCCCCGCCTCAAGACCCCTGGGCCCGGGCGGGCGGCAGGGCCGGGCCGGGCGGCTGCCCCGCGCTGCGGGGCGCGGACATTTTCCTCCCTCCGCGCCCCTTCGCACGGGCGGGGAGCGACGACCCTGCCCCGCGCACGGAGGCCGCAGCGGCGGCTCCAAGCCCAGGTTCAATCTCAACTCCGCGCCGAGGCCGCTCGCCGCCAACGGCCGCCGCGCCTCGCCGCGCTCCCCGCCGCCGCCCCGGCGCTTCCTCGCGCTCCGCGCCCTCGGCGGAGGCGGGAGGCGGCCGCAGGTCCCCGCCGCGCTCGCCCTCACCTGTCAGTCGCAGCTTGACGGGCCCGTTGCGCCGGGCCCCTTGGTTGGACATGTCCCCGGCGGCTCCTTGCGCTCGGCGCTGCCTGGCCCGGGGCTCCCCCTGCCTCTGGGTCCGGGAAGGGAGACGGGGCGGGCAGGGGGGAGGGGACGGGCTAATGGAGTCGGGCCGGGCGCTCAGGGCAGCGGCAGCAGCAGCGGCGGCGGCGGCCGCCGCAGGAGGAGGAGGCGGCGGCGGAGGAGAAGCCCGGATGTGCCCAGCGTCGCCATGAGCGGGGCCGGGGCCGAGGAGGAGGCGGAGGAGGAGACGCGGCCGCCTCGCCTCGCCTCCCTTCCCCGCCCCCCTGCCCGCGGCCCGGGCGGCGAGAACAACAAAGCGGCGCAGGGAGCCGCGCGCCGGGACCTCCCTGCGCTCCACGGCCTCCCCCACGAGCTCCCTCGCTTCCCGGAGAGCGAGTCTCCCCCTTCCCGGACAGCGGGGAGGCGACCGCGGCCTGGAAACGGGAGACGGGAGCTTGGCCACGAGGCGGTGGTTCCACCACCTGAAGTGGGTTTTGAGGCTCTAGACGTGAAAAATCTGGGATGGCAGCGCAAAATGACCGTGGAGCCCTACCGAGGTGCCTGGTCATGCCGCTGAGAGCGGGCAGTGCTCTGCGTGGATGTGGCAGCGCAGACCCGTGGAGTGGAAACCATTAAACCTTGGGCTGGTTCACAATGGAGCAAAGGGAGATTTGGGCAAAGCAGCGTCCTCGGAAGGGGAAGAGCAGCCTCGCGTCTGTGCTGCATGGCCCCATTTCCCGTCCATCCGCTGGAGGAACCGTGGCTCTTAGAGGGACTTTGCAGGACTGTCCGTGAAGGACACAGGGCCTCCCAGTAGAACCGTGGAGGTTACCACAGTTGCAACTGGGCTAGCTAATAAACCACACACCTATTCTTATTAATAACCTTACTAATATTTTCTGTGCTTAGCGCGCCACTCATGCAGTGGCGTCATGGCACAGGCAGCCTGCGGAGCGTTACCGCACAGGTAGTCACAGATTACCCCGTGGTGAGCATTCAAACGGGATGCAAACATGACCCATGCAGCACAGAGCTTAGCATATCTATTGCTTCTGCCTAAGCCAGAAGTAGAGCTGGACCACCAGCATACCTGGAGTTGTCCCATCTGGTGTGGGCTTTTGGGCCGTATTAAGTCAAATCTGGGTCTGCTCAGAAGCGGGATGTGGTTCTGGGAGCACTAGGTTGTGCAGATCCAAATCTCCCTCCTTCCACGGTGTGCTGCAGGCAGCAGGCTGTCCCTGGAGGAAATTCCCTGTTTTCCTGCTGCAGTGGCACCGCTCTTGCAGGGTTAATTCACCTGGGAATGGAGGAGTCCCGGGATAGATCCCCTTCCTCATACTAAACTCTTTCCTGTGCAATGCATATTTAATAACAAAACCAGCAAGTGCTTGCAATGAACCTTTCTTTATAGGATAGACAAAACATAAGAGAAAATGCACTGATCTATTGCCTAGACATTATTTCAAGCAAAGAGAGCTTAAAACAAGTAAAACAAAATTTACTTCTAAGTGCAGACATACCTGATGTTATGCTTTACGTGCTGTACGGAAACAGTTAAAAACTTACTTCATAGTTACGTAAATACACACACACCTCAAAGACATTCCAGGTGTCCTGGATTCCTGCATTAACAGAAAAAAAAAACAGCTTTAATAATTTAAAGTCATATTAAAGTTTCAATCTCTTGCATATTCATGCAGCCAGGGTATTAAGCTTTTGTAAAACCAACTGTATAAAGCAAATGGCAGCTGCTTTGCAAATATTGCAACATTACCTGGCCACTGAATAGAAAAACAAAATATGAAGCCACTTTTCACATGCTTCGCATATTTCTAGGCTACAGTAGATTTTTTCTAACATGTAATGATTATTTGTTTCTAGTGTCTTGCAGTGCACTCTGGACTCAGGATGTAACAATTATAATTTAATTTGACAAAAATAGATTAGATTAAACATAGAACTTACTATGCTACATGATCTTTTTCTAATGGATAATAAGCATGAAAGATAGCAATGCCATTTTTAGAAAGTATTGGGATTAAATACAGCATTTGATTGCTCAGTAACTATGTGAACATTTTAATGTTTTTTATTAAAAGTGCTGTTTAAAAGTCACATGCTATAATATAATCTCATGCAGACTTTTTGGAATGCGACTTACCAGACTATAACATTCTAAGATTCTTGAACAAGCTGCTCATATTTTAATGAATATATAGTGCAAGTCTTGGGGTGTTAAGTGACAACTCATGCATTTGAGTTACTGTATAAAATGTATTAATTGCAAGAAAATGGTCAGGACTGTGTCCTCTGTAAAATGAGACCAGGTTGCACTTGGACAGATAACTACATCAGGTGCAAAATGCACTTTTCTTTCTTTGTGGTTTTGTAAGAGCATTGCTATGAACATTGCCTGGATGTTCTAAAGATTTTTCTGTCCCATTATCTCTCACAATTCTATAGGGTAATCAATATTTCTATTTGATTTTCCCCTTCACTGAGTGAAATTGCTAAAGAGAATTTAAGAGTAGAAGCTCAGTGCAGATCTGAACCTGTGCAAAACCTGCATTGAGCAGCGGTCAGGAAGCATCGCAGAGTGCCAAGAGCTGCAGGCCACGTGGGAGACCAAAGACACTGACAGTACCTGAAAGTAATGAAAGAATTCCACACAAATGGAAATCTTTCAGGATCCAGAGTTTCTTGTGCCAGTGCTATCCCTCGAGTTCTCAAAATATCCTTACAGTAAGGTAGTAGCTGCATGAGTGATCCTGGTTTGGCTTGTAGAAGCCAAGCATTTACATAAGTTTTGTCTTGGGGTATTACCATTTCCAGAGTGAGAAGAGATTTCATGCTTTCTAGTGCTGATCTGGTGAAGTAAGCAAGCAAATATTAGCATTTACTGCTGACAAGTGATCCGTGCTTCACTTGAGGCTGATATCATTGAGCAACAAATCCTTTCAGGATGAGGTAGCTAGCTCGGATCCGGAAGGGAGAGCCCTGCATCGCCCCGCAGCTCTTGTTCTGCAAGGCAGCCTCACTGCTGGACTTGGGAGGGAGATCCAGGAGTTAGCAACAGAGATGCAGTCTCAGGTGTTGCAGGAAATGTAGATAAAGGGCAAGATAAGATCAATCATCTTTAGGACTCTAGCGAGGTTGAGGAAGACTCCAAAAGCACAATGTAATGTAGTGATTAGTATCATGTTAATAAAACTTCTTTCAAAAAAATATCTAGAACTACAAAAACTTATTTTGTTCTGTGGCTGCACAAAAGAAAAAAAAGAGCTTTGATTCCTGAATTTCCCAATAGGCAGAAAAAGAAGGCTTTGCATTAAGATAGTTCTCAAAGGATTTAGAGATTTTGGGCACTGGAAAATGTGAACAAATGTCTTTAACCAAATTGTGCTCATTTTCAGAGAAGGATATTTTTAGTTAGCGTTTTGAGACAAGGTCCTTTCCATCTTTAGAAACAGAAGAATATATTGGAAACTCATTCCTCAGCATGTGGTATGTGTTCAAAGCACATCAACATGTAAGAATTACATTCCAGTTCTTTCTGTATAGAGGTTTAATCACACCACATTCCTCTAGCAGTAATGAGAGCTGGCTGGTGTTATACCACATTCTTCTCTAGCTTCTGTGATGATATCAGGGAAGCAAGAGAGTCCTGACCCTATTGTTAAGCTTTTGTGAATAAACGGTATTCTCCATTAAAACAACAACAAAAAAGTATACTTAAAATTCTGTATTTCTTCCTACTAGTCTTTCTTTAAATTTCCAATAGCCCATCCAGGTGTGATTTAGAAACACCACCACTACAGATCCTAGCGTTAAAAACAATCAGGAAGGAATTACACCACTATTTTCTTTTTCTCTATAATGTATTCCCATTGTGTTTGCAATTGCTAAGGCCAAATGAACTAGGTAGAACTAGAAATAGTTCTACCACCCAACAGTCCAGTTCTGAGAAGAAAAGAATTAAACATCACCTAGGTAGGCCCATTAGGAGTTATTGGGTTCAATTCAATGTGCAGAAAAATAAAATTGAAATCTTTACACAAGTCTTTGATCCCATTCTTATCCTATTTATCTTTCTGTGAAAGTTATCTATTCTATGAAAAAAAAAAACTATATGAAGTGATAACCATTTATACTATCAGTGTTCTCTGTCCCTTTCTTATTTTGTCTGATTAACTAATTCACTTTCAAAGCATTCCTGTTTACCTCTTTGCATGCAAAACCTCATTAGAAAGAGATTTGCTGTGTTTCCTGCCATCACATTGTGTTCCACACTACCATGTTCTCCCTGTCCCAAGGCCATTTCCATGACAAACAGCAAGGGTCTTCAAAGCAAGGACTCTCTCTTGTCATGTTAATGCGGTGCCGAATACCAAGTAGGTCATACCTGAGCTGATATCCCAATACACTACCCAGTAATATCTAGTCAGTAATACTAAACTTAACAACATCAAACCCAGATTCCAACATTTTATGAAAAACGGAATCTGGACAAATTATTTCTCAAAAGTCAGTGGCCACCGCAAGCCACTTCCTTTAAATATAGGCAAAACGTTTACTGTGATGAAATATTCAGTAAGAGATCAGTTTGCTTCGCTATCCGAAAGATAACAAAACAAAAAGTGCCTTGAATTTTGCTGGCCTTATTCAGCTTGCAGAATCTTCTTCTGCCTCACTAATTTCCACAGATCACAACTCCCCGATGCCACCTAGAATGCAGCTCTCCTGCTACCTCACCCATCTCCAACCTACTCCGTCAACATCCTTGACTGCACAGGGCACCGCTCTCCCTTTTTGTCCCTTTGGCACAGTTTTTTTTTTTCTTGTAATCTTTCTTTAATCCTTTCATAATTTCTTGTTATAGCAAGAGTACTTTCTAAATTCATGCAGATCCAGTCACATTTTTGGCTTGTACCTACATAATTTCTGTCCTCTGTGAGGTTCTTTTATTATTGCCCCTGCAGCTACTCTGTACAAAAGCATCAAACTCACCTACTGAAGTAATAGAAGTGCTTCTACATTTCAGGGAGGAAAAGACAGTTTCATTTTGTACAACATTCCTTATTTTTTCTTTTGGTGAGTATGAAAATTGCTAGGCTGGAGCACTGTTTCAGATGTTGAGAATTATGGAGGAGTGAATAACTACATTAAGGCATTCAGATGCAAATACCTGGTTTAGGTCTGACATTACAACTGAGAGACAGAGAGTTAACCCAGCAATGGGAGACACCTATCCAAGTTAAATGATGAAGAAACATGTCTAGACAGACTCTAGTTCTCACTTAGACTCCCTTTGGCATGCAGAGACAGTGTTTATGCAAGAGGTCAAGATTGAATCCATTTCTAAGCTAGAGAGCATGATGAAGCTTTTCAGGAGAAGAAACTAGGAAGGAAATCTCCACCCATGTGCCGGCTACTGAAAAAGGGGACAGAAGCTTGGAGCAGCAGACACCGTAGCCCTCTGAGACAGGATGTGTCTTGGGGAAATGATGTGTCTCTGAAGGGAAATGACTGCAGCTGTGGCTACAAAAAAATGAAAAAAAAAAAATGCATGAGCTCCTATATCACAGGATTTTCCAGTGGTTAGTCACTAAGATAACTTCTAAGTCCATCCATCCAGAACAGATTAGTAACTGATGCACAGATATTCCATGCACTTTAGCCATCTTATTTCCTCATCATGTCCTGCAGAGCAGCACTATCCTGATGTGATTTTAGAAGAGGCAGATATTAAAGGGCAGATAGGCATCGGTGCAGAATAAGGAGATGCGGTGCATTTTGCGGTATTGCTAGCTGGAGGCTAAAACTCACTTTCTGAAAGAGGTAAATCTATCATTCATATAAAATGAGAAATCGTGCCCTGACATTTGAGCAAATGAGGGGAAATCAAATGTATTTTATTTTTCACATCCGTGTTCCAGCCCCAGTCCTGTTCCCCAGTTGAGTCAGCGCGTTTTGCTGCTGTTGGATATATAGTGCCCCATAAGTTACAAATTACAGGTTTTGCATAGCGTTTTTAAGTCTAGCAGAATAGAAAGAGCCTAATTTCAGGTGCTAAGTGTTACTGAACACTACTAAGATGACCTGAATTGCGCGTTCCGCCATGTAACTACTCCCTAGGCCTCTCTTGGGTTGCACTGTGCATGAAGCAACTGTAGAATCTTATCCTTAGAAGATTTATCTGATGAATACGAAGAAGTCCATAAAAAAATAAGTTCTTGCAGAAAGACAGTTGGAAATGGTCCCCTCTGAGTGACATATCAACAATTTACTACCGCACTGCAATATCTGTCTTCAGATATTGTCTGATTCAAATTGACACCGTGTGTGTTTGTCCCAGTAGCATTCAGCTTAGACAAATGAAGTGTTATCAGAAAGACTGTCAGGCCGAACAGCTATCTAAAAGAGTTGACATATAGAGCTGCTTTCAACCAAGCCACATTATTAAGCTACTAAGGAAATAGCAACTCTTCTCCAATCTTTCCTATCCCCTGTTGCCCAGCATCAATTTGAAATAATAAATCTGTTGTCTGCAAAAGATGAGCTGTGAGATCTCTTGTACTCTAGGTCTCTTCAAGTCTTCATTCCACTGATGCTGAGAGCAGGGTGCCGCCGACATTGATGCCAAAACCTGACTCAGTCCTGCTGCTATGAATTTACCCCTTAGACACTGATTATCAACAGTGATGCATTGGAAGGTAGCTGCCATATTAAATCAATCTCCTGGTCTGCCTAGTTAGCATCCTGCTTGGGCTGCAGCCAGTATTTAATGCTTTGGAAGAAGTAAAAAATGTTCTGTGATGCATCTTCCATCGCTGCAGCCAAGTAAAGCAGAGATGCCTTCCTGAATCCCACAGAATTCTACAACATTATCTGATAAGCCTTAATACTTTGACATAATTAACTTGTTCTCATTGGTCTTCGTTACTTATCTAGATATTCAGGGATTAAAACTTCATGTTTCTGGCTTTGCAGAATTCCCTAAGTGTCAAGGGTTAAGACGAGGTTTTTAAGGGGGGCAATTTATCTCATACCAATCCATTGTGGTGACTGTGTGGGGGCTACTGGAGGCAAATACTGACATGGACATGCAATGAGGTTGGCGACAGACTCCTCTATGTAACTTTGGCCATGAAAGCACCTTGGAGCAGAGTAAACCATTTAAACAAAAGAGCCCTCACCTTGTAATTCTGTTTTGCTGTCGGTTCAAGCACATAGAAGCTTTTCACCTATCTCATTAAAGTGTCTTCTAGAGATTTCAGCTCAAAGGATGAGATTAATTCCAGGAGAATTATCAAATTATAATGATATTATGTACAGGTCCTCGGCTCTGCAGGGCTCAAAGACAAAATTAGATAACAAAGCCTTAACCCCCACAAGGATGCAGAGTAAGTAGATGTAAAATGTGCACGCAGCTTTGTGAATTACCAAAAAGAAACAAGGCTTAGCAGCTTCTGAAGCACTGAGGTTTATCCTCTCCTCTGTTTCATGTTAACAAATTTGTAGACGTTTATAAATATGTTACATAAAAAAACTCTATAAATAATTTTACTGCATGATTCCATTTAATAAACACAATCCTCAGTCCCCCTCCACTAATTCTTCTTGAACTGCAGCAATATCAACCACATGCCAAATTTGTACTAACTTCTTTTATGCTTTCCTTTAACAGGATCCCCCAGAGGTCCACCATGAAAGTGATTTAAAAGAATTTAAGATAGTTATCTCTAAAAACAGTTTCATCCTAAAAATGTTCAAGTTGTGAGCCAAATGAAAATGGCACAGATAATTAAGTAGGTTAGTAGGGCTGATAAAATGCCAGAAGTAACTTAAAGCAAAATCTGTCACCATGTATATCTGGAATCATTCTTTTATTCTACTCTAGAAATCCTTTAAAAATGTAACAGAAGCCCCCCCCCTTTTTTTCCCTTTCTCTTTTTTCTTAAGGGGCAATTGGTCTGATTATTCAGTACATGCAGTAAAAACATAAGGTCTTACTCCTGTAATCAGATGGAACCAGCCTGCAAGCAGATGCAAACAGCCTTTATACTCATGTGCATTCAATTCACAGACTGCAGTTTTGATTTTTGAGCAAATGCCATATCTAATTTGTTCTGCAAAGTGCATTGCACAGTTTGGTTGCTACAAATATAACAAGTATTTGGAATATACTGCTGGAATAACATTATGTTCTGATTTGAATCTAGTCCACTGCTGGTTAGCTATGAGGAAGCAAGCTTTCCATTTAGCCAAAATATTTTGTCATGTTTATTCATGATCTTTTTCTGTTGCTTTGTAACTATGGCATATTAAATTCTGTTAACCACTACAAATGCACTGTGCAATATAGCAGATCAAATTTTGCAGCAACTTAGAAATACTCA
Source organism: Nothoprocta perdicaria (assembly GCF_003342845.1). NCBI lineage: Eukaryota > Metazoa > Chordata > Aves > Tinamiformes > Tinamidae > Nothoprocta > Nothoprocta perdicaria. The sequence goes on from NW_020455710.1 coordinate 3,134,275, forward strand.
TGCAGGTCTTTGTTTATATTGAAAAAATAGTTTAGAGGTACTCTGGACACAAACTGGTTGCAGAAATGGTCTGGTCTAGTATCTTTTGTAACTTGCCAGATTAGTTGTTATTAAAATGTTATTTATTAAAAAAAGGTAGATCTTCATTGTTACTCTTTCTCAAAGCTCTCCTTTTTACTTTCTGACTCAAATTTAAGTCTTGAGCATTTGGTACCATTCCTCCTCTCATTACGGTTTTGCTTTTCTAATCCATGTCTGGCCACAGTCTGCAGGTGTTGATACGCACTTAAGTAATAGCTGCAGTTTTGGAGAAATATATAATTTCCCCCCTCCCCACGCTGTAGGAAAAGAAAAAAAACTGCTTTTTTTTTTTTAAATAATGAAACATGAATGTCCATTCCACCTCCACTCCTCCCTTACATTTCTATATTGGTAGTGTTCTCTCTATTATAAGTTATATAGACTGCAACACTTTTTTTTTCAGCCATTAAGGGAAAGGAAATGACATATGGAGAAAATTCAAGTCCCTCCTCATTCTTCGAGAGTCTATCCAGAAAATCAGAATGCTGAGCTCTGTCCAAGTGTCATTTCCTGCTAGGAATTGGGAAGGGGAGATGAGGGTGGGAAGAGAGATGCATATGTAACATTAAATTGCTGCTTCTGATTAAGAGGCATATTCTGCAAATAATTTCATAGCATTGCTTTGAACAGAACTGAATGCCTACAGCCCAAATATGTGTAGCAATACACTGATGAAAGAGCTATTTTTGCATCTGTTTCATAGAGTGGGTAAAACTGAAGCAATGTAAATGATGGAAATGTGCTTTGGAGATTATTCAAGATTTTCTGATAGCTCCATCCCTCCACTCTTGCACAGGCACACAAAGCAGTTACAGACTCCTGCTATTACAGCTATTCTACCACTGTGAACTTGTATACAATCCAACCTGTTACAGAGAGCACAAGGCAGCCTTCTACCATCATTACAAGAAATAATCCCACTTTCAAAATCTGATCCTATGATTTTCATTCCACATGGCAACACAAACTGAAACATGAAATAAAGTAGGACACTTCCTCCATATACTTTTGTTGAGCTCTATGGTTGAGCTTGGGGGTACAGCCTAGTCCCTGGTTCCAGTGAAGTCAACACCAGTGCTTTTGCCATTAGCACATTAGGCAGCTGAACTCCCTTCCAAGCTGTTAGATTTCTACATCACTTCTGGATTTGGCCCATTGTGTTATTTAATTGATTAGCACAGCATTTTCATGTGGTTACACAAGTTCAGCTTAATAAGAATTAACAGGATTCTCTACCCTGTCTTAATTTTTCTCTTTTCTTCATTTTTTTAAATCTCAACTTTACTTCCCTCCCTCTAATGAGGCTCCCTAGGGCAGAGGGTGAAGTGAAGCCTGGAAACAGGCCACGGCTCTTCCATGAAATCTCCGGGCTTCTGTGGAAGAGCAGCCGTTTCCTGGAGCCACTGCAAGACAGACAGTGCTCTGCAGAGCACTAAGAGGACGGGAAGCTGGGGACCCTTAGTCCCTATGGAGTGATACAAGGCTCATGACAAATTCTTAGCCACCTATGTGCTGAGTGCTATAGCACAGAGAGGAAGGATGTGTTTTCCAAACACAAGCAACAGTTTTACACACTTGCATCATGGAATGCATGTGGCTGGAGCTTGCACTAGGGCTTACACACTTGCCAGTTCAGTGCAGTAAAAGGGCTTGCCCATCCTCTCAGGCATCCCCTCTAAAAAAATATTGCTCTGAACAAACCAATTTTAAAAAATTCAAGCACTGAGCTTGTTATGGACTTCCTACAATATGTAAAGTGAGCATTAACTTTTTTCCTTCTCTAATCTATCAGCAGTCATTCTTAGTACTCATCACTTGTTCTGAATGACACTCTGCTCTCTCTCCAAAATTAGATACACTGCCTTCAAGCTATTACATTGTACCTTACCAAGGATGAGATGTAATGTTCCTGAGCTAATCCTACACTCAACAAAAGGATGATGTTGACCAGAGGTCCTAAGCATTCACTACAGAAATGGAGATCAGGATTCCTGTGTTCCAGGCTACATCAGCTACTCTCCAGGCATTTATCGATGACTTTCTTGCGTCTTGATTTCCTTTGCTGCAAAAGGGAGGTAGAAACGGAAGAGAGCCATGTAAATTCCTTCTCTTGTAAAGTTAGAGCTATTCTTTTCCAATAGCACACTATTGTTTAGTTCTGTGTAATTTAAAAATCACTCTAAGGAGCAGCAGGAAACAACTTATTCCATAAACTAACTCCTGGAGCAAGCACAAAGAAACTTGTGTTATTTTGACCACATTAGCTCTAGCCATTTCTCAGTTTAAACAGTTCTTCCTTTAGTAGAAAAAGGATGAAGATACTATTGAACAACTCCATAAAGCCTCTGTTCTCCTCTCAGAAGCTAACATTCTGGAAGCATCAGGTACAGGCTGCAACAGGGTCAGCACTTCCTAGATCAGAATTTCAGAGATGGTTGCATCACCTTAGACTGAAATCCCACCATCACTCCACAGCTAAAATAGCATTAGCAACAATCACATTCCAAGCTGGTTGAAGTCAGCAGGGGTCTGTTGTTATTGTTCTCAGCAGAGGAGTCTGCAGAGCAGCTTATAAGGCACCAGGCATTTTTATCAGCCCTTATCCTGAATTAGGCATTTAGTGGATAAAGAAGTCTAATTCTTAAGCAGAATCAAGAACAGGGAGTGGTAATTCTCCCCTCTCCTTCTGTTTCCACCATTTTTAAGACAGAGATTAGCTAATACAAGTGACTGTGATCCTAACCTCAGAAATAGTTTGCATTTTCTTAGAATAAGGGAGTGACTCACCCCAGTCACTTATTCATAATCACCGCAGATCATTGCTTGTGGAAACACATGCTGCCAAGAACAGGACTCACTAGTGCATAGGCTGAATAAGTTTTTCTTGGATAAAAACAAAGTCTTGGTCCCCAGAAAGTTAATTAAGCCACTGAGCTGTCAGGCATGTAGGGAAGAAATTACAGTGTTCTATTAACTCCAGGTATTAGAAAGTTCTGAAACAAGCCGTTTGGGAAAGTAGAGCTAATACTATCCAGAGCTTTCTACATTCTCATCTTCTTGGGTACTGAGAAGACTAAATGAGGTAAAACAAATCCACACTCTAGACAATTAAAATGAGTAAATGTACATTTAAAGTAATAAAGATAACCCTTTTAAAAGATTACATCTTACAATAAATATTTGTGTTAGATACTAAGGAATTAGTACACAGTTGCTCCCTGTAACTACAGGAGATGCCAGAGTGGATTTTCATACCAGTGTTTTCTTAATATAAGAAGATCTATCATCATACCTGAATGCCTCTATACTGGATGAAACTCCTCATCTTCTTGAAGAGATGAGTTACATTGCCTGTAGCACCCTCTATCGGAAGATGCAGTATTTTACAGAGTTCAAAAACAAAAGTTAAACAATAGACTATACAAGTTCTTGTGCTATCATCTGCCTAAACCCATCCAGAGTGCATGCAGTGCATACATTAGGTGGAAAAAGCTGACTAAACAGTTACTTGCATATAGTTCCAACCTGCTTAATTCATCACCATGTCTCTGCCTGTGGCTTTCCTGCAGCTGGTTGGTACCACCCGCAGTTTCACTCATTGCTGCAAGAGGGAGACAGACTAGGAATGTGCAACAGCTCTGCTCCAGTCTCACCCCTCAGATCAGAGTTAACCCTCAGACACCATTTAACTCCTCAGTCAAGAGAGGCAATAGGATTAAGACCCACTGATCAGATTGTCTTTGAAGAACTTGAAAATAAAGCTTATTACTTGTGGCAGCTTCATTTGAGACTAAAGCATCAGATTTTAATGCTGCTTATATCAACATCAAGAAGAATCAGCACGAACAAGTACAGGGCACTTTGAAGTTATAAAACAGCATTTTGCAACACGTAAAGTTCCTAACCTTGTGTTGATCTTACCTGTTATGTCTCTTTCTGGTGATACCTAACCTACCTAGGGGAACTCAAATAGGCTTACAGACAGCCTAGTAGAATTATGCTTATGCTGGATTTATTCTCTTATCCAATATTGCCACACAACTGATTGGGCTGCAATAGATTTTAAAGGACTTTTTTTTACTTTCAATAGGAAAGAATTGTTTAAGAGCATTTCCTACATTAACTGAACATACTGATAAAAATGTAGACACCCACCTTTCTCTAGACCATTGCTGTGGTACTACCTTACCTAATGGCAAGTCTTTTACCTAGCAGGAAAATATATGAATTCAGCTATGAACAGATATACAAGTGTATGCAAAATACCTGCAGAGGCAGAATTGCCCTTTTCTTGCAGTAATCCTACTTCGATACACATAAAATCAGAGCCTGCAACGACCAAGCTGCTTTAAATCTACCAATTTGAGATGTTAATCTCTTAATTTAGAGCTGCACTCACACAATACATTTTCACCAAAAGTTTTTCTTGAGAGCCATCAACAAGAGTCCAAATTGATGTATTGATACCACTTTATTGAACTTCAACCATAAAACCCCTTTAAAAGCCTACTCAGTCTGTTCATTACTGTAATAGGTCATGTAGAGTGTAATACATTACACAGAAGTTACACAGAGCAGTGGCTCATGCTTTGAGAACACTGTATTATCCCTTTGCATTCTTATCCCTGAGAGGGACAGCAAGAGTCAGAAAAACAGTGAGTATTTACAAGTATACATCAGAAAGAATGAAGTTTACAGTTTGAAATTCACATCCTATGTACAGTTTTGAACTGTTCAAGTATGTCTCAGTTGGACAAAGTGCTACAGGTCACAAAAATCAATAAAAAGAGGAGATATTAAGACATACAGAAATGGCAACCACTTGGTACCAAGCAACTTGTCAGCAGCTGCAGTGTGTGCAAGATTTAGAAGTTGAAAGTGTCTGGAGTATTGCCATGAATCTGGAAAGTGTAGCTGGCAGTAGTAGATTCCGGTACAACATTTTGGTCTTCCTCCTCCTAGAAAGAAGCATGAGTGTGAAAGTAGTTTAGCCAATTAATCAATGAAGCCAGAATACAAAATAACAACCAGAATAAATGGTCACCAGCTGCAACTTACTTCTGCTGAGAAATATTTCTCAATCAGGGTTGATGAGGCTTTGTACACTTGTTCATTCTCATGCGATTGAAGAGCTTCAATTTTGTCTAGACCTCCACATTCTTCAATCATGAGACAGAGTTTTTCAGTCTCATTAATTTTTTCTGCAGCCTGCAAGAGAAACAAGAGACTTTGGCTGCTTTGCATCAGCACTAACCAGTGGAAAACCATTAGCAACAACCCAGACTATAATGGAATATGTTGCACCTACGTACCAAGAAGATATTGGAAATAGCATCCAGAATAACCAGCACAGTTTTGCTGTCTTTAGCTGAGAGGAGGTTCAGCAGAGGTTCAACAACACCAGCCTGAACAAGATATATGATCTGGTCAATTGTTCCACCACTTGTGTAGTTAGTCACAGCCCACACAGCTTCCTTTTGAGATTTGAAATCCCCCTGTGAAGGCAAGAGCAGGGTATTTGAACACAGACAGTAACAGTAATAGCATTAATTCAGCTTAAGATACAGAGCTTATGTTTACCTTCCGCAGAATACCAATGAGATAAGGAACAAGCCCATGATCTACAACTCGCTGAATTTGGTCCTGACGTCCAGCAGTGATGTTGGACATTGTCCAAGCTGCTTCTTTTTGAATGTTGTTCTTGTGATGAGAAAGGAGGCTTGGAAAGACACTTAATGCTCCTGAATCAATTACAATTTGAGTCTGGTCATCAGTACCAGTGACAATGTTTCCTATGGCTCTTAATGAAGGAGTCTGAAAGACATGAAAATGCGGAGAATAGTGTCATCTAAGCCATATTTGCACAAACAGCTCTGCCTGCTCTCCTCTTGCTCTAGCATTCCTAGTTAACAGCATGATATGTTTTCCACTAACAGGTTTTAAATGCCAGGAGATGAGCATTACCTGTACAAACACATGAAGAATGTAAATCTAAGGACAATTTGTGCACATCTATCACTTACAGAGCTTAAGAAACCAAGTTTCCTAAACATAAGCATACTTTTCCTTATACAATAGTTACACTATACCTTGCACAGGCCCCAGTTCCAAATACTAGCTCTAGAATTTGGATTTCCAGCAGTACCATAGCGTTGAAGTTGACTTTACAAATGCTTACTATTGCACTCGCCTCTGCATTAAACCATTGATTATGCTAAGAAGTCTGATGGTCATCAAGAGTAACAGCCTATGCTTTATCAGGGGCAACTATCTTCAAGAGACTTGAGCTTCTATTTATGGAGTGATCATCCGATTTCTGTAGAACCACCACTGAGTTAAGGATCCTGGTCTAACAGGAGTTTGTTACTTGAACCATAACAGCCATCTGGATGCTTGCTTACCACAATAGGTAGTTCACTGCATCCTAGAAGTTTCACAAGCTGTGGTACCAGTCCTGTTTTCACCACAACTTCTATTCTGTCATTGGAACCATCTGTTAAGTAAGACAGTGCCCAGCACGTGTCTGCTAACACCTCATGATCATCATGGTGCAGGAGTCGAACAAGAGCCGGAAGAATCTGCTCTATAGCTTCTATGGGTGGTGCAGGGTTCTTATTACGACACAGGTTTGAGAGGGTCCAGGTAACATTGCGTAAATATCCAGACTGCAAGAATTTAAGTAAACAGTTAGCAATAATTTAGCACTTTGAATGAAGTCATAAACAGTAATAACTGAGCATATTACACACTCACAGCCAGAGAAGAGAGATCAGGAACAGCTAGTAGGGACAGCAATGGGTCAATTGCACCAAACTTAATAACCAGGTCTCTGTAGATAGAGCCATCCCCTGAAAAAAAAAAACCCAAACCACACTAGAAAAAATGCTTGAAGGATGTACACAGACTCATTTCATGTTAAGTAACAAAAACCACTATTGTTGAAGAAAGGCTAGATAAGCAGAAGCCAAGAGAAGGACAAAGACTACAGTTATGGTTACTTGTCATATGACAAGTAGACATCTAACCAGACTAGAGAACTGCATTTATGTTGGAAAGAGATCAGCATATATTTCTATACTATTTAAGAACATGTAGTAATCCTTGGTTGCATCTCTACAGGATAATGCTGAAGTTTCAGAACATTCTTTACTGAATTTATACCAACACTTTCATTCCAGTAAACAGCTATTCCTTTGAAACCAGATATACATTTAGAAATCATCTACTTCTTTCCCTCCCTTCTCTAAGAGAATGGCTGAGCAAAACTCAATTCTTCGATCACAAGGTTCATTTAAATATGAGAAGATTCCTTTGTTGTAGCATGGCTGTATAGCTCTTAAGACAGAATTGACATATACTGATAAGAAATCTATGTATTAGAAATCCACAGGCTTTCAGGTATTGCAAAACGTTAGATCAGAAGTCACATGAGGAGATAAGTCCATAGCATACTCAGCATTATAGGGCATGTTTATTCTTGCAAGACCTTAAGGTAGGAGTTCCCAAAGAGCTCAGCGCACACAACATATAACGAGTAAATAAGTCATGTCCCCTCATTTCAGTTAATAGGATAGGTCTGAAGTGTGGTATAGACAGACATACCTGCAATGTTTCCCAAAGCCCACACAGCCTGTTCACTAATGTGAGCATGAGGAGAGGCCAATAGAGAAATAAAGGCTGGAATGGCCCCACCATCTACAACAGCCTTGGTTTGCTCTGAGGTGCCAGAAGCAATGTTGGTAAGTGCCCAGGCAGATTCAAACTGAATAGGACTGCAGTCTGCTCTCCCCAGGAAAGAGACAAACTTTGGAATCAAGCCAGCTCGAATTATGTTGTCTATGGGGGGCTGCTTCTCTCTTGAGAGGAGTCTCCTACAAAGGGGCAGAAACAGGAGGTATTACTTCCACCTGCAGAGATCTGCACAACAGATTCTGTCAAGTCAGTCTAGAAACATTCATTTAAGAAGTTATTTCAAGACATTCAGGTCAGAAGACAAAGCAACAAGGCATGAAAGGAAAATTCAGTCAGACTGCAGCCAGGCTCACCACTAGCATGTAAAGCTAGTTCAGATTGCTGCTGGCATGTCTTCACTTTGAGACATTCTGCCCAGCCTCTGAAATGAAGTCAAGTCATGGTACATTTGAACTACTAAGAGGTTTCTCAGCATTACGTAGGATAACAGCTGCCAGAAGCAATACTACAGGAACATACAGGCTTTCTAGACTGTAATTTGACATATTTTTAAGTCCAGTTACTTAACTGTTGACCAAATTCCAAGGCAGATTACTGCACTCATACACATAGGTGGGGATAAAGTTTACAATATAAGGTTTTTTAAAAAACAGCTTAATGCCACCTGAAATCAATTACTACTTCCTAGTGAATTGCTCAGGCTCCTTGAATATCCATGGTTTTGATGAAATGTGCATGTGACCAAATTAAGTTTACCAAAACACTATATTTGAGGCCAATTCATGCATTTGTTGAAACATAGTTTGATAAGGAAAGGTAGATCTGCTGCCATAGGTAGCAGCTTCAGTTAACTATTCTTTTTATCTTACCCAGTTATTGATCTGCACAAGTGAACCAGTTACCTTTAAACTCCTTACCTGGCAGCTTGAGTAGCCTGAAGTTGAAGCTCTGTGTTATTACTATTAACTCCCTTGACTATTTCTTCAACAGACCAGTGTGTTGAAACCTGTACAAGAAATAAATATATTTAGATTTCTGGGGAGAGACATGTCTTTATAACCATAGAGGCTCTCTAACATTCATATAGTACAGTCATTTAACTAAGCAAGCAACTTTCCCTACATTAAAAATACTTTCAGTAGATTAAGTACTTCACACCACTAACGCAGCAGGCTTAAACACAGCTGCCTGAAGTACCTTTTAAGAGGTTTTACCTGCAAAGGAAAAAAAGTATTGCAAACAAACCACTTGAGGAAGAGCTCTACAATTTGGGTCACTGGAATTGGGTACCTACTTGATTATTCTTGTTTTCCTGAAGCGGGGAAGTAGCATCATCAGGTAAAGTGCTAACATTTCTTCTTTTAAGCATCTGGTCATCCTTCTTTGCTTTTCTCAGCTCTACATTGACTTCAATACGCCTCCTCCTCATTTCCTAAAGGACATGCATTCATTAGTTAATGGCATTTACAAGTACAAAGCACATTTAGAGAGACAATGTGCTCTCCATAGCATTTATTCCATCAAAATACTCACCGTGGTATCCTTTCCCTTGTTCTTGAACCTGTTCAAGCGAGCTGCTGCGTTGGCATTCTCATTAGTAGACATCTTGTTATTAGTCAGGCTTCAAGTGATGCAGATAAAGAAAATAGCCTGAAAATAGAGCACCCCCAGAGTTTACTCCATGACAGTTGAGGTTTAAATAACAGTGCTAAGTTCTTAAGTGACACTTATCTATCCAAAGAAAGACAGCAACACCATAGCAGTTGTCTCTTGAAAAGCCAAGAACTGCCACAGCAGCAGAGACAAAAGCATTTCACCTATCTTTTTAAAACAATTCCATCCACAACCGCTATCAGAGTCCCTGGTTCCAGGAACAGGAGGGACCTTCTTCCCCATAGATGCATTTTAAGGATTTTTTTTTTTTTTTTCTTCAATCAGCTCAAGTCCCTACCACACACATATGCGAGCCCCCCTTTCCACCCGTACGCACCGAGAAAGCCCCGCGAGCAGCGCTGCCCCTGGGGCCTGCTAGATGCCGCAGCAGCAGCGCTAGGGACAAGACGAGCCCTGCCGCGGCTACAGCTACAGGAGACCCGCCTCGCTTCAGCCGCCGCCGCCCCGGGACACACAGACCCCTCGGCCACGGCGCAGCCCCAGCAGAAGGGGCACCGGGCCGCCCCAGTGCCGCCCGGCCCCGCGCCAGCCCGGCGCGGCTCCGCACCCGCTCCGCTCCGCAGCCCGGCTCCTCGCACGCTGCCACTAGCGCAGGCCGCTCCGGGCGGGATTTAAATTTCCCGCGCCCTCGCGCTGCCATTGGCCAGTTCGAGCCATAGCAACGCTCCGATTGGCCAGTTTGAAATCCGCCTCTTCTCGCGATGAAGAGGAGACACTCACCTTCGGGCTCCCGGAAGGGCGGGTCGGGCGTCACGTGCTCCAGGAGCCGCCCCGCCCTAACACTACAACTCCCGGCATTCAACGAGGCACGGCTAGCGCCAAAGTCCAGGCCTCGGGGCCCGAGGGAGGTGGCGCGAGGCACGATGGGATTTGTAGTTTCCTCGGGCCTGAGGGAGGCAGGGAGATGGCTGCTGGGGGCTCTCCATGGCTATGGGGCAGAGCGAGGTAAAGTGTCCTCGAAGCGCTCCGTCTGAGCAGTTAGCAGCAGTAATACATCCACTCCTCACATGCACCCCAAGTATTAACGTTATTAACATCGGGTCATTTTGTGGGACTGCCCCTGCCATCTTTTACTGCAGCCAAGTTTGAGCTATTACAAAGAATGGATTACTAAATCCAAGTATCCCATTTGGAGGTGCCCTTCAAGCCTTAAAACCTAGGGAGAGGGGGAAGATCCTGCCAGCAATTTTAGCCATAATGTACAGCTCCAGATGAACAGCTCCAGGAAGTGTCAGAAATGCGTATTGATGCGACTTCTGTTCATTACAATTTCTTATACTGATCTGCAGATCAATATAGTTGTTAATAAATGCATGTGTAGAGATGGAATTATTATCAGCGACTGTGACTGTTTTGACCTTCATAAAGCCATCACAAAAACCCATTTAAGCAAGAGTAAGGAAGCTGAGAGAGAAGAAAGCAAATCAGTCACATATGAAGGTGCTGAAAAGGAGTAGTTCAACAAAAAGAAGGGAGCAGCTCAAAAGAGACTCTGCGGTAAAACACCTCATATGCAGAAGGGTCAACCATGTGGTGTGAAGAGAGCTGGCTCACTGGGCAGCGTAACCTGGATGAAGGAGCCCAAAGCCGCTCTGAGGGCCCAGAGCAAGGGAGGGCTGCCTGTGTTTTGGAAATCTGAGGTAGCCCTGAACCAGGTACCGGAGAGGGTGAGGTGAACACAGCATGGAGTGGGAGGGAGGCTACCATCACTCCAGGGGTTGTCGTAAAAGCAGGAGGCTGGAGGAATGCCAGGCTGCTGAATGAGCTACCATGAGTCTCCAGGCAAGCTGGGGTGAAATGCCCTGCAGTGCCTAAGCTAGGACAGATAATAGACACCACAGTGTGCAGAGAAGGAAGAAGCAGCCATGAGGGAAGGAAAACCTGGGGGAGGAAAAAGCTGTTGGCAGATAGCGCTAACGCCTGAGATAGGCTGGAACAAGCAGGAAAGGGTTGAGGCTGCAGTGCCAAGCTTAATGCCAGGAGACGCATGAAGAGGAGGCCCTCTCTTCTTAAGAAAGAAAGTGGGTCAAGGGGCGGCAATGGCGGACGGGGAGCTCGTGAGGGAGGCGCGACCCCCGCGCGGGCGGCGCTAACGGTCGCCGCGAGCGACAGCCTGAAGAGCCCGTGACGGAGGTCGACAGCGCGAACCCGCCCCGCCCGCCTCGCGGTGACGTCAGGGGGCGGAGTCACAAAGGGGGCGGACCCATGGGGCACGTGGGCGGGGCTCCCCTCCACGAGTGGGCGCGACGTGAACGGTGGGTTTGTAGGCGGGGCCAGAGCGCAGCGGGCGGGGCGGTTAGAGCGCGCCGCTCGCGGCTCCTGTTGGGTGACCCAGTGGCCTAATGGATAAGGCATCAGCCTCCGGAGCTGGGGATTGTGGGTTCGAGTCCCATCTGGGTCGGGCCGCGCCATGTTTTGTGGCGAATTTACAGGCGAAAAGATTAAAAAAGCACAATACCCGTCACGGAGGTTTCCGGGGTGGCAGCACCGCGTGCCGGCAACGCTTTTAACCGCGGCGACGGGGGCCACGGCCAAACCCCAGAGCGGTGGCCGCAGGAGATGGCGCCGCCCTCGCGTCACGCGTGGGTCCCGTGGTGCCCTCCACACGTGAGAGAACCGAGGGAAACGATTTTGGGGCTTTTCTGGTAATTGCATCCCCAGCACTTCTTCCTTCACAATTAAAATACAATGACAGAAAGACGAGCATAACGCAATTGATAAATGCTACAGTCACATTAACCTGGAGTTACCACACGTTAAAACTTCCATAGGTTTTGCATCCTGGCCTGCTGTCTGTATCCTCCTCCTGCTGCTTGGAACAAAGACTTTTAAGAATTTAATTAAATGGCGTAATGGATAGAGCATTTCCATAGGCTTTCCACGTTATTCCTTGTGCTTTACAGACATGCATGAGTTTACCAACTTTCACAGCATCCCCCCCCGGGCTAGCGAGGCAAAATGGTGCAACAGAAATGCAGTCTAGTAATAAGGTCACCCGTTTCAGCTGGGAAAATAAGAGTAAGCCTGCTTAATTCAGTGAGCCAAAAGGGGGCTCCCTTGACATGCGAAATCTTCCAGCGCTCTGCTTGTTAGCAAAGGCAGACTAAGGCTGGAGCTGTACTGGCATCAGCAGGGCTTTCCCTTGGATGGGATAATAACTATTGTATTTTTTCAGGCTTAAAAGGAAAATTGGAAAAGGTTCTTTAAAGCAGATGTTAACAGATACAGAAGGGCTAGCCAGAAATATTAGGCTATACATCAACACATGCACGTGCTTACAGGTGCTGCCGTGTGCACGACGCTCGCTCTGCTGTCCACGCACCGCTCTTCATCCAGAAGTACAGCTGCTCTGTCTGATTTTCCCTGGAAAATACAATAGGAAATTCCCCACCTCCGAAAAAAAGGCTTCTCCTGCTGGCCCCCATGCAGAGCAGGGCTCGGGGCTGCTCCACGCTGGGTCCCGGCGGCTGCGGGCGTTCCGGGAGGCAGCGGGACCGCGCGCCTTGGTCCGGCTCCAGTGGGTTGTCCAGAGAGTGATTCCCGTTTCCCCTAAGGCTGCCTCTCATTAGCATGAATCGGGGGAAGGGCATAAAAGGCTCCAGTTCATTTTGAGGCTGGGAAAAAAAAAAAAAAAAAGAAAAGAAAAAATAAAAAGACCTTTTACTTCAGCATGACAACCAAAGTGTTTTGGCTCCTCTGCTTTCTCATTAGATCCTCTTCCAGCTCAGTGGCCGGTAAGTTTATTAATGTTAAATGCGGGGCTGGGGCATATTTGCTTATGGTATCAAGGGAGGCTGAACTCATTACTCCAAATTCTTGCCCTCGAAGCCTGGCTTCGCTGTGGTCTTTGCTGTGAGAGGTGGCTGCGGCCACACAAGGGCTCCAGAACGGAGTGTTTCAGAACCTTAATGGGACATAAATTGTAAGACTGGATTTGTGAGGGTTTGAGAGAAGAAAAAGCACCTGCCCCAAGCAGGCGGGTTGCAGCTGCCCCGGGTCCTGCTCGCCACAGCCAGCAAGTGAGGTGCGACCTGTCTGCACACGCGGGATTTTTGTATGGAACTTTTTCCCTTTTGGTCTCCTTCCTGTCACCTGTAGGCTCCCGATTTCTCATAGGTTTCTGCATGCTGCCACCTGTGCTGCAGGCTCTACCGTCCCACCGAATATAGGGACATAAAGGACATAGTCGATAGGGAAGAAAGAAGAGGTTCTGGTGTGGTTATATTTCGGCTACAAGAGCTAGATGGGAATAGACTGAGATAAGAGGATGAGTTTCAACGTCCTGAACAGATCGGGTAGAGAAAATTAACTATTTCTCATTAAAATCCATGACTGAGAAAGCATGGAAGCAAAAACTGAAAGTACATTTATAAAAGCAAGTCCTAAACACCTGTTCAGAGTTCACAGCTTTGTGTTGAAACATCTCCAAACCCCCCCTTGCCTCTTGCTCTCTCTAGCTTGGACTTCCTCCACCCCTTTCTTCATGGACATTCTTTTGACTTTACTTGTGTCCAGCCTGAGTATCAGGGAATCTTTCCCATGACAGCAGCTGGTGAGAGCGCAGGGGGAGAAATGGCAAGGTCAGCAGTTGAGAGTCAGTTATGGGAGATAAACCAGAACGTTGTTCATCTGGGTATGTCAAATCTGTCTTTTCACATAAAGGAGTCAGGATCAGCCTCCTACACTGTGCTAACCACAAAGAGTGAACACCCAGACAGCGGCTGTGTGTGGGTGAACTGTTTTAAAATAGTCTGTGCTGGCTAACTGAAGTCATGACAATAAAGAGCTCCAAGGGGAGGATGAACTGCAAGAGGAAATTTCTTTCTTCCCAGGCTAAGTGGAAAGTCATTTTGTTTTGTGAGCTTCAGATGATCGAGGTGAAGGTAAACGGAGCTCCAGCCTTTCTATTTTTCAATAGATTGTCAGTCCCATCCTGTCTTTATCAAGTCTTTATCCTCTTTACTTACTAAAACAAAACCAGCCTTCAGTAATTGCAATTCAGCAGCAATAGCCTAGTTACCAGAGTGTGTCATCTTGGACTCCCATAAAAATGTAGTGCAAAAATCAGAGATCTAAAATTCCAGATAAAAATCTTTACAGTAGTTTTCCAAGCCCATAGCCACTGGAAAGTCCAGATGACACTGTCAATAAGGCATCCCGTGGATGGGAAAACCAAATATTTCTCTTGTTCTGGTCTTTTAAACAAGCATCCCAAATGGCAATATGAACCTTGTTTCCTCACATGTTCCCTGGAGATCCAAGCTTTTGAGAAAAGCATTTGTTTATAAATTGTGTTTTTAATTTGCAATAATAATAAAGTAAAAATGCAAATCTCTTGTGTTTTGCTCACAGCTGCATTCCCTGCACTGGACAGAATACAGAGAACTGAAGAGCTCTACTCCGTTCTGCTGAGCTCTTTCTCAGTCATACTGTCATACCTCACTTAGGAGGTAGAGCCTCAGATCTGCCAAGCACATCCCATTTGGTCAAACATGAAATAAAAATAGATATATTTTTATATTTTTATATTTTTATATTTTTATATTTTTATATTTAATGTATATATAATGTATATACAATGCATATATAATGTATATATTTTTTATATACAATTATTTTTTAATATATATTTTAAACATATATATTTTTATTATTTGTATATAGGATTCCTGCCCTATCCTGGAAAGCCCATTCAGGCTTTCGGCAAAGATGCCTACAGCTCAGCGGACTCCATGCCCAGCCAGGTCAAACTCCCAGCCTGGGGCACCAGCAGCGCCGGAGAGAACCGCACTGCACAGCGGCTCCTGTCCCCCACGAACACGCAACGGCCAAAACCTGCCGAAATCCTCCCTCCCTCGTCAGACAAGAAGAAACGGACCAAGCCCTCCCTAGAGAACAACACGGGGCTGAGGAAGCACCTCAGTCTCTATGGGGCGGGCTCGACTCCGGAGGACCCTACGGAGGGGCCCCCTCTTACCTCCCTGGCCTTCAACCACGCAAACAGAAAGCCCGCGGACAGGCGGCTGGCGGAGGCCGCTAACAGCGTGTCAGCCCTTTTCCATCACGCGGCATCCCCCTACCAAAAGGGCAGATCCTTAGCAGGGATACACCCTTTCCCGGAGCCTGGAGCAGCCAAGACAGACGACCCTGCCACGCTGCATCGCTTCAACCGCCCCGGCATGATAAGCCCCTATAAGTCCATCGATGCCTTCAAGGTGGCCAAGCCCTCCTGGGTCACCAACCGCCAGTCACCCCACGTGCTGCATCACTTCAGTGGGCTGAGGAAAGGTAACGGCTCCGGCGGGAGCCCCATGGGCCTTCCCAAGGCTGGCAGCTCGGGGGGTGAGGAAGTCCAGGCCGTTGTCCCTCAGCCCGGTGTCCTCCTTGCAGACGCCCGCAAGGAGGAGGCCTGTGCGAGCACGTGCAGCCAGGACCAGGATGAAGTGGACGCCTATTGCGCGAGCGAGTTTGGTAAGCGGCTCCCCCCACACACCGCGTGGGGCAGCGGCCACCTCCACCCACCCAACACTGACGCTTCACTCCTGCTTTTAAGGAACTGTATCATTAACATGTTCAAAGGACCCATCTTTATAGATAGACTAAGACAAACAGTACCAAACCTTGCCTTACCCTTTTCCTACCTTAGTCTAGTACTGCTCTTCCCTCTATTCTCTACTCCTACAGGACAGATGATCTGGAAGACAGTATTTCAGTTAATGAGTGATAGAACTGGTAAAGCAGCTGTTTCAGATATTCTAAGGATAAACACGATAGCTGTTATTACTTACCTCTTAATATTTAGAATGACTTGGTGGTTTTGAGGCTACAATTTCAAACAAACTCAAGTGGTGGCCCCAACAGCTTTTTGTACTGATCCTTTCTGTACTGATCCTTTCTGCAGCAAGGCTTCCTGAAGGTCCTCCACACTTAATGGCTTTAGTCCTGCAGTTGGTGTGACTGAAGATGGTAGAAAACAGCCTGGCATTTTTACGCTGAATGCTTAAGAATTGTCTGACCGAAGAAAACTTTCTTACAATTATGAAGCTGTGAAATAGATATCAACTTTTTCTCACAGTATTTTAGGAGATAAGCAAAATACATGCCTAGTGGTAACAGATGTTTCCATTTGCGGAGTATAAACACACTGAGACATCTGTTTTCTCTAAGTAGAGTCAGGAAGTGCTTTCTACAAATGTAATATTCCTTATTTTTCCTCACCCTCAAGCATTCCTGTCAAATGTAGGCTTTGTATCAACCTGACCTTTATGTTTTTCAGCCTTTAACAAATAGCTGTCTTATCCATCTCTTAACTGAAGATGACAGGTATGTTTTCCTTACATGACCCGGACTAAAAAAACACCAGTCTGAGCAAACAGATCAGCTGAAGATTCATTGCAATGATCCAAGACAGCATTTCATTTCTCTACATTTGCAGTAAGATTAAAGATTAAATGACAAAGCAAAAAAAAAAAAAACCAAAATTAAGATACCCCAGGGGACCCTACACCTTCCCTGCTTAGAAAGTATTTCAGGTTTGAAAGAAAAGGCACTTGTCACATGAAGCAACAAGGGCCCTGAACAGACCATGTTCTACTGTCAGTCACTTAATGCTCTGCGCCCTATTGCTGGGTCTGGCAAGTGCCAAGTTAACCAGAGGCACAAGAAACCTGCAGTCTTACCTGTTACACAGGTAAGAAGTAATGGTTCTTTTTGCCTAAAACTGGCATTATATCTGCTTTACTGAACAACTCTCAGTAGTTGATTTTGAAACATTTTATAACCTTTATACATATATACATATATCAGACCCTTAGCACTATAGTAACTCAGCCAATGCTAACGTGATGACCTCCTCAAGTGTGATAATTTGAAGCAATCCCTACTTTCAGGAATGGCCATTACTGGGTCAAATAAATTTGTGCTGACATTTACTTTACATGATTTTCAATGAGAGTTCTCATATATATACACCTTGAATTGTCACCAACATACAAAACCTGACTTTTTTTTTTCTTTTCTCTTTTTCTTCCTTAAACCAGCAGTGAATGGAATTGTTTATAACATGGAAAGCTTGGGGCAAGGAGTCCACTTGATTACTCTTCTGGTAAACAGTGATGGATTATACAAGATGAGTCGCCTGTATATTACTCCCGATGGTTTCTTCTTCCGGGTTCACATTCTAGTTGTGGATACTTTAAACTGCAGTAAACCATGCCCAGACTTTAAACTTGGTAAACAAACCCAGCTCAATCCATTTCACTACTCCTGCGTGCAGTGCCAGTTTCAGTTTGCACTAACTTAACAATCTCATCTTAGGGTCCCGTGATATTTTCAAAAGAAATTGCATTTACTGTTAAAGTGGATTTTCCCCCCCCACCCCCGCTAAATTTGCAGGACAGGCCCAAGCGCATGGCAAAAGCGTGGAAGGCTAGTCCTTGTTTTATCCAGTTTCAGAATGAGTTCACACATCTTTATGATTGCTAAAAAAGAATTTAAGCAGGAGCTGCTTTTAAGCAGCTTTTGATTTAATGCCACGTCTTTGGAAGTGGTGTAGTTTTCTAGGTATCAAATGTTATCAAATAGCAACTTTTCACCAAAAGCTTCCAGTTGCAGTATAAGGCAGTAAATCACTATTTTAGTGCAAGTATTGCCCGAGATCCCATTAAAGTTCAGAGTGCCACATGCTGAGTTATCTGCACTGGGTGCAGGGTGCAGCTCCGTGCCCGTGCTCCTCAGTCCGTCGCGAGGAATGAAGCGCGGGAGCTGCAGGGAATCCATCCGTGCCTCCTCCGGAGCTCACGTGTGTTTTGCAGGCAGCAGGTACATCGTGATGGGCCGTGTCTACCACAAGAGACGGGAGCTGCCGGCGCGGCTGCTGCGCTTGCTGCGAGGACGCCTGCGCCCGGGGGACGGGCTGCTCCGGAGCAGCAGCAGCTACGTGAAAAGGTTCAACAGGAAGAGGAATCACGACGTGCAGGGGGCTCATGCTAAATGTGGATAAGGCTGCTGTGACCTCCTTTGGGCGCACAAGCACCAGGAGAGCCTGGTTTAGCAACAAGTAGTTCCACTTAAGCCTGGCACTGGTGGTGACGCTTGTTTTCGTGCTTTGGCAGTCACTAACTGGACGTTCCGAGTAGGTGCCTCCCTATATATTGAGAAATTCAGCACAAAGTATAGAGAACCTTAACTCATCATGAATCTTCTCTAGCTGTTTTCAGAACTGCAGGCTACTACTGCCTTCTGCGCTCCAATGTCTTCCTAATAATCTGTAACAAAGTGAAATTCTGGAGACACCGTTCTAGGTACAGAAGAACAAGCTGAAATCTGAAAGCCTCAATATTGGAAAGTGTTAGATAATACAGTTTTATCTGTACAGAGCACCAACTGCATTTTCACACAACTCTGCTTAAAGCACTCTATGCATTTCATTCCAAATAATCATTCCTGTTGTTTTTGATTTCTTCAGACACGTCAATGGTTCTGATGCAGCTTACACCACTTTTCAGATGGAGCTCAATTTTCACATAAGGTACACAAAATAGCTATGCAATTATTCAAGCATATGAATTCACTAACCAAAAGCAAATCAAATAGCTACATAACACAAGTGCCCAATTAGGCTCACAAGTAATTGCATAAACTGATGCCAAGGAATGCAAAATAAGCATGCAATTACGTGGACCTTTTGTATGCCTGGTTACACTGTTAGTGCCTTAAAGTTCAGTTCTAGAACTGTGTACAGAATGTAATTCTCCTGTGATAATTGTAACCAATTTGTACTTGCACATCAATAAAGTTGCTTTTAAGATACAATCTTTAAGTTTTGGTACCCTTAATGTGATGGGAATGCAAGAGTCCCCCTGCAAGGGGATTGTACTATTTATTCCAAGAGACAAATCATTGCCTTTAAAAGAAGCTAATGAAGCATTAATTGGTTTGGGGGGTTCACTTCCTGAGTTCTGAAAGATACAAAAGAAAACCTGATCAAACATCTTAAAACTGTATGACACCACCACTAAAAAAGCTTAAAAAAAATGTCCCTATATACTATATGGCAATTGAAAACACTAAAAACACTAAATAGGACTCTTTACAAGATGAAATTTTATGTGTGGGTGGGTGATTTCCTCAATAAACTGAAACTGATTCATAGGCAATTACGCATGATCTGGCAATGCCAAGATGTTAACATTACCAAATGTTTCATTAGAAACACCACCAAATCGATGTCAAACACATTACTTTATTTGTCTAAGGTTGATGTGTCCTATAAGGTACAAAAAAAGTACTCTTCAGTTTGCCACAATTTGTTAAAAACATAGCAATCTATTGCCTACAGGTAGGAAACTTTTAAATAACGTCATATGTATTTAAATAGTACAGAAATATTGTGAAGTTGTGATATGCAGGATATGTTGAAATGCTGTTAGAATTTCAGATTTTTTTCCTTTTTGCATTAAAAAGAAATCACAATGCATACAATATGCAGCATTTTAAGTCAAAGGACAACATAACCTAAATGCAACTAACTCTAATTTTAAGAAGCATAAATGGATTATTGTTTTCACATCAAACAATTTTTAGTTTTCACATAAAGGTTAAATGACAACATCTGTATGTACAAAAAATGGGGTTTATTAGGTAAAATTATCCCAGAACCAGTACACCTGAGCCTGTAAGTGTAAGAAAATGTGGTCAGTAGCAATGTCTTTTTAAGAAATTAACAGGAAAGGTTCTTGCATAGCAAGGTGTGAGTTTAAACCCAAAAGGAGCTTATCTATAAATCAGGTAAATCCCAGATAACTGTAAAACAAAAACTAATTGTGAATTAGTGCAAAAGCTAGTCCAATGGTTGAAGAGCTGCATAAACCACGGTGATTAACTGCAGACAGTTAGTAGGACAGTCTTTCATATATGCAGTGCGACAGTGACACGACAGAAAGAAAAGCAAAAATCTGCAAATTGCATCATCTGTTGACTTCAGTTTACCCTTCATGCTAGAATCCTCATACAGGAAACAATAAGGCCATCCAGAACAGCTTTCAGAGATTAAATTATACTTGGTACTTTACATTCCTAGAGTACTTTGCAAAATATCACCTAATTCAGCAGTAGGCAATGACATTTTGCAGAATACTTGCTACCATGTTATCTGCTGCAGTAATTTTGGCACCACTGTAGAAATTTTATAAAGAGACAATAGCTGCTTAAGTAGTAAATACTACCTGTGGAGTAAAATAAAGTCAGATCTCCCTGGCCAGGTCCCTCCCTTCTTACTTACATTATCTATAATTCTCAACAGATCCCCCCAAGGGTTACAAACATATTAGCGCACACTCAAAGACACCTACATGTGTGGGGAGAACAATTATCTCCATTTATTTTGTTTCATATACATCCATATTTTGAATTTTAATACAAAAGAAAAAAAATTAGAATCTGACAAATGTTTACAAACAAGATACCTTCAAATAGATTTTACTCATCTCAGTCTGGTGCAGAGTAAATGACAAATTGTACTGTTATATTCAAGGCAACAGAGTCTGTAGTCCATGACCACTTAGCCCAACTTTTATGCAAGCTTAATTGTTTTTATCTACCATGAATGATAAACTCATTGTTGATTCCCAGTTCTCTGTGTGTGTGCACATGTGTACATAGCAGCTCCTTTCATAGAAAGAAAAGGCATCTAGAGGTCTTCTTGTACTTTTACCTACAGGAATCATGTTAAGATACAGAATGGATTACATGTAACCGGGACTGGATTTTATAAGAAAAAATAATTAGCTGACAAATGAGGGCAGCAATAAAAAAGCGTCTTTTTTGCAACAATAAATAAATACAGTCAAAGTTTTCTGTGTGGACTTTAAACCAGCTTCTTCACTGAAGAACAGACGTGGCATTTCCATGGAGTTAAACTTGACCCCATTTACTGTATCTTTTTTCTTGCTCTCTCTCCTTCAAAAAAACAAAGTTTTCCTGCTTCTGCCACAATAGTACAACAATTTGATCTTGACAAGAAAGTGGTGCTGCTGATTTTTATTTCTTTGTCCTTTGGACAAAATAAGCCAAGAATATAATTTGACTGCTGTGACCAATAAAAACGCAGTTTACATCAAGTCTTGTCAGGATAACCTGACTAAAAACATCTGGCTTCTTAATTAAAAATTTTCAGACAACCAGATCCTTGCTCGTGTGTTAGGTTAACACGCTGAACTCTAAGAAGCTGTAGACTGCAGTTTGTTGTTATGGGACCTGCAGAATACAGAAGAAAGTGAA
The DNA here is from genome assembly GCF_003342845.1 of Nothoprocta perdicaria. Lineage (NCBI taxonomy): Eukaryota > Metazoa > Chordata > Aves > Tinamiformes > Tinamidae > Nothoprocta > Nothoprocta perdicaria. Next base: position 3,156,001 of record NW_020455710.1, read on the forward strand.
GAATTAAGCACCCTTCATTTCTGAGAACACAGTTGCTGCAAGGTGTTGCCAGGGGGAAATCACTAGCAGGGAACTAACACCAGGCTGCTTCTGTTGTTTTAAAATAAGCATCTCAATTTTCTGCACATTTCCACCTACAACATACAAAAACTTCACTACCTATAAAATGGGGTGCGTCCCTGGAATATCCAGAAATGCCTGAAATCAGTTTTATTCTCAAGTTTACACAGTAGTAGTCTATTTAGAAGAAGGCATAAAGAAAATTTATGAGTGTGAATATTTATAATAAGTCATAGTTAGCTTAAATTTTTCAAGAAGTCTTTGGATTAACTTAATATAAAAAACTGAACAGGCATATTAAAAATCACATTTTTGCTAATCAGAGTTCAGCAAAACTCTTCTTTGACATTCACAGTTTTATTAGTGACTGAAAATAAAACAATAAAATACACTGTTTCCAAGATTAATTTTTCATTTTTTCCATACAGTATTCCAAGGAATGGGACAATTTTGTTAATACATTTATATTTACCAGCACAACTGCTGATAGAAAACCAAAAAACCCCCCACACCCAACCCCCCAACATTTACTGCTCATACAAGTGATCTGGATTTTTAGGGCAGTTTAATATCATCAAATTGTACAATAAAAGAAAGGGACCCCAACATCCAGTTCTGATTCCAGTTAAAAAGTTCAGACTAAAGATATCACAATCTGCAAGAAAAGAAAGAACACGGATGGTAAAAATGAAAAACAACAACAAATAAAATGCAGCAATGAAATTAGTGTGCAAGCAGTGAATGCTGGATAACCAGCTAAAGCAAGATGACAGAAACATGAGGACTACCTGAGCAATCACTACTAAAGTCTTAAATTAGAAAGAAAAATGCCAGATTAACTCGTTTGCTCTCACCTTGCTTCTTATCAATCCTACTCTCACTGTACTTAGAATAACAGACAGCTCCCACAACTGTGGATATAAAATGAAGCCTCCCATTTAGTTAATTACAATGGATTAATGGATTTAATCCTGCATTAATCTTGACTAGCAGTTTGCTTTGACTATTACAGCCAGAAAGTAAAGGCAGTTTTAGTTCTATACAGAACCAGAAAGCAGCAGATTGAAGCCTCTAGTAGAGGTACATGTTCTCTTTCAGGAATGTGTATTTTAGGGAGATTCTCTATGTCAATCTTTGTACTAAAAATAGCATTAAAAATGGACTTTTTTAAAATATGAATTGTGTTCAGCTTTTAACATCTTACTGTAAAGCCTACTTCCTCCTTCTGTTTCACATATAGCGAGTTACAGAAAAGTAGCTTTCAAGTATATGAAAAGGCAATAAAATCTATAATACAATCATTTGTTCCTGGTTTATAAGCTGCATGAAAAGTTTGCCTTTTTCTGGTATCTAAAAAGGTTTTCTGTACAACAGAGATCATCGAAACTGTGAACACCACAGCGTTATTTTGATCAGAAATAAGAACTATTTTGTTTAGCCTTGATGTAGCAACGACTTAAAACATCACTCAATTTTTCTTCAGTTATGATACTGTCCAAATCCATACCTTAACCACTCATTTTGAGCAAAAGTTACAAAAGAAACTCAATAAAATAATGATGCTTAAATGTGAATGAAAACAGTATGGCTGGATAGTATAGAAGAGATTGGGGAGGGTAATGGGGGGAGCTGCTCAGACAGGTGCACGCAGAAGCAGATACCTGTATTAATGCAAGCTGGGCTTACAAAACCATACGAGATTTTAGGGGACAACAGAATAGGTATGATTAAGAACATCTCTGCTTACCTGCTTGCCTTAAATCCTTTAAGTTTCTGTACAAAGAATGATTCAAGAACTTCCGCGCACTGGTAGAAAGGAGAGTCACTTGGATTGTAGTAGCGACAGTTATCAAAAATTTTGGTCATATCTGCCACAAACTCCGTGACTTTTTTGTAGTAACGTTTCAGTATTCTTTCCTCCATGGTGGCAAGGTCTTCAAAGAAACCAAGAATTATTAAGGTGAGACATTTTCCCATTCAGATTCAGGAGCTGACGTTATGAGAATACCAGGTAAGTTGGACACGTTTGCTGGCGTACGCGTAATGCTAACAGGGTGGCATGAGCAAACCTCCCTCTAAGAGGCACTAAGAGGACCTATTCATCCTTAACTAACATGTAAATAGCAAAAGTGGCTTTGAAAAACCTGAGTTCTTGTAGGAACTTATTTATCATTTACATAGAAACTAAGGGTAAAAAAAAAGATAATCTTGATTTTGTTACTTGCACTTTGCTTTCCTTACAGCTGTCTGATAGCTAACAGCTATACATACATACATGATTTTTATTCTGTTTAATCCTTCTCATTACTTTTTATTTTCATCCATGACTTGTTTTGAATAAATTATCAGTTTCCACAGGGATATACACATTACCACATGGCACAGAGAGATTTCAAGTGCAGGATCATGCAAAATGCCAATGTTCCCATTCTTACTGACTAGACAGATTAAGAAAACAGGACCAGCGAATTAAGCAGTATTGGTCCTATTGTCATGCAAATGTAAATTCAGTAGAGGGGGAGGAATATAAATTGCCAACTATAAATATAGTTGTCTAAATGTATAGTGGTACTTTCAGCTGGAAAAAAAGAATGACCTACCTTTGAGAAAATGCCTTTAAAGCACTTACTTTGAATTGCCACTAGTGGCAGAATACATAAAAACATGTATAGCTTGGCCTAGATTACCTAGTGATAACAAACACCCTTTCTTGCTGCTTAGTGAGAGCACATTTAGGACTTTCAGAATTAATTTCATGATTATATGCTTAATTATATTATAATTATAGCTTTCTTTTCAAGCTCTAACCTCTACAAAAACAGAAGGTTAATTAACCCACATTGGATATTCACGCTGCAAGTATTTCTCCAAGCAAATTCATCATCAGCAACGTATAAACCCAAAAAGAACCATTTTCAATTTGGCTCTACCACTTCACCAAAATTCTTATTTTATACATTAGGCAGGGTGTATCCGGGTTAAGGAGTTAGCCTACAAGCAGATAAATTAACTCTCTCCCATGAGCTTCAAGGCATCAATGGGAAATCGCATGGTTCACCTGACTACAAAATGTGTATCCTGCACATAGTATTTTTAAGATCCCTGGAGGGAAACAGTTACTGGTAATGAATTAGAACTTTGTATCACTAGAAACCCAGATCAACTCACTCCATCATCCATAAACACTTACCCATTGGTTCTTTAATTACACCATAATAATCTGGTGCATCGTTCGGATCTACTGGTTCCAAGAATGGCCATGCCATCTTGTGAGCCTAGTGAGTTGAGAAGATACCATTACACACATGCAAAGATGCAGCAGCAGTTAAATTTCTCTTTATATTTTTGTCTGCATGGGTCTGGAGTTGAATTTAAAGTGCAATGTTACCTGAAGAGGTAATATCATGATTGTCTCAAGTTTTAAAGCTCTATTGGATATACTGAACAGTTTTGAGTTTATGATAGAAAGTATGAAATTCAGAGGGAACAGGATACTGGATTAAAGCTTCTTAGAAAAGTAACTATTCACTCAAAGAGGCTGGGGCTTTCCACGTAGAAATTGGACAATTTTCGATTTCAAGTATTTCAAAATCAATCTTCAAAAATGTTTTTGTAAAATATAAGACAATATAAAATATTTCTCCTTTAAGCCTTATGTTATCACACTTTTTTAATGATAATTTCTTTAGCTATTAAAGTCTTTACAGGGATAGTAATGCATAAGCTAGAAATATACTGCTCTAGATGACACGATAGAGTATTTCTCATCAGCATGCCATTACTTCCAGGCTGGTAATGGCTTTCTGCAGGAATACAGTATTACATAAAGCTTAGTAACTGTGAAACGTGAGTACAGAAGTTGTGACCACAAATCATATAAAACAAATCTGAGAACAGAACCTTGCACACTTTCCACATCAAGTGCAGTTTCTCTACCTCTCCTGACTTTTCGGTATTCTGAGTAAAGCTGCTTCCCTTAAAAGCCACCCACTGCAGTGGAACCGTGGAGTTTCACTACCTCAGAGGCAGTGATCTCCCAACTAGCACAAATTTTGCTCTGTAAATTAATGTTAACTAAGTTTGCAGCTGACCTAGTGGCACTTCTCACAAAATAACAAAACCAGAAGAAAACTTGCCGTTTCCTATTCAAAATGGTGACCAAGAGCAGGAGGTTAAACCAAGATTCACTAGCTAAGCTTTGCTGCGATCCCTATTCTCACCTGTAAGGAACGTAGAACTCTTCTTAAACCTTCATAATCTTTATCAGTTAGTGGACTGAGCACAGTCATGGCATCTTCTGTGGATTGACATTGTGGACACACATATTCATCAATAAGATCTGCCTCACTTTGTAAAATGCCAACACAGCGCCCATGATACCAGTTCTGACATCGGTCACAGCCAATGTAAAATCTGCAAGATCCAAAAAAAGTGTTAGTGACTCAATCTATTTAATAAAATATTCCATTTAAAAACATAAACCTGCAATCCCCTGCACATGAGCAGATACTTTGCACGATTAAGTACAAGGGTAACGTGACACTTCAGACTGACAAATGCTTATTGAACTACTCAACAGCTTTTGCATTTACAAACACACTGAACTGCCAAACAATTTCATGTCAAAGTTAGTTACTAGATTTTATACTAGACACACTTTCAAGCAATCAGGGTTTCAAAAATCATTCATGTGTTTAGAGCTGAAAGGAGCAGTGTAACACCAGAACTCTCACCCAAACAGGGCTCCAAAACTATTCCAAATGCATTTTGTGCAAACTGCACTACAATCTCGGGCTCCTGTTACCCTCTGCACAAACATTTTATATAGATGGTTCAGTCTCATAGCTGAATACAGAAGGAGTATCCCATGATACAAGGCCTTACAATAACACATACCAACCACATACCCCCCCATACTAAAATTATGCTTTCTCTCTAGATTAAAAAGACTATAGTACATACAATTCCACTAAATGCTATTATTTGTTTTATTCTTTCTAGTTCTCCCTTGTTAAAATTAATTCCAATTGAAAGTTTTTTTTTTTTATTTTTTTAAACAAAATATTTGTAATACCTTGAAAACTTTCACTTTTCCTAAATATTTACTACATAGAAACATTTGGGGGAAGAAGAGAACTACCGAAAAGGCATTTGTATTACCAACGATTACAATATATGCAGAATAACTTTTTTTTCTTTCTTTTTTTTTTTTTTTGTTGTAAGGAACAGGTAACCAAAGTCAGAGCAGTTTGCTACCTAGACATTAAATAAGAGGTTCTTATCAGAACTCACTGCGACTCATCATAAGGTGTTCTGCAGATACAGTACAATTCCTCACTGCTGCCCTCTTGTGCCCGTTTACAATCATTACAGATGTACACATCCATTTTCTTAGCCTCCTTTTCTGTGATGCCAACACATTCTCCATGATACCAGTTAGTACAAAGATCACAGCCAATATAGAACCTAAAAGTATTCACAATGAAAATGACAATGTAATTGTCATTTCAAATGGCATGGCACTTTTCCCTGCATTTCTCTTTGATGCCCTGGTTTGCTGGCCTATTTTCTGCAGCTTTCTGTCTTGGGTCCCTTCCTTCCTGCCCTTCTGTCCTTGCAAGCTAACATTTCATGCTGCAGCTAAACTGTCAATAGGGTCGCTTGGGTTGATTTTAAATTGACAGTTTATTGAAATGCACATCAGGATGCAACAAAACTTGGAAAGCTGGGCTAAAAACATACATCTCCAATGCGCGTGTGAAAAACTGCAAAAGGCACAAAAAGACAAGGCCAAAGGAAAGGATTTACATTTTCAAAACTGTAGGTCAAAAGTCACTTAAATAGTTCCTTGAGATTTGAAAATGTAGGTCTCAGTTAATTTAAAATACAAAGCAAAGCGCAAACACCAACTAGGAGTTACAAGTAAACTACAGAGAACATGCATACCAGCCATGTGTAGAATACATATCGGTATAACATGATATGAAAGAAAATGGTGTCAGAATATGGTCATTGTAATTCTAATTTTTGGGGGGCCTTGCAAAACAGATATTCAACTACCCCAAACTGCAGCACATTGGAAAGTTGGCCACTTGGCAGTCAGTGCCTCCCTGGGACGAAACTACGTGACGGAACCAGATGTGGTATGACACAAAGTGAAGGGAACCAGATACAGAACCATGTAATGGGACCTGGCACAGAATGACGTGATAGAAACTGTAAAATATTATGCAAGAATGTTTGACATTTGTGTATGGATACCTCCAAACATATCTGCCACTAGCCACAACCAAAAAGATGGGCTGAGCTACACGCCCGTTCTCTCTGCCTCAGCAGAAGCCTCCCTAGGCTTTGGAGTCCACCTGCCACAAGCTGCTTTATCATTTACTGCCATTCTCATTTGTCAGTTGACAACATTAACCATAGGACAGTACAAATTAGCAACAGCACAGCAGCTAGCACATGTCCAACGAAACAAGCAGCCAGTTTCCTGGGCCTCTGCATGTGTCTCATATACTCAACTCCTGCTTTTCTCTTAATTTTCAGCAAGATAAATCCTAAAACTGAACAAACCAACTATCCACCACAACTCAGCTTGTTTCCTTTGCCCAAAGCTAACTGCATCTAGTTGCTCCTGGTGTTCTGCAAGGACATTCACATCTAGATTTAGATGTTAAACCTTGCCCCTTGCCTTGGAACAGGCTTCACGTTATAACAAGCTTGAATATAAATATGAATCTTAGAAGGATACCCGTACTGACCACCCTCAAAAGCAATGAGCAAATCACATACAACTCCTGACTGGCATAAATGACAACTAAAAAGATAAAAGGTCTGAAATAAAATAAACAAAGAATTGTAGTGGATTTACTGCATTCTAACAAATGTATACTACAGTTGTAATATAAATTATTTTCTAAGGTTGCACTTTCATCTTCGCTAAAGTAGAAATGAGACACCAGCACAAACAGGAATATCTGGTGCCCGTGCGTGTGCGCACACATAAGTTATTTACCAGAACACTTTAGAAATGTGACTTTCCAAATCGTTAAAGAATAATGTGGTTCAACAGTACAGTCATTGTTTGTAAGAAGGTGAAATTCAGAATTCACAAAAAGCAGAGCAGTAGAACAGAATTACATTACTAAAATATACTGCTAAGTTTTTTAACATCTCATTTTCTTGACATTTTGTTCTGTGCATTTAAGCACAGTTCTCCGTGCTATGCACCAAAATTCACTGGTTGCCACATTTTTCACTGGCTTAGACAAATACCCACTGAAGTCAACATAAATAATTAGTCTGACAATGAAATACTTCTGCTAGTAAAAATAGTTTATTTCCTTTATTTTTATTGCAATGGTATTGCTTACTAACAACAGAAACAGTAGTACACAAGTTTGTGTTCAATATCACCGCAAAATGAGAACAGGGTATCCTCCTAAGTTTATTGAATGACAGATAAGACACAACTGTTTTATTAGGTTGAGTGAGATCCGGGAGATATGCATCTCTTATTGTAACAGTGAATTAACAACCTGGATATCTGAAGCCTGCTCTATAAAGGCTGAAGGTACAAGCAGCAGCCTCAACTTTTCCACACTGAAATAAGGCTGTAAGGATCTGAGCTACTGAACACCCAAGGTGGGAGAAAAAACGACTTAACTTCATTAAAAGAAAATAAATACAAGGCTAGAAGGAATCTCAAGAGATCCTCTAGTTCTGGCCCTAAATTTTATATGAGGCCCATTACTGGAGTGAAAGTGCTACTGCACATCTATACTTCTGTTATCAACATTTACATTTAAAACACCAGTACAGGCACTTTTTGGAATCTTAAGGAAAATACTCACTTGGAAATGGCCAGAGGTCTAATTCATTTCACATACCTCTGCACAGCTATCTGGTATAGACCATTACTGGCTCATGATGTTAGTCATCAGCAGTTTAAGCAGGTATGCACAGCACTACCCCGCAGCAATCCACTGAATCTTCCACTCCACTACTTACTCATTTTCTTCATAAACTTTGTTTATAGCATTTCCTATTTTACAGATTTTCCCCCCCAGCTTTCTAAATGTTTTATTCTCTCTGTGAAAGAGGACTCCAGCTTTCACTTTGCCAAAGGCTTACATATTCAACCCTGTGTTCCGGTCTTGTATATAACACACAGAAGCCACTATCTGAAACATCGGCCACAGTGAAGCACAGTCCAGTAACTTGGAATCCCCTTCACTGACTAGTGTTTTATAAAAGAAGTCATTTAGTGGAAGATGGTACAAAAGCTTCTTTAAAAGACATCAGCCACCTGTCCACAAGAAATTGCTCAAACCCAGTCACTTGCTTCCGAGGCAGAGGCAAAACGGCAAAAGAAAGAATAACAGAGCGGAGGTAAAAAAAGAGAAGAGTATGTGCATGTGAGACAGAAAGGTCATACAATGGAAACATGCAAACAAGTAAAAAGATAAATCAAACAAGTTAACAGTTCTGTGATTGCTAGTGGAACCCAGAGACTTAATTTTTTTACACCTTAGTGATCACTGAAATAACACCTGATATTCTATCTCCAGTACTAAGTCTACCTTAGACTAAGAGCTAAACACTAAACCTAAAATCAAACAATGCACAATAAAAGCCTATGGAATCCACTACTCACTTAGATTCATCATAAGGCGTTTTACAGATGCAGTAAAGCTTTGTGTCCTTCTTTGTTTCCTTTGAGGTAGTAGAAATCATTTTCTTTTTCTTGGACTTGGAAGCTGATGAGTCTTTCTCCTCCTCTCGTTTTCTCTTCTGGGAGGATACCGGCATCGGGACAGTGGTGGAGGAGGATGTGACATTGGCTGCGTGCTGCTGTGGTGGTGGTGGCAGTGGCGGCGGTGGCGGTGGAGGGGGCGCAGTGGCTGCAGCAGCGGCTGCAGCGGCGGCAGCTGCTGCCGCAGCAGCAGCAGCTGCCTGTGCTTTTTCCTTTTCTTTCTTAATTTTAGTCAAGTCTTTCCTTAGCTCCTCCTGAAGCACATTAAATGAATAAAAACAGCGGGAGAGATTTCGTAAGATTAGGATAGGAATAAAATCTAGACATAAATTGCATGCCTGATCAGAAGAGTCATTTAAAAGAACAAAGTTCTTAGTGTACATAATGTACAACTTGCATAAAATTGAGGGATAGCACATTGCCTACTATGATGTATCAGCTGTAATTTATCAGCAAATATTTTCTGAAATGAAGTATTTTCAATACAGATGAAAACTAGAAACATACAAAGGACATCTATCGGTTAAGCAGAGAGCCATGAATCCAAATCTGGAACTTTTTCTGGTAAGTTTTCTTAAAAGCGCACTGAGCAAGCAAATTCAAAATTAACACATACTCCTATATAAAAATCAAATTAGTCTTTCAGAAGAACTGGCCTTACCTGCACTTCAATTTGTAGATCTTTGTCCAGAAGTGCTCGTTTTTTCAGTATTTCAGCTTTCAGCTGTTCTTTATGCTTGAAAAGCAGAGCCGAGAGCTTGGACGCATTCTGCTTGCTACGCTTCTGTTCCACGCTCTCTTCTCGCTTACGTTTCTTAGCTGCCTGTTTTTCTTCTTTATCTATCTTATCCAGGATATATTTCATTACTTGGTTGCAAACAATCATTCTAGGAAAGGAATAAAAAAAGCACAATGGTTATCCCAAGTTGAGAATACATAATTATTTAGTTCTCTAGCCTCTGCAAGTTGCAAGAGGTTAGAATTTCCTATATTGAAAGTTGCTGAATTTCCCTGAAATAAAACATTACAAGGTAAAATTTTACGAGACGTTCAAACTCATTCATATTTATTAGAGCACTCCAGGAACAGATGGAAAGTCCTTAGGCTGGCTAAAGAAGGTCAGTCCCAATTTCACTTAAGAACCAATCTGAGTACTAATCTTTTCTTTTTCCCCTATAACACTCCAAACACTCATTTTCTAAGGAATGAATAAACAAAATAAAGTTAAGAACATATAGGAATTCAATCACTTACAGGTGGGGATATCATTAGTATTGTCAGAGTGCATACCAGTTACTTTTGAGTATTGCTTTAGTCAATGTTAAAAATAGAACAATGACTACAAACAGGATTCTACAAAACAATAGAATCTTGTTCTGCAGAAGATGCTGCAAACACAAGCAGCTAAATATATGTAATCCTCACCTCTGATTTTCTTCCCTCTCAGCTGGAGTCAGTGTCTTCTTCTGCTTCAAGTGTTCTATCACAGCATTCTGTTTCATAACCACCTGTAAGAAAGATCATACAAAAATCCAAAATAAAATGTGAAAACTTGAGCTGGTATTTGTTAATACTACTGGGAGAACCAGGATGTTTCCTAAATTAAAATTTCAGTTAAGTGCTTGTTCAAAGCAAGTATTTGCCTTGATATTTAAAAGCTATCTCCTCCTCCCGCTTCCAACCGGAATGGATTAAGAAATCAGTTTATGCTCAATTGAAACCCCTGGGGACAAACAGACATGTAAATTGACATTATTTCTTCAGTGACTGGTTGTTTCATACATATATATATATCAAAAAAGAAGAGTCCAGTATATATGTATTTTAAAAGCCCTGCAGCCATCCAACAACATTACACTCCAGATACCTCTTTGAAACCTCAGTTTCCTATAGCAGGCAAGGAAAGGGCTGTGTGTTCTGAACATCAGCTCTCCTATCTGTAACCTATCTTTTCTGAACTGAGAATTAAGATATACTGTCCCAGCAGCTAGTAGTGAGCAGAATTGAGGTGCCAGAAGACTGCAAACACGGTACAATTGACTTGATATGCTGAATTAACTTCGAATATTTTATTAGACTGTCAAAACTAATCGTGCACTAACTCTGAAACAATCAAATTAACTGCCTATCAAATGTATTAACATTGTTAATGAGAACAGGCATTTAAAATGAGATTTGTTTCATTAATTTTTAATTTCCTTCTGTTAACTTTACCTGTTTCTGGATAATGTCACTTTGATTAGAAGCCTGAAGGGTGTGCTCACGTTTAATTTCTATCTGTTGCTGCTTTTTCTTCTGTTGCTGCTCCCTGAGCTGCTGAACTCTCTGCAGCTGCTCCTGAACACTAGCTGCTTGAACTGTTACCACATTCTGAATCTGGTGAGCCTGTACTGGGCTAGTTTGTTGAATCTGAATAGGTAACTGAAGCTTGATCTGCTGGGGCACACTGCCTTGTTGGGCTTGTATCTGAGCCACAACATGTGACTGAAGCTGAGAGAGAACTTGGACTTGTTGCTGAAGCTGAGGCACTGTAATAACTTTTGTTGGAGGCTGCTGAAGTTGCAGCTGAGGACGAGTTGGGGATTGCACAGGAACCTGATTTAAACTTTGAGTAGTTGGAAGGGTTGAGACTGAAGTCTGAACCTGAGGTTGTGATTGCTGCAGTTGAGCTTGAATTTGTAAGGGAGCAGGGGGCTGCATCTGAATTTGTTGTTGGGTTGTAGTCTGCACCTGAGCTGGTTGTTGAGGCTGGACTTGGGACTGGCCTGGTGGAGGGGTGACAGTCTGTGGCTGACTCACGACTTGCACTGGAGATTGCCCTTGAGCCTGGGTCTGTGTCGGAGACTGAACTGTCACTGGAGACTTGGGTGTCTGCGCCTCAGGTGTGGCTGGAGAGTCGACAGTTGTCGGAGTCTGAGATTCAGGCTGGGTCTGAGTTTCAGGCTGGGGTGGTGGCTGAGGTGCCTCTGGTTGGGCTGGTGGTACAGGTGGGACACTTGGATTCTGCTCTTGGGACTGAGACTGTTGACTCTGAGGTTGCGGCTGAATTGCTGGCAGTGCTGAAGCTGGTTGCGCCTGTAAAGCTTGCTTCTGCTCTCCTGTCGCTGCGAAGGATATAAGCGAAGTATCTCATTTTATGAATTTCACAAAGCAGCTTTAGAACTACTTCAAAACCTACCTTTTAAACTATTGTAAAGCTCTACACAGAGATTCAAAACATACTAAGCGTATTCTATAATTCCAGCAAATTTACTTCACTAAGAAGAGACCCTCTTCAACTGCACAAATGAAAAACAAAAGCAGCAACCTTTTTTTTTTCCTGCTCAACAGAACAGTGCTTACCTGAGGTTGAAGTGGAAACTGTTGTTGTAGTGGTGCTAGCTGTAGTAGCTGCTGGTGGTAGTGGGGTGAAAAGGAATCTCTGAATTGTACCATTTGGCATTGCTGCTTGCATTAGCTGTTGTCCTGGACCTGGTATTACAGTCACACCCTGAGGGATTAATTGTAATTGACCAGTAGTTTGACCTTGTCCCTGAATTACTACAGTTAGTCCTTGACTGCCACCCTAAAGAAAAAAGTGAAATAAATATTACTCTATTAGTGGGATAATTCTTTTACAGTGAAAACTAGGAGAAATGGGGTTTAGGATATCAGAATTAAATACTTAAACGATATATAACAGTCTTAACTTCCAAAAGAAGGCGTTGAGATCAAGAGACAGTAAAATACTCTTTCTATAACTCAATCAACAAATTAGTGTTAAAAAATTTAATCCAAATACTGATAAGAACCTTATCGAGAAAGCAGCTAAAATGGAACATATTTGTTGCTATAATTTACAAGCAAGACAGAGCATGCAAGTTTTAGAGCACGGACATACTATTAATCATTTTCTCAAGCGTCCAAACAATTTGTGTAAAAACTCGACACTGCAAGAGAATTCCTAACCGTGCATCAGATTCTACCCAACTGCAAGCTTTCACCACGGACACTTCAGCTGCTTTGGAACATGCTGTCAATGCCTGTTGGGTAAGCTCCCTCTTTGGACATCATCATTCTGGCTATCCTTGATGTATACAGAATTAACTAAGATGCATTATGCTGCTTAGCACACCAAGGGAAAGCACATCTTCGTGCCCTGGGGCTGTAAGGTATCTTACCTGGCCTTGTGTTAGTTGGGTGAGTTGGGCCATGGTGAGTTTCACTTGTCCCTGCTGAGGGCGAGGGGGCTGCGATGCTGTTTGGGGCTGTATGGGCTGTGGGGAGGTGCCAGGAGACGTCACTGTCTTCTGCCCAGGACTCGAAGAAGCTGTGCTAGTACCCGAAACTGCTGTTGACACAGGCTGACCCCTGATTATCTGAGTCACTACCTGCTGTGTCTGACCTGCAAGAGAATAATATTGTGATACTGGAATGTTTCTGACATTTTAATTATTAGCACAATAAACATCTTAATCATGGCTTCTGCAATAACGCCAAGCTTCTTGCAACACCACCAGGCAAATCCAGCAAACACTACATTTTGCAAATGAATTTCCACTCAAGATAATATGTCTGTGATTGATAAGTCTTCGGTGTTTTATATTTTTATTTTATAATTCAGTTTATATATTTACAGGGAACTTGAACTGCTAGCCATCCACTGCCTTTAAATGAAAAAAAAACTTTCTCAAATCACTGTTAATGCAAACTTTCTTTTTTAATGGCTTACTTTTAAACTATTGTGTTGATATCAATGATGATTAATGCTGAAAAAGCCTGTAACTGACATCCTCAAAAGCAAAACAACACTTGTTAAAAGCTAAGCACCAAAATGAGATACCTATGCACTGAGGCCTGTGATATAAAAAGTATTTATGAGAAAGAAAACACGGATTTCACATTGGAAATTTAAATATTAAAATGAACCTACTGGCTGGAAGAATACCTTGTTGCACCACTAGAGGTGTTCGAATGATAGTCTTTCCAAGTGTAGATTGCTGAAGTGGTGTCCGTATTACTGTCATACCAGGGCGGAGTGATGTTCCTTGCACTACCTACATGCACCAAAATGGAGAGCAGGTGAAAACTTTTTTTAAAATTCTAATATATATTTTTATTCATTAGGATTTAATATTTTCATTTTCATGAAAAATATATATTTTTCATACACCCAGGTGGAGAAACTGCAGCTCTCTCTATTAACATTATTATTGAGGGAAGCCAAAAACATCAAGAAAGGAGACCACATGCTTTCTAGTACTTTCATATCTGTGAATAACTTATGCACACCCCAAATGTACTGCATTAAAAAAGTAGAAAAATATCTTACTTGTGAAGTGCTTGTTGTTGCTAAAGTCCCTGTGGTATTTGGCCTAATTGTTACAGTTGCTGTCCTTGGCTGGAATGAAGTAAATGTCTGACTTGCACCTGTAGTTGATGGAATGATACCCAATACCTTTTGCTGAACTTGAACAACACCTAATTAAAGAAAAATTAAGCACTTATTAATGACATAATTTTTGGTACACAAAGTCAGTGCAACTCCAGTGTGGCATTCAGAAATCAGTCTCCAGGTTTCTAGAACACCTTTGAGTGTTTAAACATTTCTTGGGAGAACCTTTGTCATAGTCTAAAAAGAAGCAGCATTATAATGAGTCAGTGTTTTCACCAAGTTGCAAGCTAAGAAACAGGTATTTTAGGAAAAAAAGGAAAGAGGGAAACTTTATAAAGAGTAGTTTGACTGTAGCTGCAAAGAAATCCTTGCATTGATAGCATGCCACAAATTTAGCATTATATAACCTTTACTCAACTGTATCTGATTCATCTAACTGTAGGAGTCCATTTTAACTCCTCCTTTCATCTACAAAAGTCATAGTGCTGGAGAAAATGGGTTAGTTTTTCCCTTTGCTTAAGAAACTTTAATATAAAGCCAGTAGCCTCCGTGTTTTCTTCAGACACTAAGTAAAATGGAGACATGGTTTGGGCATTTATGTTCAATATACATCCACAAAATGCAAAATATTACAGCCCTTTACTCCAGCCAATAAAGAATGTCAATCTTTGGACACCAAACTTTTGCTCAGTGAAGAGCAAATGCTGGCATTAGTAATTGAGAACAGCTGCTTTTAAAGGGGGTTAGAAAGTACTTTATTGACATCTAATATAGGTAATAAAAAAGCATGCTTCATTCCACATTTAAACAAATAGTTTGCACTACTTTTGCACTATTAAATGTAGAGTGATCTAGAGGCAAAATCTTGCATTTTTTCCCCTAAAGACACAAAAGAGGAACAAGCTCTAGATTTTTTTTTTCCCAAGTCACACAGTTCACTTCACTGGGAACGTAGTGTCAATGGAGAATCAATCAGCAAGCTGGAATACATTTTGAATTCAGTTCTCCTTCCCCTACCTCCTTGAGTTGATGGCACATTGACGGCAACAATCTTGCTGTTTGCAGGGAGTGGCAGCTTAGTTATCACTTTCCCTGCCATCGTTACTGGACTGCCTGAGATCTGGAAGGTCTGCCCTGTGCTGGCAATGGTTGTGGCTGAAGTGGCAGCTGTGCTAGTGGCTATTGAGGTACACAGAACAGTCAATTTTAGAGCAGAATAATTAGTCAAGAATGTGACTATTTGCAAGTATGAAATGGCAAACTACAGGATCATTTTACAGTCATTTTGAATGTGTCTTTTTTTTTTTCTTTTAAACAGTAAATTACAGCACAGAATCCTTTCATTATCAGTGATTACTGTCATTGATTGCTCATACAACTACTAGCAATAAATTAAACAGGTCAGAAAAGGCAAGCAAGGCTATGAATATAGGAAAGTTAGGTTCAATTTCAGAGTCAGTGTTCTGCTGACTTAGCAAGAGAATTCAGAGCAAAGATAACAAACAAAGGGTCCAAAACATTACATGCTGGAGAATATGTAGGTGATATGTTGGAATTTATCCTATTTACATGCTCTTTGCATGATAAACAATTACTTACCTGTTGAAGATTGGCCTTGTTTAACCCAAGTAGCAAAAGTCTGATGGAAATTCTTGTTCTGTTGGAATGTTACTGTAGCTGGAGAACCCACTTTTGTAGTAAGCACCACTTTGGTTCCAGTAGGAACCGGACCCGCTAAAGGGCCTACCACAACCTTCTGTGGAGTGGAGACAGTAGTTGCAGTACTGCTGGCTGTAGTGACTGCGGTGGCCACACCTGCAATAGGTATCTGCTTCTGCTGTTCCAGTCGTTTCTACAGAAGATAGAAAAAATGCGATAATTATCCATCTCAAATTTTATTAAAATAAATGCTGTTTTCCCAGCATTGAAAAATGAGACACTCGGGTATAATTTTAGTTTAATCTATAATAAAAAAAGAAGAGTTTGTGTAGCATGTAGCACTACACAGACAAGACCACTTCACCTGCAGATTTACAATTTTGCTTATAATAAACAACCAACAATTTTCCTTTACAGCAACTTTAAAATCCTGCACATACAGCCTTTTCCTACTTCAGTAGGAGACACACCTCACAAGACACTTTCGTAACTGTCACAAAAGTCACATTTATTTCAGAGAACTGCCTTTGTGAAGGGTCAGTATTGGTATCAGCAGGCTCTTTCACAATGTCAACTGATCTTTCTTCCTTGTACTATAGAAATTATCTCTGTACTTATTAATTTAAATTCCGATGACTGGTTAGCATTACACAGAGTTAATGCTTATGGCTTATAAATAACATGGCAATCAAAGAAGATAAAATGAAAAATGAGGAAGCTGAAAAATGTACAATATTTAGAGCATGTGAAATATCAATATGGCTTTCAGTTTTTCATGTTTCATATAAGTGAAAATATTTGCATACATGTATATACTTATTCCAGCAAATTCAAGATAAAATTAAAATCAAAAATTCTGTTTCTACTGAAGCACGAAAGGTAAAAGTAGTTATCTTCCAAAGTCAGCCATATATCAAGGCAGCTTTCCATCACACCACAGAATACCACTCATCTTACCTGGACATTGTTGCTTGTCTTCTTTTAAAATAAATAAATAATCTTTTTTAAAGTGTTAGAAATAAGGTACAAAAAATTGGAAGCCAATTACTGAAAACAACCAAACAATAAGTCCACTTGGCCACAACCCTGTTTCAAAATAATGGATATGCACAGTGACCCCAACATTATTGGATGTCTTAATGAGTCCCCTTCAACATGTCAAGTTCACACATGAAGTGGGGTAAAGAAAAAAAAAAAAAAAAAAAGGCAAAAAACAGGGATAAAATTTGTTTCCCAGATTTGAATGTATGCAGGCCAACCATGCAAAACTGTGGACAGGTGGGACTACTGAGAGCTCCCCCACCTGCTGGGCAGCCAACCGCTGCTGTTTTAGCTGAGCCTCCAATTGGGCCTTGATTTCCTCCGACTTCTTCAGTTCACTAACCTTAGCCTGCTGTTCAACTGCCTGCGCCTTTTCTTTCTCCACCCTGCCAAAGACAAACAACCAGAGAGACTTTTATCATCGCATGAAATTCAGCCACCAAATTGGATTCATTTTAGCTAGTTTCAGTCTTACAAGAACAAATGTCCAATGTTAAGATTACTGAGAAATTGGTCATGCCTTTAAGGAGTTCAAAACAGACTAGTGAGGTCACATTAAACATCCCTGAAGCTTTCTGAAGTGAAGCAGCTACAACACCTTTTAAGAAACTGCTAATCAAAATTAGAATTTGTAATTATATCAGAGACTGCAAATGCCATCTGTGTAATAGCATCAGTAAAATAGTTTTTCTCAAGCAACTCAAAAATAATGTTCCAACTCTTAAGTATGTAATACTGAAATTATTTCTTTTATGATGGCAAAATTTTCAGATTAAATTTCTCTCTGCTTCATATACCTGTGTTCATTTTCTTTGCAACTATTTTCCTATGCTCATGAAACAACTGGTGTTTTATGGTTAAATTGCTATTTGCTGTAGTGTATGGACAAGTTTTAGGCTACTACAGGACCTCAAACAGTACATGTTAAAATTATTCTATAATACAAATTAATACAGATTCATTATAGCTATTTTTAAGACCTTCCTAAATTAATTTGTGTTTATTCGCATAAAATACAACACAGGTCAACTTTCACTGAGTGTAACTATCAAGCTTGTGCTCTTTAGCAGGAACATTTAAAATATAAGCACAAATCAAAATGGTATTTTAAAAGCTCACTTTAGTTGGTTTACCTTTCAGCAAATGCCCTGATCTCCCATAATTCCAATTCCTCTTCAGCCACCCAACTTTCAATGATAACAGGGCCTGTTTGCTTGGGGGTTTCAGGTCTTTTTGGCCTTAGTGCACTTGATCGTAGTCCCTTCCTCTGAGGTGTTGGAGTTTCTTTAGAGAACAGCCAAAACACAGACATTAATCTCAAAAACAAAAATTGAAAGTGTAACACAAAATCTAGCATTAGAACTCATATTCTTTTAACAAAATCAGACAAAATGCTCTGCTTACAATGAACATTTCTGTGTTAAAGCTATTTTTTTCAAACTCATTTTTGAAAGAGGAAAGCCTTTCAGCTTCAGATGAAGTGAGTTAAATGCATCACTTGTTTCACAAAGGAGAACAAGCTTCCTGCATGCTCAGAGTTAATGTAAAGATACAGTTACCTTAATTTCTGTACAAGCCTATGGGGAGAGGGAAAATGTATAAACAAACATACCTTTTGGAGCCTCTGGTACACCAATGGGACACACAATTTTTCTTATACAGTATTCTGACCGGATTCCATAAGGACCAACATCTCTCCGCTTGATTATTTCTGTTGTTGTAATTTCAGTCTCTGATGTTTCTACAATGAATTATTTCCCAATATGTTAGTAAAATAGGAAAAAAAAGCACAAGATAAAAGCTAAACAAAATTTATCCAAAGAATCTTTAATTACATAATATATAGTAAATAATATATAATACATAGTAAATAAAGAGCAATTAATGTGAACTGTCAGTTATTTAAACAAATACCATTGCCATACCTAACATCAAGTCTTTACAAATGATCTGAATAAGAGTAGTACTAGAAATTGGCAATAAGTTTTGTGTTAAGAAATCAAGAAGTTTGAAGAGATACCTGTCCGTGTAGTTCCTGCCCCAGGTGGAGCTTTTGCAGCCATATCATCCCATTTGAGACATGCCCACAGTAACCGCAACATAAGACTCACTCCAGCCAGTGATTTCACTGTTTGAAGTCGATACCTAACCACAAAGAAAGGGTATTAACTGCACTTTAAATCCAAATGGATATAAAATACTTAACCAAGATGCACATGCCTTTCATTCTACTTTTACTGAAGAATTAATGAAATTACAGAGTAAATAGCAAAGTTCACAAAAGCTCCAATTTAGCCAATGGTGCAAGAGGTGTGGATTTTCCAAGTCAAAGGAAATCATTCTTATAAATTTTCAATATGGATGTTCAGAGGTAAGAGGCAGATATAAGTCAGGTTCTAGAAATACACACAGAAAAGCCCAAGTCCCCCACATACATGCAAGGTTATCCAACCCAGGATGTAAAATATTTAAATTTCATCAGAACCCCCTTAAATTGTTCCTTTGTGTTTTAGTCTGGCCTCTTTTGATGTTTTTACTTTCCTTTTGTAGCAAGTCCTTAAATGAAATCCAAGTTTCATCCCATCCCAAACTTTTTCTTAAATATACAACCGTCTATACCTCCAAGTGATTCCGAAGGTTGGTCTTGGAGACGGATAGGGCCAAATATCCAAGGCAGGTTTTGCATTGTAATTGAAATAAGGAACTTCTCTGATCCCTCCTCTTCTCGCCAACTTTTTCAAGTCATCATTGGGTAAAACAAATATACTTTTTTTGCTGCTTTTGGTAACAAATTTTCTGTAAGAAGGCAAGGCAGTTCCAGAACGAGTTTTTTTGGGTCTTGCAAATTTCATTAGTTTCACCTTGTCTTTTGTAGAATATTCTTTGCTGACAGTCATGGAAGTCACCAATGTGCCTTCTGATGTGGTCAGCGAATCGGTTACTGTTGTTGTAACTACTGTTTTGCTATGCTCCTGTACAGAAATGACATCGACACTGCTGTCCGTAGTTGGAGTGGTAAGTTTAGTAACAGTAGTGGTGGTAGTTACAGTAGATATGGCACAGTTTTCCGTAGATGATACCACTGTTTTTCCATCATTAGCAGCTACAGACTCTGCAACTTTAAGCACAGTTTTAGATTCTGTAGAAACAGTTGATGTTGTGGTAGTCACTTCAGTGATAATAGTTTTAACTTTATTTTCTCCATTAGTATCTTCCACTTTATAGGTCTGTAGACCATTCTGATCAGCAAAGTCACTACTCAAACTGGATTCCTCACAGGATGTCACAGGCGATGGAACAACCTTCTTATCTTCAGTGACTTCGGTTTCCATAGACTCTGTTTCGCCACTTAGGCTGTTTTCTTTACCAAGTGCACGTGTCGGTGTGGAAGCAGTGCTAGCAAAGGTGGATTTTTCAGGAGAAAGCTGCTTCTCTTCAGCTTTCTTCACATACTCAGGAACTTCATGTGGTGGCTGAAGAGTCTCTCCAGATTCACACTCTAGAGAACTCTGCAAACATGACTTAGGGTCCACGTTATTTTTATTGTTTGTGTCTTCCACCACGATGTCACCGTTCATAAATGGTTTTACTGAGGTCTCCTTAAGAGTCAATGGTTTCATTTCATGCTCAGGGATGGATTTACTAATGTTATTAACTTTTGATTCAATATCACTTCCTGCTGTAGTCTCATGGGTGTCTTTAACTAAACATTCATCCTTTGAGAACATTTTAACGTCATTGTCTTTTCCATTCACCTGAAGTGGTGATTTTTTTTCTACGTCTGTCTCAGATGTGTTTTTATTATTCTTTTTGTCAGTAACACTGTTTAGATTTGTCTGATCAGGACATCTGCTTACTGTACTTGACTCCACTTTCAATTTCTGACCTTTCTTTTTACCATTAGTTTCAGATAGTTTGCTGTCCAGTGACTCCTCATCAGATTCTGCTGCCTCCATGTGTTCCAGAGTCTGACTTCCATGACTTCTTTCAGATATTAGTTCTGTTTTAAATGCTTCTAGGTCTTTACCAACTGATTTTGGGTGAAATACAACCTTATTTTCAGATTTACCTTCAGTCTCTCTCAGAACTGTTTTTTCCTCCATTTCACCTTCTTGAAAGGATGTTGGTTCAGAATGGCTTTTTATCATACAGTTGTTTTCTGGGTCGTGGCTCTGCTGTTCTGAATTTCCTTCTGCTTTTTCAAGAACAGCCAAAACATCTTTTCCACAGCTGCTTTCAGATACCTCTGACTGTATATTTCCACATTCATCCTTAGATACCCTGGTAATAGGTAATTTTTGTTTCGCTCTTGTTTCTGAAACATCCCATTTCATTTGACTTCCTGCATTTGCTTGTTTCAAGCCGTCCACTAAGGAACTCTCACAGTCTTTAAGGAGCTCTTGCTCTTGACATTTATCAGTAGTCATAGGTTCGGAGTTGTTTTGTTTACTGTCATTCTGACCCGAGCTTTCACCTTCGGAGCCCTGAGGGGAGCCTTCATCCAGCAGCTGGGCTTCTCCTTTTGATAGTCTATCTGCTGAAGGCAAAGACAGCTCCTCTAGCTCGCTGCTTTTGGCATTAGAGATGCTACTGATGGGCAAGCAGTCCTGCTCTGCATCTTCAGTTTGGGTCTTATCTACAATACAGGCTCTGTCTTCAGGAGACAGGTCGAACTGGCTTCCTTTTATCTTTCCTGCTTTTAGCTCATCTATGATCTTCTGGGGACTTATGGATCGAATGCCTCCAGTTTTAGCACTAGCCTCCAGTTTCATCCTTTCTAAACGCTGTTTTTCTTCCAATGTAAATTGTTTTATTCTTCTCTCAAGGAGCCCATCTAATTTTGATGTTTTTACTTTCCTTTTGTAGCAAGTCCTTAAATGAAATCCCTCACTGACATTGATGATATCCCGTTTACAAAGACTATCCTCATCTTTTAGGGGGGATTCAATTTTCATATCATCTATATCCATAGGTTCTTCCTTGACAACTTTATCATTTTCACTATCCGTTTCTTTTTCAGCTGCAAAGAAGAAATAATTCTAAATTAGTAAGCTCCCCTAACAATGAATAACAAGCTATATTTTACATTAAGCAAAAGAAATATATGCAACTAATATTTGTAGATTTCTGGGAGAAAAAAAAGGGAACAACTACAAAAAAAATGTCTCTCAACTGTCAAGTCCAAAGTATCTTGATTACAACCTCGTACAGTTTTTCAGTAGCCATTTCTTCCTGTGGTCCAATGTTTTTTATTCATATAACATCATGATGAATGCCTGGCTTTAAAATAAGATGTATATTTTGTTTACCTTTTGCATGATCTAAATTTTCAGAATTCGTATCACTTTCTACTTTTTCTTCCTTTGACTTTTTTTCTTCTTTTACTTTCCTCAAAGTTTCAGAAATATCTGCTTTGTCCTTTGCTTGCACATCACGAGAATTCTTCATTTTATCTTTCTCTGTTTTTATCCTTACTGGATTTCTCCTTTTCTCCGAATCACATTTTTCAATAATCATATCTTCATTCTTTGCTATTAACAGATAAATTAAATGGTTTCAAGTTATTCAAAGTATTTTTTTTTCTTTTTAGTACACTGGTAACTTTTCTCAAACTAAACACCACTTTCTGAAAATCTAGCCATTAAAAGTGTAATTCAGGCTATGAAAATTCAGTGGTTATTTTTAAAAATTGACTTGAATGTTTAAATCCAGAACATCAGCATGCTGTAACCAGCTGTACTGGTTATTCTCTGCAATCCAAAATGCAAGATTAATCTAATATAGTAAGTATATAGACAACACTAAAAGCAACAGCATCCATTTTGTCTGATCCAGTTAAAAGCAACAAAGAAAGAATCTTAATATTAATGGCAACAAATAATTTAAAAACTTTTTTGCAAAGTGGAATGATACTCTCAAACAAAGACTATCACACTTATGTAATCAATTGAATAACTGCATGTATAATAAAAAACAGTATGTTAGCAATTAAAAAAAAGAACTGATGCAGCTACTTACTTGGTAGCAACTTTCTGTAATTTGCATTCGTATTTCCAGGTAGTTTGGGGACAAACCTATGGACATGTGTTTTACTAATCCAGCTCCAACCACCATATCCAGTTACTCTATATTCCTCTCCTTTTTGTTTCCAAACCTATTAAATATTTAAAAAGTTTTATTTTTAATAGGGCCATCTGTTGCATTGCATATGCACATACTCATTTATAAACCTAAAATGACTACATTTTAATTAACAGACCTTTTTCAAGCAAATTGAAATAATTTTGTAAAAAAACCCCAAACTTATGTAGAATTCAAGAGATATCAGCTAATAATTGTTTCTATCAGTAACATTTAAAATCCTATCTTCCAGTAACCTTTAGCTAAAAGCTGAAGCATTCTACAAGTTTTGGAATCAATTCTATGTTTGTTAAAACAAATCACTTATTGTGATGAAACGTAATCGCTTTTAGATGGCCAGCACTGGACACCAAAAGACAAGCAGACAGATTCCAGTACCCCTATTTGAATTCCTTCACTAGTAAGGGCTGCATTTTACAGCCAAACATAGCTGTCAACTAAAGCAGATTGAGACCATAAGACATGATATAGCAAGTTCAGGCCAAAGTTACATGCTCGAATATATGGGGCCACATTCCATTACAATGAAGGGAAAGTAATGCAATAAATATCATTAATATTTTAAATCTAAAATAAAATGGAGAAAGATAAATATGAAGTCTGTCATTTCTGTGTGTCATATTCTTCATGGAAAACAAAATTTTACCTGATGTTTGACAGGAAAGGTATATTTTACCCATGTAGCTTGCTGCATTGTTTCTTCTTCTTCTTGTTTTCTCTCTTTTTTTTTCACTTTCTCCTTTTCTTCTCTTTCTAGTGCTGTCATTCTGCGCAATCTAGTACATACAGATCCAAGCAAAACTTAAATACTGCTTTCATTTAAACAGAATACAGAAGCTTTTCAACAAATTTAAGTCATCAAACAATAGCATATACTATCCCTTTGAATAATCTGAATAACTAAAGTGGAAAGAAACAGCTAGTGTCTGCTTTTAGATATATGCATTTTTTCAACAGGAATATTTATTTTTTTGGCTATTCTAGTACAGCAAACAGCTGCCTGCAGCAGTGTTTAACATCAGAAACATTTTATTTTTGCTTCTGTGACACAATGAAAGACAACACACAGATTCTAACCAACAGTATTGAAAGTTGCTTTTTTGGCCTTCCAAAAAAGTATCACTTTACAGCTCTGATAAAGGAAATAAATTTGCTTTGCAGGAACAATGACACAAATGGCTTGTGATGGTTTTACTATTCTGTTGCTTGAGAAAAATCATTTTGCTTTTAAATGCTAAACGATTGTCTTTCAATTATTGAAGGATTAGAGCAACTAGTCAGTGTAAACTGTAAACCAGAACGAAGTTCTCAAATGTGAAAAGACATTTTTACCTAGTGTGTCCCAAGGATTCTCGCCAGATTGGCAGCATGACAACCGGTTTAATTGCACATTCCAATATAGCCAGAGCAAGTGCAAATTCTCTAGGTTTGCTGCACATCTGAACAGCTTTAATCCAGTTGGACCTAAATTGCAAAAGAGATTTAATGGTAGGCAACAGACTCCTATATTTTAATACTTCACTAAAATGCACAACTCTTAGTGGTACAACACAAGACAAACATGCTTTATTTCAACAGTGATCTACAAGCACTGTGATTCCCCGACACAGAACGTCAAAGCCATTTTCCTATTAATGCAATAAGCAAAAATACAAGGAAAACAAGAATATACAGTTTCAGGCATTCACTTACCTGTGGGAAGCCCAGTTAGGGTGAAGGAACGATGCCGGGATATTGTTTTCTAGCTGAATAATAGTTAGCCTCAAAGTGGATATGGTGAGAACTCTGGAGCCGTGTACAGACCCATTCCACTTGAACTCTCCAGCAGCAGTCAGACAGAATTTGTGTGAGAGATGTCGCCTCTTGTCATGGTCTTCCCTGTGCTGGTGCTTGTTCAATGCAAATGAATTAGTGGCATATTGGTTATGATAAACACGGTACTTCCCCTCTTGTCCTAATTTGAAATAATTGTTCATATTTCCTTTCAGCACTATTTCCTTCTTTGGATTCATTCGGGAGACATCACTTGGAGAGCTGACTACCAACTGGCCACCAGTTGAGGGAACCTTGTTAAAAAAAAAAAAAAAATAAAAATTCACTTAAGTTTCAAATACTTCCATTAAATGATTTATGGTGCAAGACTTGGTCTATCTATTTATAAATTCATAAA
This sequence comes from Nothoprocta perdicaria, assembly GCF_003342845.1. Lineage (NCBI taxonomy): Eukaryota > Metazoa > Chordata > Aves > Tinamiformes > Tinamidae > Nothoprocta > Nothoprocta perdicaria. The sequence goes on from NW_020455710.1 coordinate 3,181,201, forward strand.
AACATCTAGCATCAACTCCCTATTATAGAAGTAAATAAATGTTCATCTTAAGACTTTGAATACAAACTTAACCACTGATTATATATGATTATATTCTCAAAAACTTTAGCGTTAAGAAAATTGTCATCCAGGCTCCCCTCAGAACAAATAAGAACCAAAGTTTGCTACTCTGAATTATGCCTATTGAGGGAGACAGCTTTGGGAGAGCCTTCACTAGGGCTGAAATAACCTTTCTGTGAAGCTCCTCCTCGGTAAACCACAGAATCCACACACACTGAAAAATAAATTGCAAAAATAAAAGCATCACCCTGAACAATATGCAGTCAACTAACTGCAACCATTGTTTAGCATTCAAACATTGTTCTTCTGGAGAAACTGACTTCCCCAAAGAGTAAACAAAAACACCCCTATAACCACAGCAAAAATCCATCCCAATTGGCAGAGTCATTTGAGGGAATTCACTTCTAGCTTGCATTAAGCACTGCAACAACTTTGCAATGCCTATTTTTAACAACCATTCACTGCCAGTACGGATTTGCTACCAACTCAAAACCTAGCTATTCTGACCTAGACAAGACCATAGTCAAACTGGACATACAATAAACAAATCCATAATCTTTATAAGCTGCTCATTAAACCAAAATAAGTACACAGGATCACTGTCATACCACCTTTCAGTCAGCAACTCAGAGAGGAAAAAACAAAGAAAAGGGGGTGGGGGAGGACACCAACTACCTCTTGGATGACAGTTACGACATTTGATAATATACATTTCCTACAAACCTCTTTGCTTTCTTTATTCAACTTATTTGCTTCATGTGCTGCAGTAGCAACCTGTTGATTCTGCTGATTCTGCTGATTCTGCTGATTTTTCATCTGGCACAACTTGCTATCCGGATTTCGTAATCTTGTGAGCATTCGTGTTGAACCTGGGGCACCTCTTCCTGTGCTTGGAGAGTCACTTCTTTCACCATTAGATTTCTCTCCTGCCCAGGAATAGAAATAACAAATAATGAAATTTAAAAAAGACTTTTAAAACAAACTTAAAAGCTGAAAATAGTCTACAGATATATAGGAGCTATGAAGTAAAAAAATAAAAAGATGTATTAAAGATTTTATAAGTTTTACCTAAGTCCTCTGAATCCTGAGATCCCCTCTCCACATTTTCAGCATCATCAGATGTCTTAAAGGAGTCATTCTGCAGAGAGCTCAACTCGTTGCTGTTGCTGTTTTCAAAATCTGAGTGCAGAGGTGCAGTGGATGCGCTACTGCTGTTGGTAGAGATCATCTGACCAGTCTCCTCTACAAAAGAGCAATTCATTTTTATTTTTTCTTTTAAATGATATTAACGCATTTTTTGTTTGTTTGTTTTGAATGAAAAGCTGAAAGGGAGCTAGATGGACCTCTGTGTTAAAATATTACTTCCCTCCAGAAGACCCTATATCTAATTCTTTCTCCACAAACTTAGAATATCAGCCCCTTTCTTGCAACCTCCTTATGGGTCTACATGTTACTTCAAACTCGGACAAGCAGTAAGGTTTTTGGTGTTTGTTTCCCCTTGTAACTGCCTTTCTGAGCAGCTATGGACATTATCACCACCTAACTTGACAATGAGGCATATTGACTGAGTATGATTTTTTGATGCAAATGTCATGAAGGAATTATTTTATTCATGAGACAAGTAGAAGATTTTAAACACAGAACCTATACATAAAAACTCATAGTCCAACTAAATCCTTACAGTTTAATGGAAGTAATTTGTTAGCTTTAGGTGATAAACTCTTTAAGAATCTCAGCACTACACGTAGCAACGACCTGCACACCTCTAAAAATCACTCCTACTTTCCCACAAAGAAAAAGCCACCCCACCTAAAATAGCAATGTCTTGATTTGCTGCAGAAGAGATACAAGGCGGGATGTTCAGGGTTTCTTTCAAGCTCTTAAAAAGTTAACAGACCAATTTATCTTTTGGATAAAGGCACTGAGATTCATAGAAGTTCCCTAACCTGAATAGATCTTGACGTGTCTTTGTCAAATGGATGAGTCTTAGTAGTATGAAAAAAGGTAACTACTTGTCTGGAGCCTACTGGTTAGAGGAGACGAAAAGCACATAAACTACTCTCAAAATTAAAAGCCTACATCAGGACTGCATTTAACTAGAACGATGATATTCTCATCTAGTTTTGCATCTTTATCTTACTTTCTCTGCTTTGAGGATGGTTACCTCATTGGTATCAGTTCAGTATCTCTCCCCTTTAACTGAAATGAGGTTTTCAAACTAGAATTTGGAGTCAGAGCACAAACATCACTGCACATGTGGTAAATTAGACTTGAGAGGACCCTCCACAAAACACACACACTTCCCTGCAAACCTAAGCCACTAAATTCAAAAAAAGATAGAAGTTTTGGAGAGAGAAAAATTGCTATAAAAGCATAATAAATAAATAGTGATGAATATCTTTATTTTAAATAAAAATATGAACACATAAATACAGCTGGAATAGGAAGTTATATCACATGTATCTTTTCCTCTAACTCCCTATGCTTAGTTTAAGTGTAAAAAAAAAATGAAAAGCATGAAAATAGGCAAGTACGTTTGGTCAAACATCTAATGTGTTTTCTGTCCCATGTGCTAGCATATTTTCTGCACTGAAAAATCATATTAAAGACTTCCAAATTAAGAATTTGACTTAATTCCTTACTAATGTAAAATTAATTATAAGGTTTGGATGCATTCATATTTACAAGCTTAAGAACTTCACCCTTTATCTAAATGGAGAACTGCTTCTGGAGGAGAGAAAAAGTTTATTACAACTTTTTCAAACATAGCATACCAAGTATGGCTATATTACTGATAAAGGTATTTTTAGATTTTGAAAACTGAGAATAAAACTCGGATGCTTGTAACAGTAATCTGCTGTTTAGAGTAACATTTGCTTACTTAGTAAAACTTGTAACATTATTCTAAAATTATAAATTCTTTCTGATATTTTATGATATATCAAGGCAAGTCATATTCACTTCTGAATCTAAACTTTTTTTTTTAATATAGTAACTTATTACTGCTTTCAAATCACTGACATGGCAGAACTAAACAAGTTAAAATACAGCAACAGCCTCTGCTCGGATAATTCTGATAAATCTCTACAACTTGCTGGGATGACATTTTTTATCTTGGCATCTCAATGAAATGGTTTACTCATGTGAATGAAAATTTTGTTAGTAGTTTATACAGTAAATGATTAAAATAATATACAAGCCTTCAGCAAATTAGAATATAAAATAAACTTTGGTAGGACACTACAACCATTATGGATTACTATAGAAAAATAAAATATACAGAAAACAGAAAATAAAAAGCTTAGCCATAGTTATCTTTGGAAGATATGGAAACAAAGCTGATGTCCCAGAAGACCAAATTTCAAGCACTAATCGCAAAAAAATTAACTTTGAAATGTTAGTGACAACGCAGCAGTAAAAGATGGCACTGCAAGCAAACAGCATGAGTGACAAAGGCTGTGAATGGTTTTAGTGGACAATCCAGATAGGAAAACTTAATCCATTCCCCAAATTACAGAGGCATTGGTAACAGTGCCTTCTGTACCTGAGAGTTCCTGAGGGAGCTCTGATGCCACCTTCTTCTCTGCCACGTTGTTGCTATCAAGGGTTTCTGACTGACACCCCACTGCATTCTTCCCTTCAGAGCAACTAGTGTCTCCTGCAGGATTTGTGTTGTTGTCGTCAGTGCTTGATGTCACACAGTTACTTTTATCCCCAACGACTGTTGCCTCTATAGTGAAAGGCACAACAAAACTTTAAGGATATTCTTTAGTATGTCTTAGGATGTCATTTGGCATCATCCTTAGAAAGCAAATTCATTTTGTCCACTGGATATTGTGAAATATACTGATTTTTTTTCTTTTTTTTGCTATGAATCTCAATCAAATATAATAGCTATGTACTTCTGATGAGAAAATAGTGTCAAAATTCATGGATTATTCATGGATTACTGCTTACTGCAGACATGTTGATCACAGCCTGTGAGTGCCATGACAAAAGGTAAAGCTATCTAAAAATTAGATGTATTTAGCTTGGAAAGTAGAAAGATTTTTGAAATTATTCAAAAGAAACAGAATATATTACCACAGAGAAGAGACAAATACAGTTTGTTATTTGAAAGTAAAGATTCGTACAAAATTATTACACTAACTTTTAGAAATGTGAGGTTCTTAACTTAATAATCACTTCACTGGATACTTAAGAGTTGTAGAAGTGTGCTTATAGTTTCTTTACCTTCTGTTCTCACTTTTTCTTCATCTTGCTCAGTGGATGTTTCTTCAGTTTTATCCTGATCTGCAGATTCTTCCTTGCTTTTCTCAGTATCTGCCTGGCCATCCTCAACATCACTTCTGGCTTTTTCTGCTTCATCGGCAGATATGCTTTTAACTTCTCCAACTTCTCCTTTTCTTATTCTGATAATCTCCATTATTTCATCTACAAGAAAAAGTACAATGTCACAAATGAACAGCAAAACACTTCTGAACACAAGTTCAGAAGTTTTAAGGACTCAAGTGCTTTTTTGAATGCAAGGATTTAAATCTCATTTTGAATATAAGAGTTGGAAGTGTCAGTTTGAGCCTAATAAACTAAACAGAAGCTTCCATTTGGTTCAAAGTGCAACACTTCTTTCCATTACACAGAGTTTTCTTACCATTTGCTGCAGAAAGGAAGGACTTATTATTGCCCCGTGCTTTATTAGTGAGGTCTTCTGTCACGTCCATGTGCCGATGGATTTCCTCACGCATTTCTTCCAGAGTTTTGCATAGGTCAGCTTCCCAGTAATCTTTGTCTAGGCATTCAATCAACTCTGCCAACTGTATCTTTGTGCTATAGTACCAAATTTTCTTATCTTTCTCACTTTCTGAATCTTCCTCTCTGTAAGAGAGTATTTTTAAAACATTTTAATCTAATAGGTTGACATTCCTTTCTGACATTTGCTTTTTTACAGAGAAATATTAAACAATACATGAATATGAATACACATGAACAAATCACATGAGCACATTCAAACATAAGCAACTATTTGGTGTCCAAATACTTCTTCACAGTTCCCTCTCCTTTTTTATGTTCTCAAAAGTTTTCGTGACAAATTCCTCAGGAAGCTCCATGAAAGCTTTAAACAGCCTCTTAAAACTGGTTTGTCCAATCTGGCAACAAGGTTCCTTCTCATTATATCTATTTTGCAACCAGTAATCTACTACTAAGTCTCAAACAATTTGCAATGAAAGACTTCAGGGAAGCTGATGGCCATATTACTCAAAATTAAACTACCACAACTGTTTTGCCAAATCTTACTATCAAATGAACTTTTATTTCTTAAAAAGTCCATTTTACAAAATAGACTTCCTTGACAAAGAACCTGGTATGATGCAAAGAAATGCTGCCTTTCTCTCACGAGGATTTCTCCTGTGAAAACAAATTTCAAACCTGCTCCTTTATTTTTCTACTCTATTTATAACTTATTACTAGTTATTTCTGGGTAGTTATAAAATGTCAGATACATCTGAGAAGTTTCTGAGAAAACAGCTTATCTCAGAAAATCTGTATTCTGCCAGCATACAAAGGATCAAAAATTTAAGACCAACAATCATTTGACTCCATGGAGCATTCTATGATCAATATTTTAAATAAATTTCATATTTAAACAAAATTTCCTCTAAATCAAGAAAAATATTAATAACATGAAGTATTTTTGCTATTGTTTGTAGAAAATAAGCCCTAGAGAAGGAAAAAACCAAAACACCCAGAAGACAAACACCCAAAAACTAAACACCCAAAACAAAAACAAAAAGTAAAATAAAAGACAATACAAAAGTGAGAACAGAAAGAAGACAAAGTAACTGAAGAGAAAGGGGAAAGCCATGCTTGCTTTTCTCTGGCAAGCATTCAGTAAGATGGGTGGGAAGAGGAAATTGTCAGAGCAGCTCTACAAAACTTATAGCTGAATACAGGGGTGTTGATAAGTTTATGCTTCAATTACTTAACTCACTAAAATAGCACCCTTATCTTTCTATTTTGAACTTGATTCATTTATACATTGCATAGGATTACTTGATAACTAGGTACCTCCTTTATGCATCTCCTTATATGATCTAGGTGTACAATAACTGCAACACTTTATCTCACCTCACTTCATGAAGTAAGGCAGGGCTAATGGCCGTTTTCTAGTCCGGCTGCTCAGGCAAAGATGTCTGTGCATCTTGTTTAGGTTTTGTCTGTCATCATTCAGGAGCTTTTTTCTTTTCACATGTCCTCTCTTTGCCTAGCAAATCCTAAAATGCTACAGCTATGCTAGTGTATTCAGATGCATTCTTGTTCCACCTGAAAATCCCAAGAATCATCTATTTCTGCCTCCCAGCTCTTCCTCACACTCTGCTGCTACAGGGTTGCATTAGACTGAAGCAGAATTAGCTTCACTTTCTCTCGATAACTCAAGAAAAGAAGAAATCTTCCAATAAAACTCTGATGCACAGTGAGAAGCAAGATACTAGACGGTATTTCAGAGAGGACTGAGCATTAATCTTCCCAAACACAGTTCAACTTCTAACCACTAAAGCACTGCTCTGATTATATTCTAGGAATGGTCAATGAAATTTTGCACAAGTATTTTATTTCCTTCCTGCTTGCTTTACAGAGGTTCTTTGAGCACTGAATTTCCTCTTGAATTAAAGGCTACCACAACTTTAGTAACAGGAGCTAAGAAACTCAAGCTTCCTCTGGACATAAATAAGCACAGCCAGAAAGTGAAACTGCAAAAACTTCATACTTGGTACACTTAGAAGAGAACTCATTTGGGCCAATTTTCAAAATTAAGGTATGCTCTCATAACTGGCTCATCAACACTCAAAGCATTCAATAGAATTTGATCAGGTCAAATGAGTAGATTTAAATTAACAATTAAAGAATTCAAGTTATCTTTCCTTAGCTGCTGAACTGGGTAAAGGAGCATAACTTTTTGCCTTTGAAACAATTAAGGGAGTTGGGCTCTTGGCTGCTACTGCAGAGAAGATGGAAAGGTGAAGGAAGCTGCACAAGAACCGATTCCCAATTAGTTCTCCCTCTGACATGCAAGACCCGTTGCCAGCTATGTGCTGGACATGTCTCCTCAGCCTCCAGAGGACTCTATTCAGTCACATACATTAAATAAGGCCAAGCAGAGACAAAAGAATCACAGGGATATTTCCTACCTCTTTTGGCCTTTTTTTTAATGCCAGAAGCCATTCACTGGCAGACTTCTGAGGCAAGTTTTGAGAGCGATAAAAACAAGAACACAGAACAAAATGCTATGAACTTTCAAGGATTTCTGAAGTGCAGAGACCCCAGGCTGGTACAATTAAGAAGTGCAGAATTGAGGGAACGGTTCCTGCAACTGTGCCTCTATTCAAAGGAACATTCCAAAAGCTTTTTAACTGGAGGAAATAGAGGAGGATTCACTGAGATACAGAACAGTATGATAAATCTTTTCAGGTCATGAAGGAAAAAATGCTGTTTTTGACGATTATAGAAGATGCACACAACTAAAGAATATTTTTTTTTTCAATTGGTGCTATTTAAATGAGGACCAAATAATGTTTCCTTATTTCATTTCACAAGCATTTGCCAAATCAAATACATCTCAATATTTGCAATTTGTTCAGGGTCCCTTTCTACACTTACAAACCTTTGAAATGGGAATAGGAAAGAAGAAAATCATTATGTCTATCCAGTTTTACCAGCAAAACACATTGGATTGTTACTTAAACTGTAAATAAATCTAGAAGTACAAATCTAGAACCACTCTTATGATTCATTTCCATAGGAGAATTTCTATTATTTGTTAAAATGGAAGTAATCAGAGTACAAAAAACAAAAAACAACAACAAAAAAAGTGTCCTTCATAACCTCCGGTGTGTCAGCCACTCCTTCCAGTTTTGTACCATCCACAAACTTGCTGAGGAGACACTGTCACCTCACTCAAGTCATTGACAAATAAGGTGAAGAGACCCCTCAAAGACTAACAGAACTGTTTGCTCTTCACTTATAATTCTACTACTATTTTCCTTCACTCTTCTCTGGTTACAAAGAACGACCTCTTTTTTTCTGGCCCGTTGAAAATCACTGTCACTACGTCTGTATCAGCCTCATTCAACCTTTATGGTGAAAGTTACCTGCAACAGTCATTTTTTTTTAACTAGATCATAAAGGTCTGGAAAGTCAAAGTTTGTTCTTGGATTAGACGATTCAATATACTGAGAGAGGACACCAGCAAGCAGTGTTTAATCAAGAAAAGAGAACTTTATAAACTTCATTGTAACAAACTCCACTGTTTGCTACATGCAAAAAGCAGAGCCTGGGACAACCATACTGTTTAAGAATTGGTTATTTTACTGCTTCAAGACCCAATTTGACTCATGGAAACACTACAAACACAGAGCTACGTAGAGTTCACTTCGTTTGATTAGTTATGGTGTTACATAAGTTCTTCCCAAAATACAGCATAATGCAAATAAACTACAAATACTTCACAGAAAGCATTTGCATTAATTGCATGGTTTATCCAGAAACTGGAAAACCTACCCAAATGTAAGAAGCTACCTGCAGTCCATCTGTGATGTCTGCCTCTGCAGCTATGCAAATCCACAACACAAAGTGTTTACACTCGGTGCACATTTATATTCTGTATCTAATTTAATATCTACACCTATTGCAATATTTCAATTCCATTTTAAGAAGTCATGCTAATTCTGCATAAACTTGGATATAAAAGTCACCAAAAATTCATGTTCATTGGAAAATTTATACTGGATATGAATTCTTTAAAACCTTCTCAAATTCCTTCACCCAAACTCTTTCTCCAAGAAAACTACATGTCTTAAAATTGGAGAGAACATAGATGGACAAACTATCAGCTTTAGTCTATAATAAATGCATAGCATTTGTTTCACTCTTCAGGTTTAACTGAAACAGAAAACAATTAGAGAAAAAAGGGAGAGAATGATTTTTCTTTTTTCTCATATGCTAATCTCCTGTTTTAGAGATCATTAGAGCGGTTGACATAATCAGAATGAAGGACTACAACACGTTTCACTGGACAGAAACTCTGGCAAAAAATTATGACTTTGCACAGAAAACCTCCAGTGTAAGAGGAACAACACTATTTAAAGAAACTATTTTACTGAAATATTTCCAGTTTCTTTATCTGAACCTGTATTGAAAAAAAAAAAAAAAAAAGATCTGCTGCCAACATTTTCATACTTCCTTAAATAGTAAGGTCAAAGCTGCTAGAAGAGATGAACTACAAAGTTTCATGGACCACTGGCAAATCAGGCTCTTAATATTTATGATTTACATAAACTGAAAGGTAATGTCATGTTTATTTCAGGATGAAAGCTTCTTAGATCTCAACCACAGCAATGGAAGAATAAAATAATAATCCATTGCTGGTGGGGACTGTAGCTCAACATATCCAGCAAGCATCTCTCTCTAAATAAAACTTTCAACAGATTTTTCTGGACACAGAAGCTGAAAGCTTCTATATAAGACTACAGTAAGTAGAAGTATAAGGTTACCAATATTTTCAGGCAATCATATCCAAGAGAGGAAAAGAGAGATTGATAATTAATATTTAAAGCATCAGTTAATACTACCCATTTTGTTGTTGTTGTTGTTTTAAATGGAAAGAACACTTTTAAAGGACCAAAGAACACTATTTTAAAGGACTGAAAAAAGAGTTCAGAAGTATCTCTCACTTGTGAGAGTCAAATCTACAACCCTCATAAGCCCCCTCAAAGACACTACCTAGTATCTAAGGACATAATACCCTTGCTAACAGAAAGTTATATCCATTACATCACTATCCCAGGACTAATCATGTATCAGAAACAGTCATACATGCCCAACAGGAAATTGCTTCAAGGCAGGTGTTTCTTGTCACTTCATTCACGCATGCAGAAGCTTCACATGGTCTTTTCTAAATTTTTAGTTAGTAGGTTTGATGCATATCTTTAAAGGATTCTGATAGGCAGTCTTAGTTTGACTTTTTAAAACTATCAAAGCAGTACCAGCATCCAATAGCCAAGTAACTATCCAGGCAGTGGCAATACACCAAAACTGGTCTTCTACCATCATATCATCACAGGCAGTTAGTTAGACCATCTTTCAATAACTTAATCAGGAGGTTGGAAAATGCTCATTAAAACGATCTTTTTGTCACATTCGTGATTTTTTAGTGCACATGTAAAAAAAATACAGATTATTTTAAAGAAAATTGATGGATGAATTACATGGCCTTTAGAAAACAACCTACAAATAAGCATGCAAAAGTCTTATCTAAAGAATAAAGTAACTTTAAGATGGCAATAGGTATTGTAGGAAACTCTGTAGGAAACCCATTTTAAAATATGCATTCAATAGAATGTTATTCTTCAAAAACACTAAACAATCGGTTTACTTACATAATAATTCTTCTGTTCAGGAACCAATATTTTCTTCTATGTCTGTCGTATCCAATGGGTTCATGCCGAATGTATGGTTTATTTTTTTGGATTTCAGCAACACAGTCAGTTACTCCAGGCACCTTATGTGCCACGCAGACTTCACATTGCCATTCATCCTCCGGTACCTCTTCGAGAGGCGGTTTCACACACTCTAAATGGTACACGGCCGAACAAGTTTCACAGCAAAGCAAATCCCCAAGTTTGTGACAAACCCTACAGTGATCATCATACTGGATAACACCTTCTGACATTAACTCTTCACGAGCAATGTTTGTTGTAAGAAACTGATCCACTAAGAACTGCAGAACTTTGATTTTATTCTCTACTGGTCCATAAGGATAGTCCTCTGTCTCTTGATAAGGAAGAACATGATGGTATTCCTTGTCACTCTCACAATATACTCGCAGAACCTCTGGCCACGTCATTCCATCTATGAAATACAAAGTGGAATTAACGCTATCTTTGAGGTCAGCAGGTCCAAAGGTAGTATTTGAAGTGTCTTCTTCACGTAAAACTGCTTTTAAAAGCACTATATGCATCTCTGCCATAAGTGTGCACTGCTCTTGACTTACCAGAGCAGCACAGAAGTCCTCAAAACGAAAAGGAGAGAGGCGTAAAACAGTGCCAAAGTTCCTTAGTACCTCATAGATGGCAATAACATTCATTATATGCTCACTAGGCACCATTAAGTCCTCTGAGGATTTAGGAAACTCCAAAGGTGGGATATCTTTTTCTTCCAAAATTGGAGATCGAGGACGATGCACTCTTTGTCTTCTCCTACCTGGAATTCAAAATAACAGTAAGAATTTTGCAATTCACAATGCAACGTATTAAAAACATCTATCAGTAACGACCCTTCTGTGACCAACTCTTTCTATATACTGCAAATTAAAGGCCATCTTTAAAGCTATATAAATGTAAAGCTATATAAATGTGTAAATACCAGTTAACAATCTGGTATTTAAATATAGAGTAAAAAAATAAGATACATAAGTCTGAAGTTTGTTAGGTGCTTAAGGCAAGATGCATTTCCCTGCAAAAATTCTGGGCAACAACAAAAGCTTCTATTGATCAATGTTACACAGAGGAGTGGTCTGCAGAAAGTACTTTCTTTATTCACAGAGAAAAGCCAAAGATGCACAAACCCAAGTCTTTTGAAATACCATAATTAAACCTAAAATGTCTCAATTAAACCTTACCAAAAAGAAAAATTACATTTAAGAAACATCTTAATTGTATATGAGTTTGCCAAATTATTCGATAAGAAAGAAATCAACAATTGTGCTAGCAGAGCAAGAGAATCAGATACACCTCTCCCTCTCAAACTTTAAAAAATGTGAATGAAATTCTATGCAACAACTAGGAACTCTGAAATCATATAAAAAGATGAACTGCTAGATGTTTCCATTACACAACTAATGGGTCAACATCAGCTGCATATAAAAATAAATTTCCAAGTTTAGTTGAGTTCTGACTCTGTGGAAAATGAAAGAATGCTTATGCGACTGCCTTCCAATATATTACTGCCCAAATCAGTGGAAAATATTTAATCACAGCAAACACAAAAATGCAGTAGTTTCACTGACTCAAAGCAAGTTCTTTTCAGCAAGAAATACCTAAACACATTTCTACAATCAGTGTCGAAAACCCTATGAGCATAAAGACAACAAAACAGAACAAAACAACATGCATTTAAATGTGAAATTACTTTAGGTTTCCAAAGCTTCCTCTGCAAAATGCATAGTGTAGGACCAGCCCTAGCAGACAATCACACAAGACAGCACAGATACTCTGAAATCACTAATAGCCCCCACTAAGTTCAAAGGTCACAAAAAGCTGGTGGAATGATAAACTTGAATTCTATTTAATGTCTGCAAATGTAGCTAAAAAATATTCTCACACTTATGCCCAGAAAGAATGAGCCTCTTGGGAGAAGATGAATAAGTTACATACAGAAATCAAAGACCAAAAGATGACTGTAGATAAACTAGACTAACTAAAAAGTATCAACGGGGCTGAGATGTAAGCACCATTTACTGCCCTTTTTTTTTTTTTATTATTATTATTATTATTATTATTATTACTTTTTGGACTTGTGCTACTTCTGAAAGAGAAGACAAGCACATCAAGCACAGATATACTTCTAAATCACATTCCTTCACTGGTTGTCTCCAAAACTGGTGAAGGAGTTTGCAATAGTTGCCTCTCCCTATTTTGAATTCTCTAGCTCAGGAGCAGCCTGTAATTAAGTAGTAAACAATTTTATTCCTACGGTACATTTAATTATAGATATTGGTAATTAAAGTCTGCATTTGCCATAATCTATTAAAATAACTTATATTACACATATTTAAGCAAATATTATGATATGTGAAATAAAATGAAGTCACTGAACTGGTGATGCCATACTATATAGCATCATTTTAGCATTCGGATAACTAATGCAAGTAGTAAAAGACACTCCATCTGGTCATTCTGAGAAGTACTTTAAGTCACAACTCCTTTATGTCTAGAATCCAGGTAAAGGCAAAAAAAAAAAGTATTAGCATATAATTACTTTTCAGGAATCTTCTGACAATTTATTATTTAGGACATACTTGAGATAGGCTCTAATTAATTTCAAAAAGTCATCAAAATCCACATTTATTGTCTTTATGCTAGTTCCATGCATTATCCAAGTCAGCTACGCAATTTGACTGCAGACCTACAGAAAACTTGACAGGATGAATTCATCCGCAGTCCATCAAATTATTCTACTATTTTTACAACGTATACTTCAATTACAAGATACGTGCTGCACACAGTTCCTCAGAAAAATCGACAAACTCTCTCTTCAGACTGACATGCAAATTTGCATGTCAACACCACAGTATTAAACACAAATTTTACTTGGCTTTCTACAAAACATTTTTGTTCGAATTTGAAATTGCCTGTTACATTTCTGAAGTTGAACAAGTGATACTTCCTCTCAGTTGCAAATCAAAGTTCGGATTTCTAAGTAGTAAAATAATTATCAATTTGATTTAGAGAACGAGGTACACTAGATAAGATGTTTGGGAGCCTGGTGAATATTCTTATGCGACAGACAAGAGAATTTGCATACCTTACTATCAATATCTCAGTGTCTTAATTCCTTGAGAATAAAAAAAATTAAGATATAAAATTCTCTCACATACTAAATGCAACTTCCAGCTCAACTATTTTGCCCCAGAAGTAGGAGCACTCTGATAAAATAACTGGCTAAGCAAAAACCTTGGTCAATCACCATTAAATGCTCATGGACTGGCAACAATCATCCAGAACTATATTAAAGAAAAATTTAATGAGATAATCTTTTGGCTCACAACTCCACTGTTGTGTATTTACTTGTTAAACAGCCTATGTTTATTATCTCAGCCAAAATCTAGATGAATAGATCTTCCAAAAGCTACTTTTCCAAGCAAGCTTTTTATTAAAAGGGGGGTGGGTGGGGAGGGAGGGGAACAAAAAAAAAGCACTTCTAGGTATCTTGATGAAGTCTTGTTTAAGCCCTGTTTTCAAAGTTCGACAACATACGAGAAGTACTTAATATGCAATTGTGATAACGCTAAAGCAAGAACTACTGTGGACAGCTAATGTCAAAAATGACACAAGATAAACAGGATTGCCTATACTAAATGTACACCTATCTTCTGAGGAAACAAAAGAAAACCAGAGAAGAGAAAATACATACACAATCCAAAATACCAAAGGTCCGCCCTGTAGAAGTGATAAACATCATATTCGTTCATCACGCTATATAATTTACCTATACCATTATCATGCATTATATCAAAGGCATATTATCATTCCTAAGCCATTGCTTCTCTAAATACTTGAATAAAAACATAGTGAAAAAGCATCCTGATAACCAAATTCAGAATGTCATAAACTTCACAGAGGAGCACAAAAATTGAGCCTTGTCTAGAGACACTGCACTGTGCTCTTTAAATTCACTCTTGAATAAAAACTTTGAAAAACTGAAAAACTGTTTATCCCACTTTAGTGTGATGTGATATAAGCATAAAACCATGATTGACAAGAAGAATTTGATCAGTATTAGAATTTTTAAATATCCAGCTCTACAAAAACCTCTTCAACTCTGAAGTCTATGACCTCAAGGTGGTGATAATTCAGCATGTGTGTGATCAAAAGAAGATAAATAGAGAACAATTGTTCATAACCTCCTTCAGCAGAAAACTAGCAGGTATCATACTCCTCCAAACTGTATAGGTAACCACAGCAACTCTGCCACTGTACATTATAATGTGTCTGATTTTAAGAACTATTTATGAAAGAGAGAGAGAATAAAAATAAAAAGCAAGAACTACAGACAATGTCTGGCTCAGTATAAACCTGAGTCAGAGATCACCAGAGCTTAGGAAGGTATTCTAAAGATTTTACCACTTTTCTCTCCTCTGTCAGATAAAAAGATATGGAGATCAGGTGGATCTTGCCTACTAAACCTGTTCCAATGTCATGTATCTTTTCTTAGATTACGATAAGCCAAGATTTCAATTAGTATCATCGCTATGTAGTTCACAGTATAGATATTCATTAAGCAGAAACAAGACAGAGACTCAGCTGAACAAATTAAAAGTCTGGCTGTTTTTCTCTGCAAAAGGGCAAGAGGAAGGAAAAGGAAAAGGAAAAGGAAAAGGAAAAGGAAAAGGAAAAGGAAAAGGAAAAGGAAAAGGAAAAGGAAAAGGAAAAGGAAAAGGAAAAGGANAGGAAAAGGAAAAGGAAAAGGAAAAGGAAAAGGAAAAGGAAAAGGAAAAGGAAAAGGAAAAGGAAAAGGAAAAGGAAAAGGAAAAGGAAAAGGAAGGCCTTCAGACCAACAGTAGCTAATCAGAGGTTTCAGTATATTGCCAAAACAACATAGGTGCTTTAACTATCAATTAGTTATTCTGTGTCCATATACCATGTACTTGATAGAATATTATGATTAAAATGCTTACAATTAAACATTTTAAAAAGCTAAAACTGAAGCTTCCTTGATCAACTAGGAAACATGCATATAAATTATCAAAACACGAAAATATCAAAAATCATAAATAATCATATTTTGCAGTATTCCTTTTTTTTTTTTTTCCCCATACTGGATTTTAGTGTCAGAATATTTTCCTGACCTAGCCACTTAAAGTGATAAAAATATATTTTCCCTGACAAAAAGCACCAAAAGAGGTGGTCAAAATGAAAGTTATTGCAACTAAATAGAAAACAAGGAGTTAAAAGAGTTAAGAGAGTACTTCAATTTTTTTTCTTCTGTGAAGCTGGACCTCAATATTTAAAATAATATCCAACGGAATTAAATTTCCTGGTAGCTCATCCCTGTGACAAGTAAACTACAGTTATTAAAAAAAAAGAATTAAAAAAAATCCCACAATTCATTTCAAATATGTATTTACATTTAACTCCCATAGGTTTCTGATGCTATAGCTATAAATTAAAATATTTGTATATATGCTTAGATACAAACATGCACTTTTTAAAGGACTACTAGAGTGTCACATAATGGCCTGACACCTTTAAACTAGTTAAAATAAAAATAAATGCCACCTTTAGTAGCCAGTATTTTCCCCTTTTTAAAAAGTGATGTGCTAGCTGCTCCAAACTGCACACTTGAAACAAAAACAAAAGAACATGCAAGGCATTTGCACAACCTGTTCCTCCCCCCTTCCAAACCGGCCAAACACTTGTACAGCAACAGTGTTTGTTATCCTGCAGCCCAATTCAGCAACGCACTCCCAGGTTATCCCTAAGTTTAACCACTCTCCTGGTTCAGAGAAAAGAAATAAAAATACAAATCCTCAGCCTGAACTCCATTGTGATATTAATTAAAATAAAACTACATTGCTTAAGTTCAGATAGAGAGTTTTTGAGGTTTCAAACCCACATGGCTAATGAAATGATTAAAAAAAAAAAAAAAAAAGGCAGCTCCCCCATCCTCCCCTAAAAAACTCAAGTTTGCTACTAGAGATTTTTTAAAAAATAATCATGATGATGTTAAACGGCTTTTAATCTCAACATGAATTTGAGCTTGCCACATGTTAAAATAAACATAGTATTTAAAACGAGACTTTTGACCCAACCCTGCACCCTTCAATCTTTGTTTAGGAAGGCCTTCTTAACTAAAACTAGGTTTACACCCTTGCAATGAGGCCCTGTGCACTTTTCCCTAAACTATAACAATGCAATCTCCATTTTGAACAATGCACCTCATTTCCCTCCTCGAAAAGCTAATTTTGTCTTAAAGCCAACAAAATGCTGCTTCCACTGGTATCTCTGATTTCCAGAGCCTGCAAATTTTCAACTGTTGATGCCCCTTTTTTTCATCCACTTCCAGCTGCATGTGCTTCCTTCCCTTATTCCATTAAATTCCCAAGCCATCCTCCCCTGCATATATTTGCAACCACTTCCTTGCAACGCATGCACCTCCTTCCCCCTGCTTTTAAACCCTGCGCGAGCGCTCCATGTACTTTTGGTGCTCGTGGCAATATGTGGCATGCATTTCCGCAGCGGGCAGAACCCCTGTGCATGTTTAGCAAGCATCCCCCCCGCTGCAGCACGCCGTGCCCTCCCGCCTCCCTCGCCCGGCTGCAGGCGCCTCTGCCAGCACCTCCAGCGCGCCCTGCATCCGTGGGGCTGCCAGTGGTTAACGCGCACACCCCTCCGAGCGCTTGCGGGCATCCCTTGCGATGCGCCTGCATCCTGCCTCCCGTGCGTGTCTGTATTTGCAAGCCTAGGGGGAGCGTGTGGGGTGCCCTGGCCTCCTTTTCCGCTCATCCCCTTGCCTCTCTACCTGGGGTGCTGCTGTAGGTGCTGTGGCTCCTGAAGCTGCTCTCAGTGCAATAACTGGCATCGTCTTCGTCCTCCATCTCTTCGGGGTAGTCTGAGTCGTCGTCGTCCTCCTCCTCCATGATCTCCTCCTCTTCTTCCTCCTCAGAGTCCTGGTTATCCTCGGGGTCTCCCTCCTCTTCCTCCTCGGACACCATGCTCTCCTCCTCCTCTTCGCTCTCATGATCGTCGTACACCACTTTGCTGATGCTCCTCCTGGACGAGGCAGCCCTGCCTTGGCTGGTGCAGCTGCCTCCTCCGCCTCCTCCCCCTGCTCCTCCAGCCCCGGCCCTGCCCCTGCCCTTACCGCTGCTGCCTCCCCCACCAGGGGTGCTGCTGCCGCTGCTGCCTCCCTTCCTCTTGCTGCCCCCCCTGGGGGAGGTGGAGGCCGAGGAAGAGGCCTGGGCAGCCCCGGCCCCCTTCTGCTTGGGCCCCGCCGTCTCCGCCTGGGCCGAGCTCGCCCACCTGCCGCGGCTGCTGCCCCGCTGCCGGGAGCGCAGCCCCCCAATGGGGCCCGCCGGGGCGGGCGGAGCCGGGGAGCTCGCCTGAGCGCCGGCCGCCGCCGCCGCCTGCTGCTGCTTGGGCGGCCTGCCTCGCCGGCCCCGCATCTCTGGGCGCTGGCCGAGGGGGGAAGGGAGGGGGGAAGGAAGGCTCGGGAGGGCGCTCGCAGTCCGGACAGGCGGCTACAGGGAAGCTGCCCCCCCCTGCAAGAGATCCGGGCCGGGGAGGGGGGCCGCCGAGCCGTGCGGGCCGAGCGCTCAATCCGAATTGCCGGCGTCCCGCTCCGGATCGCCACCGGCCGCCATCTTGTTTCTTCGTCTCTGCCTCAGCTCGCTCCGCTCTGACTGGGGGAAGCGGCGGCGGCAGCAGGCCCCGAGCGCCTCACGTGACCCGCGGCGCGCGCCCGCCGCCGCCAGGGGGCGCCGCCCGCGCCTCAGCCATGTTGGAGGCGGCGAGCGGGGGCGGCTCCGCGCCGCTTCCTCGCGCCCCTTTCCCCGCGCCGAGCGCCCCTCATCATCCGCACAGGGTGCCCCCCAAACCGCCCAGCCCCTGCCCTAAGCCTCCCGCCGCTAGAGGCGGCCTCACCGCAGGGACCCCCCCTCCCGACTCTTCCAGCTCGAGTAACGCGCCCCTCACGGGTCCTGCTCGACCCGCGCCCGCGGGGGACCCGCTCCCCACCCCGAGCTCAGCTCAGCTCCCTCCCGCGACGGCAGGTAGGGAAGGGGCCGGCCCCTGCCTTGGGGGCAGGGAGGGGGGTCTTCGGCGCTTCCCTTGTCTCCAGAGCCAGCAGGTCACCCCGCGGGCAGAGCTCCCTCCTCAGCCGCTTTCGGGTTTTAAACCGCCGCCCGAGAGGCAGCAACAGGCAGCGCCGCAAGCTCCCCGGGCAGAATCGCCAAGAGCCACCCGGGCACGGCCCGGCCGCCCGGGTGACTGGGGTAGTGGAAGGCGGAGAGGTTGGGTCGGTGGGGTGTTCCGTCATGGTTATCCAGGGAAAAGCCCCCACGGGGGGGAGGGGGGGAACCTCTGCCATCACAAACACCAGTTGCTGAATTGGATTTCTGCCCCATGGATTCAGGGTATTGCTTTCCCAAGCACAACCAGTCCAAAAGGAAAGCCCCAAACACACAAACCACTCACATTTCCCACAACCAGCCTTTGGCAAAGCTGCTGCTTAGGCAGGTTTAGGAGCCCAGAGACTCTTCAGCACATCAGCGTTTCTCCTTTCTTCTCACTGCCCTGCTTATATTCCTGTGGGATGCACAACCTAGTACTGGCCCTGCCATGAGCCTGCCTGTTGCACATTGGCTGTTTAATTCAATTTAAATTCTTCTGTAGACATTTTTGAAGTGCCTTTTGTTCCTTGACTTGTTGCTCAGCCCAAGAACCTCATTAAACCCACAAACCTGCTGCCATGTCAAGCATACAACAATGTCACAATGGCACGAGGCAGCAGTTTAACCCAATTTGCACTCTTACATCCAGCTTTTTTTCTAATCGGCATCTCATTTATAGTCAGTTGTACAGCTGCACGGGCTCTCAGCCCTGTTTCTGACATTCAGACACAGCGAGACAAATAGACAACAGTGCCTAAATTAATTTACACCAATATACCTAATTTATATTCTGAATCTTTCAAAAGTTACTTTTAACTTGCTTCCATCAAGTAGCTTTTTTAACCTCGCCTAAATTTGCAGAGGAGTGTGTTAACTACTTGCTATACATTAACACACAGACACATATTGGGGCTAGCATCGGTGTGATCCTGGGGTGGATGCATGGAGAGGTATGTATATTTTTGGAGTCAGGTCTGAAAAATGACTCCATTCTAGGACCCAGGGTAACCTGGAGGAGGAAGGGAGAAGGGAAACCCACACCACCCCACCAGCCTCCTCTCTTCTATCAACCAAAGCCAAAACAGTGAAGTGTGAAGGAACACTGGGTAACTTGAGTTTTGCATATAAAATTTGCTGGTATATTTAAATGAACACATTTATAAGTGAAATACAGCACAAAGAGGAATTTTAGGTAGGTGGCCCTAGGCTGCCTCCCTACTCTGGACAGATGGAGAGAAAGACTCCTTTCAAAAGGCACTTTGGAGAAGATGAATAGCCTAGTTGTTCCAAGCTGTTGTCTGGATAGGTTCCTTTCTCCTGTAGTAAAGAACTTCAGAAGCTAGTTATGTGGTAGGAATATCCCAGCAAGCAGATGCTCTTGCGTAAATCAATGAGCCACTTTTACCCAGTCCTTTCCTCCAAATTATGTCTCCACTACCATCGATTAGGCACTGAATTTAAAGATCCTGTTCTAGAATTTGTAAGACACTGAGAAGTTGCTAAATGTGGCTAGAATAGAGCTCAACTACAGACTGAAAATCAGTCTTAGAAAGCAAGGGCTGACTTTTTTTTGCTGATGAGATTTAAGAATGAGTGTAGTTTTATTTAATATTATGAAATACAAACTGTATTAACATATGCTGAATTATATTAACATTCAATCACATTATAAAAAATAAATGCTATGAACATCTTATCTACTACTCTGAGCATAGACTGGCAAACTGTCTTCACCAAGAGCTCCTGTTTCCTGCCATCCACTTCATGCTGCAGCTCAAGAAAAATGGCATTAACTTAGAGTCCTGTTTTCACCTGTCTGCAGCTGTTGTTTTACATCAATATTCAATCCCACAATTAGCTTGTAAGAAGTCAGTGACAAGTCAATGCCTGATCAGAAGCATAATTCCGTAGATATTTGTAATACTGTCAAACATTTTGTTCATAAAAATTATTCTTGAGATTAGTCAAAAGGAAAATCCAGATATAAAACCAACATAAGATTTTGGAATGTTTACGTTCCCCATATGCACGAAACTCAAACTATATAAAACAAGCAGTATGAAAAAGGTTAACATCACTTTACAGAAATTAAGGCATTCACCCTTTTAAAGAGTACTTAGAGAAAACAGACATCCATGTAGATAAGAATATTATTTTAGCTTGGAGGTAAGCCCTCTTGCTCAGAAAATCTGAGCTACTACAGCCTGTATTAAGAAGTACTGCTCTACATAATTATGTATTCTTCAGCTGATCATTGCAAGATTTTTGATTTATATATAATCTTCAGTACTGACCTTTGATAAATACTGTATACAAGAGGAAAGTGTTAATTTCCAAACAGTCCTAAGGCCCTTAACTGTGTGCAATTATTTCAAAATTATACAAAGTCCAGCAAGTTATGCACCCAGTACCTCAACCATAATAGTTTTATGTTCTAGCTCTTGCTAAAGAAGGGATGAAAATGCCAAGAAAACACTATTGTTCACTCTCAGGCAAGCTTAACCTTACAAAGGCTGAGAGTACATTTATTCAAACAATGATTTCCAGCATTCTGCTGCAAATCAAACTGGATGTCTCCTCAGTGTCCTGTTACATGCACACAAGTCAGCATGCCCATTGAAAAAAAATCACAGATAAAAGCAGCTATTTCCAGCTAGGTCATTCTCTGTTCTAGCTGAACAGGCCAGGTATTCTGCCAGCACCACTCAAGAAGCAAAAATGGTAATTGCTTTTTCCAGCAGCATGGTCAGCTTAAAGACATGTCAAACTGACTCCAAAGTCCATTGCATTAAGTTTTACCTAATGGTTATTTCTAAACTTCAAATAATTGAACATGGGTAAGAATTTGTATTTAAAAACCTAAACTCTTGTATGCAATCTTTCAACATCAGAAAGCTTCAGAAGTTTCTAAAGTGAAAGCCTTAAATACAGCTAATTACACTGTAATCCAGCAACTCTGTTCTGCAAGTCTGTGCAGGGGTACATGCTCCTGAAAAGGCCTATTTTTGCTTAAGAAAACAGTCTTTCTTTTTTCAGCTGACGGCAATGTCTGAGATAGCAATAAAGATTGTAACAAGCTATCATATTAAATAACTGCACTTTGCTTCTTCATTTGAGGAAAGAATCTAGTTCCTGCCCTATACCTCTTCCTTCTCTATAGCTGTAGGCAACTTCTAGATGCAGGTGGTCTTATCAGATACAACACTCATCAAAACAACTTTAGATTATCACAGTACAGAGCTTTTAACTGCTCGCTACCACACACCCCCTGCACCAACTCCTCTGCTTCAGAACAACACAATACAGCAAGGTCGGACTAGAAAAATAAAAGGCACAAAATGGTAAACAAGTTCTTGTACCATAACGTCTACAGAAGAGAGAAAACAGTGCAAATGAGGTAACAAGACTTCTCCGTATAAGCTAAGACTGCAGATGCCAAAGGCTTTTTTGGACCAAGTGAAACAATTTAAAAATAGGAAACCAAAGCAACAAACTGAAATGTGTTCTCCACTCAGATTATGAACTATAGGTGAAGAGCACTCTGAAGAATCTAGTAATAGTCAGGTATCTCAACTAACCAGTAACTTAAAAGCAGCAAGTTGCAGTAATTTAATGATCTAAACTCAATGTCATAGATATGCCATAGTTAAATAACCTCTTTGTATGTGTCTTTCCTCTTTCCTTATCTGAATGGAATTGGTAAAACCTTATTGATTCAGACTTTTAATAAATATTAAATGAAAAAAGCTCTCACTTATAAAAGGATAAGCTGTTTTCCATTTACTGATGAAAAGAGCTTCTCTCTACATCTAACATTTTAGTATCTCTTCTGTCTACACTGCCTTTTGGAAAAGATTTGCCTTCCACTGAAGAGATGAACATTTACAAAACATGAACTTGCAGCTGGGCTTAACAGATCCAACTGCTACTGTATTGCAAGTCCAGAATTAGAGAAGTGCAAGAGAAACTAATGTAGTAGCTTTATACAGCTCAACAGAATAAAACGGCCAATTCATTTGAAGAAGCATCTGTTTAAGTCTTATTGCAATTATTCTACCCTTACATAATCCATTCACTAAGGATCATGTGGCATTTTGGGATATTCCTATGATTATATATCAAAATTATACATAAAAAAAATGCAAGGTGTCCAGCATCTCATCCCGTGGAAAAAGAGCTTTTAATTCATTAAACTTTTAACTTCCCCTGTAGCTACAGAGTAACCATGCTCTCCCTATGTAGAAAATCCAAATTTTCACATCCCCAATATGGAGTGCCAATACATCCTCGTCATAAAAGGAATCAGTACAATGTTAGTAATTCATTTCAAATTCAAACAAGTTCCAGCACTTCAATAGAATATGCCTGAGAGTCTTTCTGGCGTTTAAGTCTTTGTAACTCTTGCAAACTTCCTTCAATTTTATTGAGTTCAGAGTAGAATCGTACCTGAAAAGAAAAAGCGGATGTTTATAATAAAATACAGCTTAACTCAGTTCATTTCATACATAACAATAATGCAACTCCCTGTGGCCCTGTATAATTCCAGACAAATTCTAACCAGGCAAACACAGCAACTTTGGTGCTCAAAAGGCAACTGCCATTTGATGTTCGCAAACCAGCATATAGAGGTGATCACACACGGTTTGATTTACTACGTACTGAATTTTTACAAACACACATCCTTAACTCCCATATTCTAAATCCATTCCAGAATGAATTCAGTATTCCAGGTGTAGCTTACTTGGGCTCTCACAAACTTATGCAGGTTGGAAAGAAGTCCTTTTGCTTCTGGTAGCATCACCATCACTGTAAAGTGAGCATCAAGTAACAGGCACATCCAATCCATAATCTGAAGACAAAAAGAGTACATATTTAGGTTACAGTATGCAAATGACACTCAACTTTTGATTTGAAAATGGACTCCATAGTATTAACTTCTGAGGCAGAATGCATGGTTCCCCACTTTAAGATTATCTTTTATTTTCAGACATTTTAGACAATACCTTATAGAATGAATACAGATCTCTGATTTTATGTTTTCACTCAGTTACAAATTACAAAAAGTGAAGGATGTTTAAATTGTAGAACTTGCACTTTACCTGATTTATAGTTGGAGAAAGCACACCAGGAAGAGTGGTATTAATTTTTTCACTGCTTTTCACATACAGGTAATGTAAATACCTAAGAAAAAGCTTAAAGAAGAAAAAAAAAAAAAAAAAGAGGAGAAAATGGGAGGTAAAGACAGATGACATGTTACATATATATAAGAATATACATATAAGACCTTTGAGTTTTCTCCCACACACAATGATACTCAATGCTCAAGCTTGTTTAAAAAAGATTCCTGCACACTATACATTGAAAATATATAGTATGGCTCTCCATCTCAGCTTGGAATTTTAACACTGTCAGATATTCAGTCCTTATTTCTTAAGGACTGTGCTAAAAATTTTATCAGCAGTAACAGCTTTAGTTTGAATTTCAGCAGTAGTAGCCAAAAAGAAATTGATGGTAATCACAACCAGTCCACATTGTCTCGTCCTCAGCATAAGCCGTAAGAACTTCCTTCTCCCTCCAAAAGAAGGATTAAGGAGATGGGTGCGTGTTAAGACTAGCGTTGTTCTGATAGAACAGTTTTTAAAACAATATACACTGTACATAAACTCAGGTATATTGACAGCACATCAGTACGTGCAGCTCTTGAAAATTTTCTTGGGGATCCAAAATTGAAACTTTAAGCTGGATTTATTTTACATTTGGTATTTTAGTGTACAATTTACTTTTCCCCCCTTCCCCTCAACTTTTGATGCAACTGATCAGATTCCCATGTCTCATCACTTTCTTAAAAAATACACAAAGCAAAGGATGTTAAAACTATTACTAAATATGAACAATAGTTAATTGGACTAGGTCATCAACAGTTTCTTCTTTACATCTTCTATAAGCAAAGATCAGTTAAAAAAACCAGCAAAGTTCCATATGTACCTAGAAAAACAGCATTCAATAGCATTGAACCTTAATGGGAATCTTAAAGTAACACATGAAAATGGATTTATGTAACCCTCGTAACAATACTAAGTTTCTGACACTTTAATAAAGTGTCTTCCATGCCCTCTCTCAAAAATGATTTAGAATTTTCAATTTTAAAATGCTTACCACAGCTTGCTGAGCTGGAAGGTCTTTCAGATGAGGCAGAAGAAATGTTTCGCTGTAAGCTGAATGCAGGACAGCATTTCTGTGCAGTATTATTGAGGAAACATTTGAAAGGGAAATCCAAGTTTATACAAACAGAATTCAAATATAACTGAAGAGGGAGATCCCATTTTAGCTCTGTCTTCTAATTCTATCAGGAAATATATGCAGCCATTGAAACACTGCAGTAACAGACATCTTGAATACAATTCTAACTCAAGCAGGTAATTGCTAATGTCTACTTCTTCAACAATTATTGATGCATTTTTTTTCTTGGGAAAAAGTTTAGCTATACTTTTGTAAAAATGTATAAGCTTTAACTGGTGCAAACACCTTCTAGAAGTTAATCATTTATATTCTAAGTGACTTTTACTGAGTGGAAACTTCTCTTAAAATTGCAGAATTTCTGGCTAACAATTATACTCAAATACATATTTAAACAATAACAAAGAAATAAATGTCATTTAATAATGCTAGAAGTAAACATTCACTTTGTAAATAATGAACTAATACAGAGGATACAATAATGCAGCCCTTTGTGGTCCAACAGGGCAGAAT
The DNA here is from genome assembly GCF_003342845.1 of Nothoprocta perdicaria. Taxonomy (NCBI): domain Eukaryota; kingdom Metazoa; phylum Chordata; class Aves; order Tinamiformes; family Tinamidae; genus Nothoprocta; species Nothoprocta perdicaria. The sequence goes on from NW_020455710.1 coordinate 3,206,675, forward strand.
TCAACATCATTCTTCAAAAGGGTTTCCTTTGTGAATGTAGTGTCACAGCTGTCCTCTTCCAGTTCAGTATTGAAACCATTCTCTACTATTTCAGTCTTAACTTCTTTATTGTTGGATTCAATATCAATATAACAGATTACAGAGTCCATATTCACATCTGTCCTTTCAAGATAGTCATCACTAATGCTGTAGAAGAAAATTCACAGACATTTAATAGTTTTATTATTAGGCTTAAAGACAGCAGTAGACAGTATTAACTCCTTTGCACATACCATAAGAGTGAAAATATGTACTAAAAAGTATTATCTTGCAGAGAGAATCAAAACCACGAGAGGATAGTTAATAGTTTGTAATTACTAACCTCAAGCAATATGTGCCTCTTTTCATGTATTTCAACTCTACCAGTTACTGTATTATTAGACATTCATAGGTTTATTTCAAGGTTACGGACCACGCAACACTGCTACTGTATTCTGACATTAGTAGGACTATTAAGTCCTTAAGACAAATTCTAAACTTCATGAGAACCATAGTTAAATATTTCACATTTTAAGTTACTACTGATATGAACAAGATTTGGTATTTAGGAAGTCTTCTGCGCTCCTGAAGCCCGCAGGATGTACAGTGCTACAGGCTCCCGTGTTTACCTAAAGCTTCATTCATTTGGACAGAAATCACAATCAACTTCATCTTTCTTATGGGCTTCTCACACTAGGTAAATTCCTAATTAACAACACATCTGAAAAGAGGCAAATGCTACTTAAGCCAATGGTGTTATCAAAAGGCAGAGTCATTTAATTACACCAGAAGTTTTTTAGAATTGCTAAAATGCTTTTTACAAAATAGCTATTACGTGCAGTATACAGGACTACAGCATTCACTGTACTTAAGACTTCTATGCATAATACATTTCATACACAAATTAAAACCGTTCTTGGCACAACAAGTTTTAGTAAAAGGACGTAGTTTGTTAAAGGTAGAAAAAAAAAAAAATCCACCCAACCAATCAAGTGAAAAAACCCATCCCACTCAGAAACCACTTACCTTAAAAATAATTTCAAGCAAGCATAAGTAATTTCTTCAGGAATATCTGGGAACCGTTGTAGGCAGATTTGTAAGAGATGCATATCTTTTTTCTCCAAAGCAACAGCCATTAAGTCTGGGCATAAGCTGTATGAGTGAGATAAGAAAAACTTACCTACACTCCCCGTACAACTCAAACTAGCAAATAATATAGACGTATTATTATTATTTTACACACACAAAAACCTTCAATCCCACCTCAGAAGTACTTCAGGAGGAATTAAGTATAAGCATTTTCTGATAATTCAAACTGCTTATGTTTCTTTCTCTTTGTTGTGTTTTTCTTTTGCTTAAGACTATGCCTTACAATTAAGAAAGTGCAGAAGCATCACCTGTAAGAGAGCTCTCCTTTTTGTACCAACTGTATCAGGAAGTTTTGAGGGTAGAACATTGGATCTGTTTTACATCTGTTTATAAGAGCAGGTATTACACATCCAATGGTAGCTTGGACATCTGGCATCTGTGCTTTTGACAGCAATTGTTTCAATTCCTCTTCAACTGCAGCTGAAGAAGAATCCTGAAAACAACAGATATCATGGAAATCAAGGGCAATACGTAGTAGCAGTACAACTCGCAAAACTTCTACTTAGACTGAAGTAGAGAAGTAGAAAGAGAATTATTTCAGTATTCAAGACACAGAAATAAAACGACTCACTAATATATGCCTAGGTATCCTATCACAATCATGAAAGAGCCAGCAGTAATGGTAATTAGGCCCTTTGAACTTGGAAATAAGTAGTATAGTTCAGTTGTTAGTGATTACCCTATTACTTCAGTCACATTATCAAGATGTCCACCTGAAGTGGAATGCAGGGATATTTCATGTAAGTCTGGATACAGCTTAAAGTATCACAGCACTTACAGCAAGTTTTGAAAGGGAACTACACACTAGATTATGCTGCTACCAACTCTGTCAACTTATTCGAAGCTTATTTAAAGCTGAATATCAGTCCCAGCATCCTGGGACCTAATTTACACTGAACTGAGTTTGATAATAAGCGCCAGACTAAATTCTCTAATGTGCTTAGAAAGCAAGTAGAGTTCATCTAGAGTAGGGTACATTTCCTAAAGCAAAAACCAAACAAAAGAAAAAGGCAATAAAAAAAATCTTAGAAGAAACTAAGGTTTAACTTCATCTTGATCTTATCCATAAATTTATATCTTGATTTTATCCATAAATAATTTTTTTTTTTAAAAAAGCAGTTCAGCTTGGTGTACTTACTTTTATATCTAACAGCAGCTGCCCAACTGTTAATGTGTCTGATGGGGCCTTAGCAACACTACTCCTCCTTGATCTTAGCTACAATAAAGAAACAAAAGTAGTTATTATTTGGGTCCAGAAAAAAATGGTTTATATTCAAGATTTCAGGCAAGATAACTGGCAAGATCACACATCAACTTTCTGCATCAATTACATTCAGTAGCTGAATTGTCCAATCCTAGAAGCAATGTTAGAAGCAGGCAAATAAAAAGCTGGGTTCCCTTTTGCTACAATATGTAAAAACAAAGAGCAGCAGGGGAGAAGAGACAAATAAACCAAAAACTTCACTCCTAATTTTAACTTACAGTCATTTTAGATTCAGATTTTAGAGTTACAGATTGCTGTGACTGAAGGGAAACCACCAGCTCTTCATCATTAAGGGTATTCCAGTTTAAAAACGACGCATCTGTGAACACAAAAATGAAACTGCATAAACACTTAACACGCATTTACTAAAATAGAGATATTACATCAACTTCTGATAGCAACATGTATTTTCTGAAATATAATCCATGCCTTCTTTTTTTCCGCCCTCAAAAAATCCATTTGTTTTATCTCGGCAGCAAATAGCTTTATAATCATCTTTATATACTGTTTTCTCATAAAATCTCTTAAGGGCGGGGGGAATAAATCTGTTGCTAGATATTGATTTTGAATACTACTGGCAGCATTTTTTGGTGCAAGGCTGAAGTACACAAACTGCTGAAGTACAATTTAAACTTAAGTTTACAAATTTACAACTCTGGCCAGTTAGAAGCTCTTCACTGTTAAGTTACTTCAAGCTGCTTATATCTCACTGATTTAATAGATCTCTATTAACATAACATCTTTAATACACTTTTTTAAAGGCTGAGATCCTTGCAGTGTAATTACAAAAAGATCTTACCAGAGGTTTGACTGTCTTTGAGCTTTCCCACAGCAGCTGCCAAGGATGAAGTTTCACACTTGTATAAATTCACCGTTAGCACTTTTCCATGAGTAAAAAAAAATTTTTCCCCATAACACCACAACTACAAAATATTAAACAAATTGTTAAGGAAGAGTGGAGCAGAGAAGGAATTTTCTGCACAAGGTGACATTTAATTCCTTACTACAAAATTAAATCTTCTCATTAATCAAATGATTATTGTTGGGCGAGTTTAAAAATTGCTAGCACACCTCCATCAAGCATTGTTTTTAAATACAACAGAGAGCCTACTGTGGAATATTTTCCAGTGATGTCTTGAACTACAGTAGCTGCTCTGGGGGTATAAATTCCACTAGATAACTCACAAATTCAGATTACGAGCAAATCTGGCACCATTATGATGAACACACAAACAGCCAACATGAGGTTCCTCCCCCTCCTACTCCTTTGTAGGCTAGATGTTCTACTTCACTCATGTATTTAATCACTTGGGCATCAGTTTACTCATCAATTGACACCTGAAGATCTAGAAGCAAAATTTAGGGAGTTGCTGGAATCATTTAGGCAGTCATTTGCAAATGGCTGGAGCATAATAGCTAATTATATGAAAAACCCAGTCACTACCTATTTAATTATCACCAAATAATCAAGACCACCAGAACTGAGAAGATGCCAGAGTTATCACAAAAGTTACCATAGGTCGCTATGCTTACAGTCATCATCCACATAAAAAAAAAAGTTTAAAGGCCATTATTATTAATTTGGTTTCAAAACTTGACATTTACTGTTCACATATACACACACAAGAAAAGAGGTCATCTGTCTCTTTTCACTTCTGTCAGGCCAAACGCATCAGGTGGAAGCTTACGAACCACAAATTAAAGAGAGAGCTCACTTGTCCACTGGTTCCCAGGGGCAGTTCTTTTGAAGTCTGTAATGTTTGAAATTTAGTATTCCATATTGTTAGGCACTCTACAGAAAACAAGAGATTGATATTACAAAAAAGTAATACATTTTTTTTCTTTGCTATTTTCAATTAAAGACTTGAAGAAATAGTTTCCATACATTTCAAAGAAAAAAGAAAAAAGGCTCAGTTTAGTAATGTATTCAACATTCTAGGTATGGTTCTCAACAAAAGTATTTGAAGAGTAGTTAGGTTTTGTGATTCTTGTTCAAAACTTTGCTGGGAAAACAGAGATAGCGGCCCATACAGCCATTCTGCGATTCCTGCTAACTTATCTACAAACCTTTAACAGCTTTTTAAGGTTGGCCAAGTTCAGCTATCCCTCTGAACAGCTTTGCTAAGTCTGTTACCTAACCTGTCTTAAAAAAGCATTTTGTTTTAAAATGGTTAACTACATTCAGTGGTTTAATTTCAGTGGCCCAACAGTTCTTCAGAATCTATCATTTTCTCTAAGAATAGTATTTTGGAAGTTAAAGACATATCAATCTAGTTATTTTCCAGTTACCTTTAGATTCTTCACCAAATGCTGCTAGGCTTCCTAATACTGCAACATGGTCTTTATCAAGAACAACAAAGGAAGTTCCCTTTAAAACACTTCCAGATACTGAAAGTTTGAGCAGCAGTGACTTGGACAATATTTGCTCTTCCTCTTCACTGTGCTGCTGCAGAGGTATCAGAACCTTATAGATTGAGTCATTGGAATCTGTCGAAGAACAGAGAGAACATTTTTAAGAACAGTAAGCTTTTGCAACCATTAAAAAAAAAGCACTAGAAAGATGCAATTACTTCTCCCACTAGCTGTTTTACAAAAGTTAAAAGCAGTAATGCAAACATTAACACACCTTCTGTGTCTTTTCCTACAATTTCATGCTTTATGTACATCTCACTACAAAGTATTACTTACACAAACATAGAAGTGTGATGATCTGATTTTTTATATATGCTGTAAAACTCAGTGGATTAGATGATTCCTGTTGTTCAAGCTTATATTTCTGTAGAATATTCAGCTTAAATTTTTGTAGGTAGATAAAATAATCCCCATCCTAGAACAAACAAACCAACAACCCATAAGTTTGTCTTTCATTTACAAGGAGAAGAAGTATTATCTTACAGGGAAACCAATATTAAGATATTAGTTATGCCACATTTTGAATGTTAGGCAAAATTATGAAAGTACATGTTTTCTTCAGGCTGTACAGCATAGTTCCAGAAAATCTGCAGATTCACGTAAGTAAAGAAAATTCTTAGCTCATGCAACAAATAGTTTCACCAGGAAGAAGCAATGAATGAGATTCAGGCCATTGAATGAGCCAGGATCATCCACCCCAAAACTTCACAACTTCAATTTAACAGTTGTATCAGAAACAAATACAGGATAATGACTTCAGCAAAAAGTCATAACATAAATGAAACAAATGATTTTTTTTTCAGGAAAGCACTTGTATGTGCTGATAATAAAGCTGTTTTTTTTTTGTTGTTGTTTGATTCCTTTTGTTTTTAAACTTACTTTCTCAGTAGCAAAAATTAAGATGGGTTCTTGACCTTCCAGAAAAGCTTCACTCCACCTAAGAGAGAAAGCAGCATTATCATCTTTTGAATTCTATGTCTATATGCAAATTCAGCCCATTATTACTTAGGTAGTCTCTTATTTTCCTCTCTGTAAATAGTAAGATATTAAAACTGATATATTTAAAATAACTCAACCCACTTTGGTCTCTGGATTCCTCGTCCCTCAAAAAGGGTCAGTCTGCATTATCACCAATTCCTTTGATCAAAAAAATCAAGCTTCATAAGGTAGTATTACTTACTTAATCACTTCATCTGAGATAAAGTTTTCAATTTCTTGTTGTGGAGCTTCCAAAAGGACATCTAAGGTTCGAACACCACCTCCTTTGAATAGTACCAATGGCTCCCCATGGGGTAGAGAATGTATCCTGTATACATCTGCTGAAAGCTGTAGAGAGAGGAAAAAAAGAAAGAAAACAACAACATCTTCAAACTATGTTCTTCAGTAGATTACCTTGAAAGCTAAGTGTTCTGTACATTTTCTTTATCAATTCTCTTAGTAAATAAATATATGGAAGAGTGAACTTGCAGTTTTTAGCAGGTATTTATTTCTGAACCATCATAGACTACTGCAAGTCACTACCTGATGAAAGAGTAGGAAAAGCCCCTAATGAACACCATATTTCTGAATTACATCAGACAAAACATAACTGAGGATTCTTCAAAGAAAATCCTTAGAAACAATACCAACCAAACTAGCCAAATACTAACAGAATACTAACCAAGTGTTATACTTTGATGATAGTCACTCACTTCAAGTGGATTCTCTGCAGTACTCCAGAGCATGAAGAAGGCCAAGTTAACAAAACATTCTACCAAAGCTTAATGCTCGCAGTACTACGAAGATTAATCCTTTCCTTCTCCCAAGATTCAAAATGTTTGCATAAAAATAAGATACTCACTGTTGCTTTAAATACTTTGTCTAAGTTAACATCTTCATCCTTCCATATTCTTAAAACCTTAAAGAGAAGAACTGTTTGGTAAGTGAATAAGTACATATATTTTGCATTACACAAAATACCAGCGATTACATGCTACTGACACAACACGGGAAAAAAATATGGAGGCATTCACAGTAATTTCAGTGAAAACATACGTAAAGGAAGTTTTCATGAGAAGAAGCTAAAGAAGCAACAACAGTAAAAATACCAAACAAAAACCACCACCAACTTCTCTATCTTCATTCACTCAGAAAACCTGGAGTCACACATTGTTTTTGAACAACAAATAAAGAATCTCACCTTGTCGTCATGAACAGCAATATATTCATGAGTTTCAAAGTTGCACACAACTGGACACGTTATCATCTGTCCATGTTTAACTGACCAACAACCTAGCGGCTTCTGGTCTGAAACCTACAAGGGTCAGAAAACACAGAGTTAAGACATAACATGGTTCACCTGCAGATTTCTCATACGACAGCAACATTATAAAGAAAGCACAGGCTAACAACATCTGCCAAAGTAAGAACATTAAAATATGGAAAGTTCCATATTGGAACACAAGTTTTGAGTTCTATTAGTATTCTTTTTTTTTTTTTTTTGATAGTAATTGGACAGGCTTATGCTACCAAGCCCAGTGATCACGCTAAACATTCTCATAACAAACATATTACTTTTATTCACTAGTGAAAATATGCACAGAAATGCATCTCTCCTCCCTGCATTACTACAAGGAGTTAATACTACTTACTGAGAGGAAGATCAATGAGTTTTGCTGGCTAAATCAGCCTTGTTTGTGATTCATGTTGTTGCTTAGAGGACATTTAACCCCTTTTCCCTACTCTAGAAGTACGGCAGACAAATCCCACCAACACCCTGATGTTCTCACGTATGCTCTTGGGAACAGCACTAAGGATCCCGAAGGACACTCTGTGATGCTGCGATTAAGATGCAACTGACATGAAAACCAAAGATATAAAAACGCTTGTCTCAAATTTTGTCCTGGGGCCACTGCAGTGAACGGGGAGGTTTAAAAAGCCACCGGCAACTCCAGGCGCGGGCTGCAGGCCCCGCAGGCCCCGCGCCGGGAGGCGGCGGCTCGCGGCTCCCGCGCTGACAGCCGCGCAGGCCGCGGCCGCCCCGAGGGGCAGCGCGGTTACCTTGAAGAGCGTGGCCGTCCTGCCGCGGTCGGTGAGCAGGACGTGGTCGGAGTCGGGGCCCGGCTCGAGCGCCAGGACGCCCGCGCCCAGCCCCACGGCGCCGCTGGGCCCCAGCCCGCACAGCGTGAACGCCTCGCACAGCGCCGCCATCTTAGCGCGCGGGCGCCGCTCGCGAGACTCGCCGCCTAGCGGCACCGCGCGTGCGCGCATGCGGCACGCGCACGCGCCCGGCACCCCGCGCACGCGCTGGGGAGGGTGCGCGTGCGCGGGCGGCGGGAGGGCGGGAAGGCGCCACTGCTCCCTGAGGCGACCGCGCGTTACCGCCCGTGACACGAGGCGTGCGGATAAACGTGCAAGCATGCGCTGTTATTAACCCCTGGGAACAGTCCATGTAAACGTGGAAACTGGGTAGGGAGTCTCTTGTGGCACAGAAAGTGAATCTCTTTGCAACAGCCTTCAGTTTTACTAAATTTATGTAACCCGTAAAACTGGGGTTACAGTTCTTGTCTACGTACTCCCAATGAAGTTGTAGTAAGGCTTTGCTGGTTAGTATTTTCAATGTGCATAAACTACCGTGCCTCTTGGATATATTGTTACAAAATTATGCAAGAGTCAGCAGTTATTTAAAACACCATTACAAAGCAGTGCAATTAACTGCATTTAGTTTCATTTATTCAGTTGTCTTTTCTGTGTTTTGTGCATGTTATTAATCAGATCATTTTCACTGCTATTCATACGGTGGTGAGCATCTGATCATGGTATCATTTATATGCATATTAGCCCAAGCACATCAGATAAAAGACTTCTGTCGTTTTGCACTTACACAATAAAATTGTGCTGTCTTTAAGAATATTTTAACATACATCTGCCCTATGAAATATATCTCATAAAGGGTTTTTATGAAGAGTGAGGTTGCAAAATTTGTTCCCCCGAAAGTCAACCCAGCCCTACTGATTTTAATTTTTAATCGCTGTTCCTGTTTGCAGCTGCCAGGGGAGGTGCTACCAGCACCATCATTCAGGGGCCTTGTGGGCACTTTGTGTCTGGGAATCCTGCACGAATCGGGGCTCTTGGTGAGGAATCACCAGGCTTTGGCAGGGTGGAAGCAGAGCCGAAGCCTGGCAGGGTGGAAGCAGAGCCGAAGCCTTGCAGGGTGCCAGGCGCAGCCCCACTGCGCGTCCCTGAACACTGCTCCTCTGGGGTTATCAGATCCATGCCATGTATCCCGAGCGGGATGTGTGCCCTACACCCTATCACGGAGGCAGCGGGTCACCCTGTACCTGGCGAGTGTGTGAGCGTGTCTCCAACGCCAGGCATGTTTCCTTTCTTCCTTGGCAGCAGGACGTCTCATCTTGGCTGCGTTAGTTCACTCCTGTTAGTGCTGCTGGTCACCCACAGGTTAAGCTCTGCTGCAAGCACTCTTTTAGCAAAGCCGTAATGTCACTAACCAGTGCTCCAGCAAAGCGTTAAGACGCCCTGCATCCTGGTATCTTTTAATGTTACCCATTCATGTTTAATTTTAGCTGTCTGTGATTTATCTTACAGAGACATTTAATAGTTCTTAGAACAAACGCTGTTGTCTCTATCTTCAATAGTTTCTAGGCCTATGTTTATTCCTCATATCCTGCCCTACACAGTCATGAAGCATTACTATAGTGAACAAGCAGCCATTCTTTCAGTGCTTAATTCTGTGGAGTAATCCTGTGCTTAAAAGCTTAAAGAATCACTGTATTTTGTGATTGTGTATTTTGTGATCACAAAAATGTGACATTTTTGTTGACTACTACAAAATGACTTAGCTATAAGGGATGCAAGACTCTTACCTTCTAAGAGGTTTCGTGTGTTCTTTTCCAGAATTTGCCGAAACACTGTGCTGCCAAACCCTGCATGAAGAGTTAGAAGTGTTTTCCTACTGAAGAACTTCTTTCGTCAACTGAATGGTCATTTACAAATGAATGGGTAACATCAGATTGATGCGACACCTGCCATGATAAAATCTTGAAAGAGCTTTAGGAGCAACAAAACCTGAATTGCCTCCTCAGTGAATGTCCCAAGTGACTTGAATTTCACTTACAATACCCATTCTTTGGGCAGCTTATTTTGGAACAAGGGATTTGCAGAGCTGGAGGCAGAAGTGTTAATGGCTGTTGGAGACCAGTGAAAGAAAATAGCTGCACTTGTAAAGAATAACTGTTGGTAGTTTATTTACAACAAATGCAAGGGAAAATACAGTATTAAAAATAAATAAATTTGAAAAAAAATTAGAAACAAAGTGATGCGAATGAAAAATATGACCATCAAATTGTCCTGGATAGCCTTGCATTATCTAACATACAGAGCATTTCAAAACTTGGTCCTTCTTTGATGGTAGTGCTGTATTGGCTAATGTAGCTGTCGTAACACTAAGTAAATGAATTACTGGACATTCAGAGTCACATGGAATTGTCACAGAAATGAAATAAAAACATGAATCTGTTGCAGTGACACCAGAAAAACACAGGTGATTATAATCCAGTGACCGTGCTGTTTGTTTAAAGCAAAATTTTGTTAGACTTATTGAGCATTTTTCAACTTACACATATAAAACTGAGTCCAAACAAGGAAATGGAAACGTTCCTATTGACAAGTTCATGAATTCTCTCTCACTGCACTCACTAACTCAGAAAAAGCGTATACAGTTGATGCTAGCAGTGTTTTAAAGTTGCAGTGCAGCAAGCTTCAAAGCGGTTTGAACAGAGTGTAGCCGTCTTGTTACAAAATGAAAGTCAAAGAACAAATATTTTTATTTCAAAATCTCTACAGCAGCAATTAATGCAAACTGGCTACTAGATGTCACAAAATCACCTTCCAGAATAATTAAAAAAGCCAAAGAGTAAGGTCAAATAGTTTCTTTCTACAGGATTTATCCAGTCATTTACATAATCAACCAGTACATTCAGAAGAAATCCCATTCAGTAAGTGTGTCAGGAACAGGTTGCTCCTTACAGTCTCTATGAATACTCATTTTTACATTTATTAGATCAGCTCTTCTGAAGACTGCAGTGAATTGACAGTTACTTTGTCATGATTGTGCTCAACGAAATTCATGACAGTAAGAGCAAGTCTGGGGGAAGTTTCTAATAAAAAGGTAGGGAAAGTGATGGTGTTGTGGGAAGTACATTCTTCTTGCTGCATATTCTCTGGACAGTCACAGCAGAGCTGTGTGTAATTCTTCGGTCACTCTGGCAGCCGTCAGGAAGACACAGCTATTTTGATGCTTCAGCTTTGCTGCCTGGCACCATATGCTACAGATGCACTCACTAGCTAATTACATAATGTATATTTTGGAGAAAAAAAAAAGCGAACACTTCCAAAATACTCTCTTTTTTTCTTCTAATAAAGATGTTTCAAAAAACAACAAAGAGTACAGTGACAAAATCAGTAATGAAAACAGACTGCATTCCCTCACGATGTGTCACCAACTATTCTGACCTTCCATTTTATTTATTTGTGTGTGTGTAAAGACTTTTCTGGGGAAAAAACACGGTATCCTACATTAAAAAAAAAAAGATGTTTAAAGATAACATTAATGAAATGATTAATGACACAAGTGAAAAAGCAGCCTGAACAGAACACCTTGGCTGATGTTGTGCAGCCCATAAGATGCCCGTGGTGGTTTCTCCCACAAGCACTGGAGCACTGCAGATCATTTATCTGCCTTCCTCAGTAAGCACAATGCAGGCCAGATGGACGATCCTAATTTTGGCCTGAGGGAAATTCAGGCTCTTTCCCAGTCGTTAGACCCGATTCTCCTGTGGAAGAGCACGGAGCTGGACGCGGGTCGGGCAGCAGCGCGTGCGGGCAGGGCCACGGCGCGGAGGTTGTCATTTTGTCCACCACGCGACCAGCATCTTCTGTTCTCCCACAGACCTGCCGTGCAGCTATTGAGCTGTGTCCTATTCCAGATACCAATAACTTTCATATATTCATTATCCCCAAACCTACTTCATACGATTATCAATGTGAATCCCATGGGATAGGAGGTGAAACAGTTCCAGTTGCTAAAACATATATATAAATAGCTAAATGTATATATTATTTATATATATATATGTGTGTGTGTATGTATGCAAATTCACTGAAAAATAGAATTTCAGGTGGGGAGGACCCAAGTGATTTGTACATACATCAAATGCAGGTAATGAAACCCAACCAAGCACTTTCTGCCTTCAAAGGTCTCCTTTCTCTGCCAATACTTGAATTTTGCTATTACTACTAATAAAACAGATTAGACCAGTTATGATCAGTTAATTCATACATTCTTCTGTGAGAAGATGCCATGAACTAATGCGGGAGTTTTGTTTGCCACATTTCAGTGGCTGTTTTACTTGCAAAAAAATCATGATCCGTTGGTTTACTAATCACTCAAAGTTACTGGCTTGGAGAGTAAAGGAAGGCAATGGATCACGCGACTGGGAAAGGTTCTCAGTGAGCTTAGGGTTAAAAAAGGGAAGGGAAGGGAAGGGAAGGGAAGGGAAGGGAAGGGAAGGGAAGG
>NW_020455710.1:3219135-3288969 GCF_003342845.1 Nothoprocta perdicaria
GGAAGGGAAGGGAAGGGAAGGGAAGGGAAGGGGAGGGAAGGGAAGGGAAGGGAAGGGAAGGGAAGGGAAGGGAAGGGAAGGGAAGGGAAGGGAAGGGGAGGATCCCTGCTGCTGATCCCTGTGGGACAATGGGGCAAGACCCATTTCTAGATTTTCATTGCGGAGATCAAAGGGTGGTTTCACCCAGCCCGGGAAGGGCCCTTCTCTGTCCTTCCTGTCACCCTGCCTGGGACTGAGCAGCCCGGGGCTCCTTTGCACTTTGTAGGTGACAGATTTTAGTCACCTCTTTGGAGACAATGGGAGATCCGGGGCGGCCTCAGGCTAGTGGATTGGGCTGCTTAGGGAAGATGAAAGGCAGGATAAGGAAGAGCCCGGAGGAATCTCCTATTTTCTTGCCTTTACACCAAGGTCTTGCACCGGGATTAGTTTTACGGTGAGGACAGGGCAGAATTCACTGGTTCTCCTCCCAAGCTGGTTCAAAATAGCTGTTTGTTTTTCCATCTACACATAGGACAGGAGTCGTGAACACCAATACAGACTGAAGAGATCACAGAAGTACAGGGGAGGGCTATTAAAATACATTATTTACAAGAAAGGGTGGCTCCTTTTACAAATTCTGTGCAAGATAGAAATAGCTGAATGGCCTCAAAGTTAGTATGATTAATTACAACTGGGGCTTCCATACAGTGATACTTCAGGTTTGAAAAGCTTCGTGTTAGCCTGGCCCCAACTCCTGAGTCATATTAAGCAAAATGTGAATCCAAACGATTGTTGTGGGTGTTCAAGTACAATGAGCTGCAGGTCAAAGGTTTAAGAACACATATGAGAAGCTTGAGTGGAGGAAGGATTGAAAAATCAGTCGACAGAGCGGAAAATGGGACTTTTTTCCTGTTAACCCTGCATTCTAGTTGGCACAAATTTGCCTCAGAAGTCCTTGGCAGCTTTACTAAATACCTACTCCTAGTTATAAATGGCATGACCTAGATGAAGATTTGTAGCTAGGCAAACTGCTACAGAAAGAATTTTTTTTTTCTTTTATAGGATTCGCCTCAGATTACTTGGTTGCGTCTCAGAAGATGTGCCATATGGCTTGGAACACCTCAGGAATATATGAATTACGTTCTCTTGCATGCACTTCTCTGAACGTTTTAAGAATCATATCCGAGTAAAGTAGCAATCTCTCCACAGCAGTAAGATTATTTTAAACAAAAATCAAGCAACCAACCGTCATGACCTTTGAGTTACTCTTCCTGTGGTAGACATGGCTTATCAGAAGGAAACATGCTGGGTTCAATTTAAAGGTTTTTCTTCGCCGGGTCTGGAAGAGTGAGAGTTTCTGGAGCAGACTTTTTCCGAGGCCGCTCTTTGGGAACTGTCAGGAATTCAGGAGCATCTGTAGAGAGAGGAGTAGACGGAGCACTAGACGGAGCACTGCGGGTTGAAGAAGGCATTGCAATGTTAGAGATAGATATTGTAGGCGGGAAAATCCCAATTTTCTTGTTGGTGGCTTCCTGAGTTGCTCGTTCGAAGTCTCGCACTTCATCCATTGTCATGTCTTCAACAAGAAGAAAAGAGAGAGAAATGGCCGGTTAGAATCGTTTCATGGGAGCATTTCCTTAACTCCAGCTCCTGAGCCTGTACTGAGCGTAACCGGGAGCGCTCCCTCTGGAGCGGCTACAAAACTCACGTTTTGGAGGCCGTTACAAGGACACACACGGCACCGTCACACTGGCTGCTTACTGTGATTATTGAGGGAGGGAACATTTCTTTCCCCAAACAGCTCCCACCAATTCCTAGCTGCAGCTCTATGCACAGAGCTCAGGCCAATATGTGCTTTCCATAGGCAGAATCTAAAAAGCTCCTCGTTTGCTAAAGCCACCACACCTTTCCAGACTTCCCATCCACAGCCAGTACTTAAGTATTTACGGACAACTGACAAATCTGCTGCTTGCTCCCTGGAAATGAGATGCAGGATGAGACTAGATTGGTTGGGTTAAAGCCACATTGCAATGGAAAAACAGCTCCACGGAGCAGCGGTTAGGGGCAGCGAGGGTCTCCTGCGGGTGACACGTGTGTCACGCTGCTGCAGGCGCCACAAGAGGGCAGCGCCAGCTCGCGGGGACGGCGCCGAGCTGCGCTCCAGCCTTCCTATCACATCCTCAAGGAGCCACATCTACCAACACATCCACGGAGCAAAGAGCCAGCAACATCTTCCTCTGTGCACTGCTTCAGCTCTGCACGCCCTGCAAGGCATCCTCTGGGCCAATTCAAGGAAATTTACTTTTCTTTTTTTTTAAACCCTCAACTGAGATTTCTGCTCCACACTGACACCACTCAGGATGCCTCTGGTGAAAGTAAGGGGGACTGAAGAAATTTGTGCCCATCTTGATGCGGGAGGATGGTGGGACAGGGCGAACTTGTCTTCTGTACCCGTGTAAGAGGAACCAGGGTTTGCTGTGTCTAGACTTGCTGCTGAATCCATGGCTACTACCAGACTCTACCCTTTCCTGACCAGTGTCTTCAATTTGTGCGACGCCACTATGGATGGCATGCTGCTTGGCACGTATTTTCAAGGCAGAGACAGTCAAGTCTCATAAAATCATTTTATGGGCTCTCCTAGCTCTGAAAGAACATAAAAACATAGAAATAAAAAGTAATGATATTTTAATCAATTTGAATTACTGCACGTTGTGAGTGTCTGAGACGTGGTCTAGCAACAGCACTTATCATAAATACGGCAAAATCCTATACTTCCAAGACACAGATACTTCTTAATATTGCCCAGCTGCATGCATCTGTAGCCTTGGCTGCAAAAAGCGATGTGAGGGAAGCTTGATGTTGTATTAAAACATCATATTAAATGAGCAAAACCAGCCATGTTGCCAGCTGCCTTCTCCCTTCCCTCTAGATTACATCCCAGGGACTTGTTCAGCCCGCAGAGCTCTGCCAGTTAGCAGGAATGAGGACTAAGCTATTTTCAAAGCTGAGATAAGTGCTGGAAATAAAACAGATGGTCTCCAAGGAACTGCATCTACTTCTGCTGCAGATAGATTTGAACCTGCTTCACTCCTTTACATCCTGTCTCACTCTAAAGCAGGGCATACAGCGTTTCTGAACTTGGACCATTTAAAAGCACGTGGACATCAAAGGAGCCGGTGCAGCCGCCTCAGCTCGCTGCTGAGCAGAGCAAAACTTGCCTTGAATGAGAGCGAAAGGGGACAGGCAGATTTCCCACTTTACTGGCCATTAAAGCAAAAGGATTTCCTGAAGTTTTGTTTAAGTGGCGTCCTCCAAGACTGTCCATTCTGAATTCGGATGCGAATGCAGTGCCCTTTCAGTTAAGTTCTGTGCTTTATCTCATGCTCCCTTCTGTGCTGATAGTCGCTCAAGTAAAACTAGTCCTCACCCTGAGCTAAAAGGATGCGGAAACACGTGGCTGCTCACTGCTTTTAATAATGCTCAAGCTTCATTGCTTTTGGGTTTTTTTTTTTTCTCATAAATGACAAATTCTGTCCTGCCCTCAATGGCAGTTTTGATACACACAAACTAACTAAGAATGTCAGACTTTTTAGTCAAAAACAAATCCTGGAATGTAACGTCCAATCCAGAATGGATTCTCAAGTCAGTAATGGGGTAAGAAGTAACTTTGATGTTAATGGTATTGCAGCAATATCAAGACAAGAATAAAGCTCCCAGGTATTACTTAAGGAACAGCTTCTCAGTCTGGCCAGAGCCTTCCGGGAACAAGAACAAGGGCAGCACTTCAGGGTTTAAGAGTTAACCCTTCGTGCCTTGCCCAATGCTTGTTACACGTAAATGCATCATTGAGTTGTGGGGCTCAGTTAGGAGAAACAAAAGAAAAATAATGTGGTTTTTTTTTGACAGCATTAAAATTACAGAGAAGTAGAATTCTATATAATTCTACAGAATACAGAATATAGAATTATATAGAAATAAGTTCATAATCCCTTAGCAATTTTTCCTGGTGAGGCAAACCAGGAAAGTTTTATCTGTTCCATAGAAATTTTCCACTCTCCATGTTCTTGGCTTTTTGACTAATGCACTCTGAACTCCTGCATAACTTTTAAACTACTCAAACAAGAGAAGGTAAAAGAGATACTTAAACCCCCTGCTAGGCATTTTAGGCATCCAGCTGAAATGTGAGAGTTCTGTTTTGCTGGAAGACAGGGAGTTGTGCGAGTGCAACCCCGCCCTTCCTTAGAGCAGTCCCGTTCACCGTGCAGAGAAAAGTGGGATCGCACTTCCCGGAGACAGACTCTGCTCCCATGGAAGCAAAACTTGCCCTGAGTTGCGTGGACTGGCCGGCAAGATCAGCTGGTTGGGAGTTGGTTGCTCTTCGCTGATCTGTGCGGGGATCTCTGTGATCTCTATGAGCTGGGGGGGGGCAATATGTTTTAAAAATCGACATACTCTTGCTTTGGCATGGCTCTCTATTTCATCCACAGTAGATGAATGTTGATTGCAAACTTTAATGTTGGTTTTCTCATGCATATTTTTCTCGTATTCTCGAACATCATCCATAGTCATATCTGTAAAAAGTTCAAAATTGTTGGCATTTTCCATTGGTTCAGTGAAAACTTTTTTTTCCTCTCAAGGAGAAGGTTCTAGGAATACATACACTTTTCAGCAGAAGCCAAAAAGGATTAAAAAAAAAAAAAAAAAAAAGGCAGGGAGCAACTAGCTTTATGAAAATTGACTCATAAAGGTAGTTATATCAGCCAAGGAAGGTACAGAAGGTTAAGTCCAAGGGAGTCAGAGAACAGGAAGGAGTGGAAATTGTTTAGGAGTATCTGTGTAACAGAAGAGGTGAAAAATACTGAAGTGCATGTCTTGGCAAGGTGAGAATCTTCTAAAAAGCTTTTAGAAGATCCCTTGGAATAGAAAATAGAAGTAAAACTACTGTAAAGCTTACCTTTCTCGGAACTTGCGGAAGGATTTTATAATGTTAGCTTTGCATGCTATGTCTCATAGCCAGGAAACTCTTTTAAGACACAATCAGCTTAAATTCCAGAAACTACCACTTAATTACACTGCTCAGTGGATTACTAGTGAACACTTTAGTAGTTTTGTGGCCTCAAACCATTGAACAGATTAAAAAAGTTCTACAATTCAGGCAAATTCTACTGGATTTGTTTATCACTGCCTAAGCATGCCTGATGTTGAACTAGTGAAAAGTCTCTTAGTTGCTTGTTACGTAACTCTCAGCAATTGTGGGGTATTTTGAAATGTTTTTGTCATAAATCATGGGGTTTTTTTAGTAAAAAAAAAAAAATCCAATTAGCTAAAATTACTCCAAAATGTGTACCACCTCCAGTAATGTAACCTCATTACAGTTCTTGAGGTTATCGTTTTTCTCAAGTTTATTATGTGCCACTTGGATTTGAGAAATCTTTTATCACTCCTTGTTATATGATATGAGACTCTTGCTTCACAAGGTTCCTTTTAAGGGAAGATATAACTTCATCTATTTTATCAATAACACAATGCAATCCTTTATCAGTGAAAACCAAGTGCAGTGTAAAATATTGATCAAAATGAAACATGGAAGTTACACCAACATTAATATTCTTTCAAGCTATTCTTTTGCTGTTATCTGGAATGAAAACCAAGCTTACAAGCTATGTAAGGAACATGCATTTTTGCCAAGCAAAGAACATGCATTTTCTTAGTTAGTAATATTGTGAAATAGATTTTCTTAATAACAAAGCTAAATACAGTTCAGTAAATTTAATAACAAAAAACACATTCATACTTGTAACAGTAACATAGTACGTTAATAGTTGATTTCAATATACTGATTATTTCATTCAGGCTAGCTGACTTACATCGTCTCAGAATCATTCTCAAACTTTTAATTTAAAAGAGGATAATAGACACACTGAAGACACACATATACGACCAAAAACAGATATTTTAAAAAAACCTCTCTCCACTCCCCCATAAAAAGAACAATACCAAAAGAGCAGCACAGATCAAATGCATTAAATTATACTGGTTGTGTAGAAACCGGAGCTCACTAATTCTGGATAGTGGAATACTCTTTATTATTACACTTTATTTTAGAAATACTTTCTAGTCTGAACGATGTAGGTACATGGGCTGCAGACTGCACAGACAGGTGCCTAAATTAACCTGCTGCATTTTCTATTTTTTTAATAAATCTTGCTATATGTTTAGCCTTTATTCATATTTATTTTAGCAAGCCTGGGTGTTTTTTTAGGTTTTGTGCTTAACTTGACAGTTAAGTACTAAAATCAACTATATTATTTAGTGAATACTCTCATTAGGACAGGATACAAAGCAAGATAATTGTGTACTGCGCTATTTAATTTATGGAAAGAGTATTTTTGGCAGGGTTCACTGAGAGGCAAGGTAGGCAATTTGCAGCCAAATGTTTTGGGGGCCTAAAATGATCCCATATGTTTAATTTTATAATTATTCACTTGTGCTCTGTATCAAGAACTTTGCAGAAGTGCAGCTAACTCTAGGTTTCCCCATAACATTTACATCTTGCTTTAAAATATATTTTGGGATAGTTTTATAAGCTTTGGTGAGAAGCCAGGAACTTTACATTTGTTTAAAGTCATCAGTTAAAATGTCTTTGTACTCTCTTTGATTGCCATATTATATTCATAAAATCCGAATACGTTATATATAAAGACCTATCACAGATTCTGGAAGAGAAACAGAACTCTAATGTTACGGAAATAGTTAAATATGAAAGGAAAAGGTACATAATTGTATCTGTTTGAAAAAATCATTTGAAAACAGTCAATTTTGAAAATATCTCAAGTGATTATCTTGGAAAGTATCTTCATTTGCAAGATTTTCTCCGTTTCTGGGAAAAGGAAGTATATTCTAGATAGCTAAAGAGAACTAATGTTCTCAAAGGTCTTTATTTCAATTCATGCATACACATGATCTAGGCTCGTGTAGGGAGATAATGGATCACTACATTTCTTGTAAGAAATCAATAAAAAAAAAAGAAATCAGGTATCTTAAGAACTCTTATTACTGGATACTCATTTATGGCTACCTGCAAATAAAAACCCCCACATATATTTTAGCTGATTTTAGTATTTTTAAGAGCATTACAACACAAGCTTTCTCATGCATTGTTAAATTTATACTAATATAAATTGTGATTTCAAACAATTTTTTTTCCTAAAGTTTCAATTAGTTCGATCAAGTTGTAGATAGGTTCTGGTATAAAATTATGCAACTTTATGAAGTCACTGAAGAAGTCACTATGTGTTTACCCCAGCTGCCATCACTGAGTCTGTATCTGCGCTATGCTGAATGTTTCTGAGTTCTGATGAAAGACAGATGTCATTTTTAACCATGAATGGCCCCATACAGTATTTTCCTGAAACTTAAGCAGGGTCTGATATAATCTAAGCAGGTTCCCAAATGCTATTCTATGTTATAAGAATGTTCTACAAGTATCTCTGATTATGGTGACATCATATTGAAAATGTATGTAAAAAGGACTCCAGTGAGTTTACTGTACAGTGTACATACCTATAAATATGTAAATAAATATAGTTGGTTGTGTTGATGTTTAGAACTACCCTGTACCATTGAAAGTGCCCATTCCCACAGCTGGTGCAGGGATTCAGAGCAGTTTTTACATGCAGCTGCTGTTGAATCCGACTGAGTAGGTTTTATATTCATATCCATTTTGCAGAAAGGACTTTAAAAGCTCCTTTTTTTTTTATTTGCAATTTATATTAACAGTCTAAAACCTTCCTGAAAAGCTGAAAATGTGTTGGATCCTAGGCCTTAAAAGTTTACAGTACGGAAATGATTCCATGTTAGTACAGTCTTACTAAGAAGCTTTACTCAAACCTGCCTGCTGTTCTCCATATACAGATGACTCTGCAGGGAGAGCTTCCATCCACCTAAAACACAGAGTACCTGGACATATGTGTGTACTCCAGGATACAGGGAAATACAGAGGGCCCATTTTGGTACCCACTGTCTGTCTAAAACACAGCCTATATTTGTATAAAGAACCTGCTCTAAATGAGCTGTTCATACTCCAGAGAAATTGAATGTAATTCCAAGTCTTTCATGATCAATTCATATTTATATTGGAACCTGATGGTCTATGAAAGCCAGTGAAAATCTGTCATTTTTTATAAGCGTTGGATCAGCCCTTTTAAATGTGTTTAATCGGGAGCAGACTTACCATACCACTCATCAACCCAGGCAAAAGCCTGCCGGTGTCCAAGCAATAGGATATCTCTGACCACCTGCAACATAAGGAAACAGAACACCCTTTAATAAACAATTTAGAAAAGTAAAACTGCTGTCTTTCAGATTTAGGTCAAAAAATGTTCTGACACTTCTGTCACTAAAAAGACATACACTAAAGAATCACAGAAATACTGACCAAAAGGGACCTCTAAAGGTCTTAGAGTCCAATCTCCCACTTGAAATAGGACTATTGTCACCTCCAGATCCGGTCCATATGGCTTTAGCTACCTTGGGAATCCAACTGGGAATAGTATGTACAGAATTCGTTAATCTTTGGAAAAGTAGATGGGAACCTTTTTCCCTTTCCCCGTTATTTTTTTCAGTTCAATACTCTGAGTGTAAATATCAGTACTCTGAGAAAACATTAGCATTTGGCAGTTATGCCATTTATTAATTCTTTAGTAGACCGATTGGAAAACTCTCTCACTACATGTCTGTAAGAAGCCCTGCACATCCTGGTTACATGTAAATTACTCATTTATACTCCCAAATAATTTAGGTTTCATCTTTAGCACAGCATTGAGAAGGCAAGCGCTAGTTGTCTCAAGTTTTGGATCTGAGCAATTACAGACTTTGGCAAGTTTATATGTGGAGATGAACATTCCAGCTGTACTCCAGATCTTCCAAACCTTGAGAAAGGCCTGAGAGCAGGTTCAGCTGATCTCCCTAGCTCCAACACAGGGTGTGTGTTGCAACACATTCATGTGCTGCATAGCGTTCTGCTCATGCAAAGGGTAGGAAACAGCTGTTCACTGGCCTTGTGTACAAATTGCTCCACTCTGGTTTGAAGGCCCCAAACTTCAAATTTCACAGTCACAAGTTTATAGGAACACATAATTGGCTGGTGAGTCTCTCTCCAGCCTTCCTTTAAGTGGCCTCTCCCAGTCTTCTGTGACTTGAAATACTTAGGGTCCTGCAAAACAAGGGAAACACATTCAGAAATCCTGGACAGAAAGTCCAACTTATAATTTGCTAAAGTAAATGTTTTAATAAGATGTAAAATATCAAGACATGTTAACAAAAATATGAAAAAGTAGTATGAAATCTACTCAAATAAACATGAGGCTCTACAAAAATCAAATCCTGTCTTTTATCCAGATGCCAGTGAATTGATGGTAGGAGTATAGTCTTGGAGATGCTTTAAAGCTAATTTGATTTAGGAGTTCTTTTTTTTTTTTTTTTTTTTTTTTTTTGCTAAAGGAAAATATGACACGTTAAGCATGTGCTTAAATTATGTGCTAAGTCGGATATGACCAATGGAAAAAGTGATCTATTCTCATTAAGAATTTTCTGCCATTCAGTGTGAACTTATGTATCATTCAGCTGTACTCCTTTTTTTTTTTCCTAGTGTTTATAGTTGTGAAACTTTGCCATTAAGCCTTCTTTATCAAGCTCTAACGAGCTGATAGTCTTCTCTCCCTGTGAAAGTCATTGCTTTTATTGCTGACACATTCTTTCCTTCACAGAAATGTGAAGCTTGCAGTATAATAAGGTTTCACCTTTAAATCACCATAAAAAACAATTCAGTGTCATCATATATCAGAGCAACATTCCACTGTGTATCACCAGCTCATAGTCACATGGTGTTTGCCAGTCTTCTCATTCAATAAAGCTTGACCTCAGCTTGATCTGGATATTTTCTAGTTGAAAAGAGCTGTTTTATAACTAACTGCCTTAAGCAAATAGTGTATTTAAAAAGTATATACAGATATAGATACATAAATACTATGAGTAAATTAGAAAGGCATAGAATTCTGGAAAATGGTTCAGTGAATAAATAAACTAAAAAAAAAAAAAATTAAAAAAAAAAAGATTTCAAAGATTCCAGGAAAAAGTAAGAATTTCTAAAAAGCAAAATCAAAAGGAAATACTGGTTCCAAGGAAGGGGCTTTTGTTTCCTACATGGGTGTACAGTGCAAGTGCAAAGGAGCCTTGGTCTTGATTAAGCTCCTCAGAAATGCTCCTTAATAACAGTGTTATGGAGAGGTATTTGGTATCATTCACTGATAATGAGCTCTATAATAGAATAACTTCAATGCAGTCCAAAGGGATTAATGTAATTATTTTGGCTCAGTTTCAATGTACAGCTACATCGCACGACTCCTCGGATATGCCTCAAACCTGTGTTTTCCGCAGCCCCTCCAGATGCTGTGAAAGCAGCGTGAGGGTTTTGTTTTGCTTTGTTTTTGTAAAGTTAACCCAGCAGACAAGGGGTTTCATAGCAGAAACCTTTATAGTGATGTCCCACAAACAATCCATCCGCAGCAAGGCTGTTTTTCCAGGGCATTACTCCTAGTTGCAAATTTTAACAGGTCCCCGAGGTGACGCCTTTGCTTCCCTCAATCATATTCCTGCTTCTTGAAGGACAAGAAGTTCTGTCAGAAATTGGCTGGACAGTTTCAAGCAAACAGCCAAGCACTGGCGGACAGAATGGGCACCATCCATCTAATAGCTTTTATGGGAATGCCTTCCTCCTCAAAGCATTAATAGATTGATACTGCGTCCTGTTAACTGGTGAATGATAGACAGGAAAAAGAAAAAAAAAAACAGCAGAGAAATCTGCTTCCAGATTGCTGTGTTAAAGATGAAGATGGTAAAGATGTTACTGAGTGCGTGCTTAGAGCTGATACTCACTTCACTGGGGGCTGAATCTCTGCTCTTCCTTCCACCTTTGCACTTTTTATATAGGTGATGTGGTATTTCACTACCAGTGCAGTAACTAGGCTTTGGATTTCAGATTACAGGGCTAGTGCTGTGGGAGGATCTGATGATGTAAATATGGGGTAGAAATGAGGCTTTTTCTCCCTCCGCCAAGATGCCTCAAAAACAGCCACAGTTGGTCGTAACGGGAGTAAATCTAAGCAGAAATTCAACCACTGTCATCAGAAAATAAGGCGTGTGGTATATGATAATCCAGCCAGCCTTTAGGTAAACTCCCAACTGAAGACAGAGAAAGGCAAATTTCATCCGTTTATCAGTTGCTGCTACATCCTGTGCTGAACTCCTGCTGCAAACTGTCACTGTGGCAGCAGTATTATTTCAACTATCATAATGTTCTGGGCCTCTAATGCAAAAGAAGTTTTATTATTCTGAATGCACCTGGACAGTAGTAAGATGGATCAATTATGGTGCAGCTGTGCGAGAGTCAGAAGAAGACAGCAAATGAAGAGGAAGAGTGGCAGCTGCATGAAATGCTGCTATTTGGAGGTAAGTTTATTCCCTGTGTCCAACTTTCAACTGCTTTGTTATAAACAGGAAATGAAACACTGTGAATTCTGAGAACTTGGGTATGGTGGCAAAGAACATTCTGCTCAACAGCTCAGATCTACAGTAAATGTTTCATTTCAGTGAATGATTCACTTGAGGCCCTTGTTCCTCAGCACAGCTCAGTTTCAAGCTCTTTTATAATTCAGATGAATATATATATATATCTATATGGGGAATACACAGTGGTGGGTGATATTTGTTCACTGTGCTAATTGCAATACTGTCACTTGTATTAATGATATGTGTGTAATACATACACAAGTATATCTTCTATTTAGATAAATGAGAACAACACCACCGAAGTTCATTTTGTCATAAGCAATGAGTTATCTGATGCACAAACTCCAAGAAAGGTCACAGTGAAATTGTAGAAGGGGGGTTTTCATACAGAGGACCTTGAAAAATTTATGATATTGACATGAAGAGCTTACCAAGGACAGCTGAGCACTTTCAAGCTAAAAATAAAACAACTCGAATCACAAATACTAGGGCTGTTTCATCACGTCAGAAACAGCAATCCACCTGTACAGAGAGACTCAGAAACACTAAAAGCAAGCAGTTTAAGAAGCACGCGAAAGGTTTAAATGAAAAGTTTCTCCAAAACAGTACTATAAAAAAATAATGAAAATTACAGTCAAGAACCGAAGTGTTCTCGTCATTTAGGGGATGCATTTTAATCGTGGCAGAGAAGACGGAGCCTATTTCGAGAAGGTGCTAAGTATGCTGCCTCTGATCTGGAACTTGCATGTGAAAGGTCCACTGAAATGAAGAGATCACTGACATGCCCAAACTTAAAATGATTCTCATTGTTTTTACCCGGTCAGAATGCTTATCCCGTGGGATCTAATTCTTAAAACCTGAGGATTGTACTTTGCTGTTAATCACCTTAGCATCAATTTAGATCAATTTATATGAAATGATTTAAGAGCAGCCAACTTTTTATTACTGTAAGTAAAATACCTTTGAAGAGTTAACTGGTTTTAATTTTCTCTTAAAATAGTATTTGAAAAATACAATTTTGCATTTATATAAAATTTTTATATCATTCAGACTGAAAATGGACAGAAATCACATTTACAAACACAAAGCCTTTTTATAGTGCCTAAATTAGGCAAAAGGCCTCTGTAGTACTGAGAATCTGGCTTCATATTCATCATATAGTAGCATTAAAAACACATAGTTTGTAAACTTTAGAATATGTTGAATTCAGTTGTTATAAATTCAGTATCAATTACAGTATATGCAACTTAAATGCTATGATGTTCTCATCATTTTGGATGGAATTTGAAACAGAACTTGGTAGCCAACATATAAATCATGCATCAATACAGGAAAAAAATAACAGATGCTAGGCTATTTTTGTTGTTTAGGAGCATATAAGAAATTCTTGTTTGTTTGGAACCAGGTCTCTAGAATTGTCCTTGAAATAAACACACAGACTTTGACATTGTTTTCTCAGTTTACATATAGCTGCTTTTCTATATCATAGTTAAATCATATGAAAACTAGATTTAATAGCTATTAAAAATAGGAAAGCTTAAAAACTAGATGTTACCTTTATGTTCACAAATTATGGACCTGACAAACTGAGATGAAAAATCTTACATGATTTCTTTAAAGCATGACCAACTGCAGGCCAGTTCAGTAGCAGCTGCCATTCCTAAATAGGCCAGAAGACCATGGAGTTCAAATGAGATGACAGAACCAATAGGTTGTTTCATGAGGTGTTATATAATATTTGATACATAACAGATGGATTTCATTATGGAATGAAAAAAAATACTTTTCATTCTCCTGTAGACCAAATTTTGCTCTATGACCAGTACTTAAATATTGAAATAGGTTCTAAAAATAAAGAGTACATGACTTTTTGAGTCTGAAAAACATGTCTTCTGTGTTACAGAAATATTTTCTTTGGCAAGTCTTCATTTTCTAACCTAAAAATGATTGTGCATGATGTTCTGTGCAGTTAAAACAGCTGCCATACACACTGCCAGCTATGAATATATAATTGGCTCCAGAGGCAAATCACATCTCCAAAAC
Source organism: Nothoprocta perdicaria (assembly GCF_003342845.1). Taxonomy (NCBI): domain Eukaryota; kingdom Metazoa; phylum Chordata; class Aves; order Tinamiformes; family Tinamidae; genus Nothoprocta; species Nothoprocta perdicaria. Next base: position 3,232,726 of record NW_020455710.1, read on the forward strand.
AAAACGCAAGCACAGATCTGATCATTCTGCTCTCTAGCTGCTTGTTCTGAACCATCATTTTTCTTAAATTTGAGGTTAAAAAAAATGAAACCTCAGCTTCATTTACATGGTTGTTGCTGATTTCTAAAGAGTGAATTGCATTGACCTAAAAGAGATGGTTCCTCAGAGATGTGCACTGAACGGGAGCGATTTTCAAGGGATTTTCAAGAGAGCTGATGTGGCTGCTGCCTTTGATGCTCTGGGGCAGCTCTGCAGCAATGGAGAGTTTCTTTGCAGCTTCAGTCCCCCCTGGCCTCGTGCCCTGGTGCATCTGATTCTCACTGAAGGGTTTGTGCTCTTTGCTTGAGGTAGGGTGCTCGTATTGGTTATTAGCTGGACTGGGATGTCGGTATGGAAAACAGCAATGTTTAAAACTGCTCGGAACTGCACGCTTAATGGCTCAAAGAAAAGAAGAATTGTTCTACCCTGAATGACAATCAAAGGCCTGGTGCCGAGACTGAAGATATAGAAGTATTTCAAATGGTTCCAGGAATCACCTCTAAAAGAAAGTGTCAGGCAGGCTGGATAGAGAGAGTGCGATCGGCTTCCCCTCTAGTCAAAAGCTCAACAAATACCATTGATCAGGATAATTTCATTTAAACCTCTGTCCACGTCCATGAAAAACAACACTTCTGACAGCTTTTTAAGATGATGGCATCTTAAAATATATCTTAAAATACCGGTTGCTGATTATGAGGGCTATGTGAAACACATCAGCTGTGAAGCATCTGTTTCCGGTAATTGCAAACCACTAGCTTGTAATTTTTATCTACTAGTTTTGAAAACATGGAATATATACTGAATGTGGCCAATGCTGAAAGCATTCTTGATATTAAGTTTGCGGTAACAATTAGAGGTATGAAAAGCATTCCAACAAGCACAAACAAACGCCGTTTTACTGAAGCTTCTTACGACTATTTCATAGCCAGGCTGTCTCTTACCTCTGATTCTTTGTAATAGCGCTCAGGAATATCATCACTGGCAATATCAATGAAGCAGACTTCTCGCTCAAGATCTTTAGCTTCTTTGTCAAAAATCTGCAAGAATTAAAGAAACTTTAACACTGACACAGGCAGGAGTATCTTTCTATGTTTAAAGGCACCTGGCTTGGAACTACTGCTCCGTAGCTTTGCTGATAAAAACATACCTTGCCTGTTACGGGGCTGTTCCACATATTCCCCCTGTAAATAATACAGTTTTAGATTCTTTTGTCTCTGAAATGCTTTGAAAGTGGCAATACCGGATGTTTTTCCCAATCATTCACAACTAGGAGGAATTTTGCAACTATTCCAACTACACCTTACTTGCTGCTTGCACTATCCCAGACCACTTCTTCTAGTCCAAAAGTTCGATGAATGGCATTCTCACTTCTTCCATTTCCTAGCAGAAGTTCTTGTCTAATCATTTACATTTCTTACCATCTTAGAATGTCCTCACAAGATTTGCAGCTAGTGATTAATTCTCATTAATTCTCATTCTATTAGCAGTCGAAAATAAGAAGCCATTAGAGAACAAGACTGATTTCTTAGCTCTAATTCTCTTATTGCCTCTCCTAGACAAATAATCTGGGATGCTCTTAAAACCTGCAGGGAGGATGGGTTGATTGCAATTGTGATCAAAGAAACGAGAAAAATTAAAAAGTTTTAAAGGAAGAGATGAAAGGCCATGAAAAGAAGCATAAGGCCCCCAATCTGTGCAACTATATTTGTCAATGTGCAGAAAATGAATGGAGAGAACAATCTGTATCCTTAAGAACACAATGCAGAAAGGCTGAATACTAAATAGTATATTGGTAAGAACTAGACAAGCTTTACATTTGGAAGCCAAAGAGTTAATTAAGATTGAACTATACAGAAGCAAATAAATTTTAAAAAAATCAAAGAAACAAAACAAAACAAACAAACCAAAAACCCCACGAAGAAAGAATAACATTCAGACTAAGGTACTTTTTACTGGCTTTTTTTTTTTTTTTTTTTAATCTGTGACAACTTTCAGATATTTCTTTTAGAAAGTGATGGGTTAAAATATATCTGTTTTGGATTTGTTTTTAGGCAAGAAAACAGGGTCTACTATGCTGTGTGAATCATATTAACTTCTGTATCACCAGACAACCCCCAGACAACACATCCCTTACAGACTACTTAATCTTTACAATGAGATTTAAGTAGGATTAAAGTGGTGATTTAGCCTCAGTCTCAATTTTGTAAAACTGTGATTTATACTGTAAATGACAACAGCTTAGATAATACAGGATCATCATAATTAGGTCTGCAGCATCTTTTGCCAGCACACAACTGGGGCATTTAGGATTTCCTGTGCATTTGTGAGTTCAGCTGCAGTCAGCGTGGCCGCTTTCAGCCCGGGGTATCTTTAGTTCAGCGTCTGACAGAAACGATGTGCTCAAAATGACCGTCACTGAGTGTGTGAAGTGGATGGCACTGCACCACCAGCCATCGACTGACAATCCAGAGATGCTCAGTACCCTCATACAGAAACAACCCGAAAGAGAAGTGGTCCCTCCAGGTAACCCAGCCTTTGCTTTCAATATATTTTGCTTGCAATGATGCCTAGAAGGTCCTTGAGGCAGAGTGCAGGGTGACATTCTCATGCTCACTGGGGCTGAGGTAAAGCACAGCTGAACCCATCCCAGCTGACATTAGGGTCCAGCTTCCCTAAACAGTGCATTTACACGTACTATATCAAGTTTATTATAAGCTAGTTTCATGTTTCTAAGATAGGAAAGAAGAGTCCAGGAGGAACATGCTTGGCAACACCAAGGTCAAGGGGAAAGAGCAGAGTCCCTCAGTAAGGATGCTGGGACTGTCATTGCTGCACTACCGAAGGCCATGGATACAGCAGCCCAGCTGCCTATTTTTCTGAAAAATGGAATAAGGGGAGAAAAGAACATATTTATATATAATGAGAATCCTAACAAATTTCATCCCAAGGCACTAAATACCACAATGATCTGTCTTCAGTGTAAATTAAGCAAAAAATCTTAGATAAAGCCTGGAGAAGATTAACTGTGTACAGCCAAAGGCTCATAAATCTAGTCACAGCAGTTAGTATTTATACCCATTTTACAGTCCATGACCCAGGTTATATTATCATCATTTCAACAGCTCTCTATCTCGGGCACTTCTGAAGTGTAAATGGGAGGATCATCAGGAAGATATTTTTAAAGACCTTATAAGAATCTACTTCTTATTAAGATAAATCACAGACATTGCAGACAGCTGTAGAAAGCTTTAAAAAAAATCATAAAAGCCAAAGCTTATAAGACTATGGCCTAAAAATAGAACTAATGTTTTCTTTGTTTCTGTAATCCTGCATTAGAGGACATTTAAGGAAAAGACAGCTGGATATGAATAAACATGGGTTACTTCAGTTTTAGAGGACATCAGTTTTTAAATGCAAGCTTACACTCCGTTTATAAATTACAAACAAAATCACTTTTACACACAGTAATTAACAATTAGTATCAGAAATGCTTCTTTTTCATATGGCTGTCAGTAGAAATGTCACTCCAGTGCCTGAGGAGCGAGCATCTCAGGGAGTCAAGGTGACATCTCAAATAAAACCCCACAGTGAATGTGACACTCGCCGAGCCCACACCGCTAATGCAGCCCTGTGGTGCATGGCCCATGCTAATCCATGGACACGCTGTATTTGGCCCATCACTACAATTCAAAAGAAACAACTGTTACTCTGTACAGAGTACACTGCACTTAAATACTAAGAATAGAGATGGGGGAAAAAAATAGAGATGGGGAAAACAAACTAGCTTGGAATAAAATTAGCCTTTTGTGAGGTAAACACTGACCAATCACAACATGGATGAATTAATACCAGAATTATTTACCTGAGTAAAAAAAAAGAAGTTAATAAAGTCTATTAACAAAATCATACTTCCTGTGATTTCTGAACATTCAGTTAATTAGAAAGTTTAACAGTTTTCTTCTGTTTAACTTATGGTAATAATAATTTAATGAAAAGCTACTGTTCAGAAGGCAGATTTTGTGTATCCACATCCCAGTCCTCTGGTTACTTTTCCGATGGGCAGCAAGGTGTGCAGAGAGGGACTCAAGGTGTCTGCAGTTTGTCAGCGCTTGCGGTGTGGCTGCAGGCACCTGCACTCTCCTCTCCCTGGCGCCGCTGCTGGAATTTTTGCCTTTTGAAAGCAGCCAAAGCAGCACGTGCTGCATTTAAGTAAAAGATGCAAGAGGGAGGCAATTCTTGCAAATACTCTCATAACTCTATCAACACAAATACAGCACCGTACAGATGCCACCTACAGTGTTGTTTGTATTTTACAAGCCAGTCTAATCTTTAGAAATACTGTTTTAAATTTTAAAATAAACACTTCACTTTTTAAAAGACTCTTACGACTAAATATTGAATGGCTTGACTTTGTGGCCATTTGGTTAATGGTGCTGCAAAGCTGCAATGGAGCAGTGGCAATATTTGATGTCCTAACATGTTAATCCAATAGTGCTTCTGTTTTGCTAAGTGGAGAGTTGCCATGTGAACAGCTAGAGGCATCAGTGATGCTGTAGCACTAGAGAGCATCAATGGATGGATTTATGGCACTTTATTTCATCTGTACAAGTTTCATAAGTGTTTTTATCTAAATGATGGAATTTCCTTTTCGTTATGCACGTACTTTTTGGCAATATTTGTGCAAATCAAGTGCAAGCTCCAACAGATCAGAACAATATTGCTTGAAGCACATTTTGCATAAGTCGAAATGTTGATGAAGTCTAAGATACAGAAAGATCGAGTCCCAAAGTAGGTATCTTTCACTGGTTTATACTACCAAAGACAATTGAGAGGAGAAATTGAGGAGAATTGAGAGGAGAAATCAGGAAGACATTTGCATCAAGATACACTGTGGTAGTGTAGGCAGAATCTTACCAGACAAGGCAACATGTTAAATGTAATAATAATAATAATTATATACCAGCCTGCTAAAGGACAACAGGAACCTGAAAGCATTTATATTGCTTTCTTCCACTAATCAATGTAATTAGCTTAGTATCCTTGTATCTAATTATTGCTTTTTACAATCAATATCTACTTTATTACATGGAGAATGGATCAGAGTTCAAGAATTATCCAAAAAGAATGTACAGTCTCAAGGAAAATGTTGAAATAACTTAGTTAAAACCAAACATTCATTACTGTCCTTACAACTGCAGTAATTAGGATCACTCATTATACTTTGCATGACAACTGCAAAATTCAGAAAGTATTTTTTAGTTTAATTATTTCTTCAGCCGACAAGGCTGATAGTGCAGTGACAGCTGCAATAGTGCATTCATGGAAATTTATAAAAAATGGATGCTATGTTTCTCTGTTGTTTTCCTTTTTTTTTCTGACTTAGCAAACATAGTGAAATCTAAACTAAGCTTGAGGTTTAAGCCTTCCCGTAGAGCAATTGAGCCCAGATTGACTCTTGGTGCTAGTCCTGGGGTGCTTGGTTCAACCAAAGTGCCCCCCTAGGCTCCAGCTTTCAGTCAGCTCTCTCCACTTCCATTCAGCTTTCAGCCTCCTGCTCTGTATGAACCACATCTGCGTCAGCAGATCAATGGCGCAGGATCGATAGCAAAAAATACGTATCTTGTACGTGCCTTGTTACATTCATACTGGCGAATAACATGACTAAGAATTATAAAATCATGGCAATTAGGGCCAGAATGAAGACCTATAATTTACCCTCTCTTTTTCCTCCTTCAAAGCAGGATCAATTAAATGTTTTGGTCTTGGCAAATATTTGCCTAATCTGTTGTGACTCAGGAGCCTCGATATAAAGATGTTACAGAATTACTGTGCTAGGACTCTGAAAAAAATTACATTTTCAAGAGTTTGATTTATGCAGAGTAGATGTTTTCATCATTTGAGTATTCTGTCCCTATGTTATTTATCTTAAATTCACTGGTTTGGTACAGTCTTGATTCATAATATTTTAGCTACAAAACTGACACACAGAAAGAAAAAGAAAAGAAATAAAAAGGAAAATTCACTGCTTGGTTATGTTCAGCTTTCTCTGTGTCAGGCATCAGTACAGAACAGGTCTTCTCCCTAATGCCATTATAAATGTACCAGTGTGCACGCTGTTTTCCAAACATTTTTAACCTGTGTTTCATAAGTGCAAGGAGCTTCTTCCCAGAAGTCTGCAGCAAATACCTGTGTAAAAGCATGCTGACATGAAACATATAGAAACATATTTGTTTATTCATCCAAGGATGGGCTCTTTATGCGCTGGGTGGTATTTAATGGTCCTCTTTTCCTGCCAGTTGGACTGTTCTGCTGTGCTCCTGGCCAGGGAGACACCACCCTGCTCGACCTTGTACCTTCTATTCCCAAGTATCTCCTGATCAGCATTTCCATGCGGCGGCAGCTGCCTACTCTCTCCCACCCTCCCTCCCTAGAGGATTTGGCAGTTAAGGATCCCTCCAGCTCAGGTTCCTGCCCTTGGAAGAGCTCCTTAACCTCCAGCCCTGGCCTCGCTTCCAGCCCAGTCATTGTTCCCATGTTTCCGAGATCTCCCATTTCTGACCATTGTTTAGTTTCCTGTTTGCTCTTCCTAAAGGGCTCCTTTGAATTCAGCTCCCTTTACTCTGAGAAAACAATATGGAAAAGATAACATGGAATACAATCACAAAACAACCCTGTATCTTTCTCATTTTCCATAAACCTTCATCAGGCTTAACTGACATCTTGTGTTTAGAGAAGTAGCAAGTAGATTGTGAGATGCAGAAGCTGTGTACACAAAGCTTTGCTTTAGGCAAGCAAGGTAACCTTTCCACGAGCAGGATCCCCTGAGAGGGGGCAAATATACGAGCCTCAGGAGGCCTTTGCCCAGAGTAAATGCCTTACCCCCAATACAGATCCTAATTAATTAAACTCAGTTTTGCAAAAGCCATCATACTTACACTGTCATTGCTTCCTTTGTTGTCCTCATATTTTGTTTCTATATGAATGGAGAATTTAGGCAAAAATGAACACTGCAATAAAACAAAAATATGTTTGACATGATAAAAAATAAAATGCCTTGCTTCATTAGTTGACATATTCAGTACATCCTGTTTGAAAGCAGCTTTCTGATTTTTTTCAGATTACATCAAGAAAAATAGTCACACGTATACAAAAACTGAAAGCAAATGTTCCCGTAATTCTGGAAAGCTGCAGGGATTCTAGCTGAAAGTTGAGACTAGAAGTTTGACTAAAATTTACAATACTAGGCAACACAATTGTGTAAAGTACTTCAAGTATCTTTTCTTTACTGCTTCACTTTCTTTCAAACCACCTTTTTCACGTATTTCAGCAGATGAAGTAGATGTCTAACTACCAACCTCTGAAGGTTACCAGCTCAGCATCTTTGCTCTTATTCATCATGTCTCTTCTTGCACAAACTGTCAGTGAAAATGAGGTGCCAGTTCCTTGTATAACGCGTCACTAACACCCTATGGCAACGCGGCTGCTTAAAGACTATGACTATTTTATGTGCTGTACCGTGGCATTATACAATGAGGACATTCTGGTGCCTCACTGTTCACACTGCTCTTGGTCCAAGTTTGGACTTGACTGGGCTTGGGGAGTTCTTCCAAGGGAGGGGCTGATTACTAAGAATGGAGGTGATTTAGAGGCCTGGCTGCAGTTCAGTAACCTTGAAATGAGAAGGAAGCTCCTTTGAGACTACAGAACATATTAAAAAAAAAAAAGTCATTGTTTAATATTGTTTTCATCACCTAGCACTTATGAACACATCTCTAATCAATCCTCGGTGCAGAGTGAGAGAGCTTGCCAGATTAGGGTGCTGCTGTCATGGACTTTATAGAGAAAAGATTTATTTCAGGGTAGAAGGAAGGTTCCTGGCTCAAGCTCTCTCCCATTAGCATAGCGTTACTCTCATGTCAAATGATGCTGTTGCAGACACACAGGCTTCCTTTTGGATCAGGTACCTCTTTTGCTTTTTACTGAAGACTTCTGTGGAATGGAATATTTAAGCGTTTCCAACCACCTCTGAACTGTGACCAGCTATGCAGCTTGTTCCCTGAGTAAATGTGCAGATGACAACAAAGAACCTGCAGCGCGTTGAGTGCAGGATGGGGCAAGTTCAGCGATAGATCTGCTGGTTCCTGTTACTATGTTCTGTGGGCAATTAAACATTTCCTATGGCTACATCTCAGAAAGTGCCAGCAGAACACACACAGCATTTATGGGCAGTCTGCCAGAACTGAGGATCTTGCAACCAATTTACAAATAAATAAATAAACTAGATACTCTTCTAAACAATGCCTCAGCACATTATCTCAGCATGCTGTTATGTAGCTAGGTTGCTCCTACTCTGGCTTTTTGCATTTGTGGGAAATTTCCAAAAAAAATCTTATTCTTTAGGAATTCAAGACAGCTACGTAGTTTCAGTCATGAATCAAAGGAGGAAAAAGGCTCTTTCCCTCCCATCTTCTGCATCCCTGGCTTAGCACGCGCTGCTGAGCTCTGCACGGCCGCCCATGGCACAGCCCTGCGCGCTCATCTCCTGCCAGCTCATGTGCTAACTGATCCGAACTTCAATCCAGCGCAAACTGCGTCAGCAGCTGGGAGCAAGGCTTTAGCTGGCAGGAGAGATGAATAGAAGGGGCTGATCAAACTAACTCGTAATTAGAGTGAGTAAAGTTATGGAATGTAGTGTTACTGAAGATATGGAACGACTCAGGAGTCACAGGGCTGCCAGCATGTCCTCAACCAATGTTAGCTGGCCCTTGGAGGATATGCTGTCCAGTCAATATAAAACAGCATTCTAGTCATTTCCTGTGCTTGTGGGAGGACGCAGAGGGTCGAAAAAGTAAATTACTACTGAATGTGGATGGTAACAAGCATATTTGAAAAATATATAACCTAAGCACAGACATTTAGTACTGCATAGTTTTTACAGCCCTTGGAAAATAAACACATTGGTTTATTTGGCTAGGCTGGAGAAAAAAAATAAAAGAGGGAGCAGGTTATGGATCTCAAAAATCAATTTATGGCAGCTCTGCCTTTTACAAAGGTATATATTAATATATATAACTGCAGGGATCATAGTCCAAGCACGCAGAGCTCCTGCTGACAAGCTAGAACTCTGCATCTGGGCATCCGGGGGGAAAGCATCCTTGAGGAGACGCAAGATGCCTGCCAAGGAATATATCAGCAATTCCTAGTGCTGTTTACTGAATGCCACACCTGACGCTACATTACTGAGGGCTCAATGCTTATATGTGAATAACACATTTAAGAACATTTCCACCAAAAACCATAGCGATGTATGCTAGGCTATTAATCATATAGTAGCTGCTTAGAACAGTTACTAGGAAAACAGCTCACTGGTCCTATCTGCATTGCAAGATTGCAGTTCGAGGACATGTTTTATTAGTATTTTTCAAATATCTTCCCTACTGTTTCAAGGACTGAGATTTAACTGTCTTTGCTACACAACTAACATCAACCCTCAAAGTAAAATCTAGTAACGAATAAAAATAGAAGCAGTGGGTGACATAAGTGATGTATCGCTGGGGAAGGGTCACCAAGACTACGGTGCTTTAGCAGATTGCATCAGGTCTGCGAGCTAGTGAGTCAAAAAGTCTGAGTCTAAAAGCTTGTCCAAAAGTGGCTACAGAAATTGTCCTCTTATGACCCTATCAACTGGAGACAGGACAGCTTTCCTCCCAGCTTCCAGCACAGGATGAGGTACTGCTATCATTGCCAGGCTGGACAATCCTACTGGCGGAAACAACTTCCCGACAGCCTTTTTTATAGTTACAGCTACACCCCTAAATGGTTCCTCTTCCTTTGTTCTGATAAAGTATTCTTGTTTATGATCTAACTATAAAATTTCAGGTGTTCTTGGATTGAGTGTATTTTTCAATATTTAAATACATTTTTCTTTATCAGAACACTTGCTTTTAAATAACGATTTCAGGTACAGCAGAGGATAAGGACACAAAATTGGAAAAATCATTGTGGTGTTAGTGTGAAGCATGGCTGCAGGTTCAGGACAACAGAAGCTCTTCCATGTAACAGTGGAGATTCTTATACAAAGCCAAATGTCCAGCTTCATTTTTACCTTGCTCTGAGAAGTATCTCCTACCTTCACCTGCACATAAGCGGCTGTGAGTCAGAGAATGATACTTCAGAGAGCAGTCATTTTATATATCGTGATCCAGGTTGCCTGGAGCACTTCTGCAAGCCACTGCTTGAATCAAATTGCTGTTGCTTGTGACCCAGAGTCTAAACTCTAATTAAAAAATCTCCCACTCTAGTATTTTGAAAAAGAAACACTAGATTAGTGTAGAAGAAGTGTCATCCACCTCAGGCCACATCATGAGGAAGCAGAAAGTCATTTCTTGCACGAAGCTGTCAAGAGGCAACCTCACTATATAATTAGTGTGAAGGTGAGGGCTGTAACAATCTCTTTGGAGACTATAAATGGTAACATGAATTTACCCAAGACAAAAACTAACAATCGCCAGAAGGTCCTGGATACCTTTCCAACCTCCACTGACTGGCAAGCACAGTTTCAGCAGCAGTGGGGGGTCCTTTGCCTTTCAAAACAGGGTCCAAAATTTTGCCCATTTCACAGAATGTGTCTCATGACTCACCAGTTGCACTCTGACTAATTGGCAGAGGGCTCCAGCAGAACCCGAGAATGTTTATATATCATTCAGAAGAGTTGGTTATTCATCCTGCAGAAAGTCCTTTTTTTCTCCCCTTTCTTGTTGAGGAACAGCGTATTTACTTAGCCAAGCATTGCAAGTGTTAGGCAACCCTCCGAAGCGAGCCTGGCACTGAATGGCAGGCAATGAATCTTTCAGCAGATTTTTCTTCCAAAGCACCACTCCCTTCTCATGCTGCCTCCCTCGGGCATGTGTTCTTCCAGCACAAACCTGGCAGCTCATCGATACGCGGAGCACGCACGGGAATGCGCAGGGCACGCTTTCCAATTTTCCATTTCCCTATCTCTGTGGTTTGCAGGGTTGCTCTTAGAAAAAAAAAAATAGTGGCCAATCCTTAATTTTAAATCAGACTTAAGTTCTAAAGAGTATGACAAAATCTTTGGAGTCTTAGTATCTTTAGGGTCTGAGGGTTTCAGTGATAACATTTGTCTATGTAAAACTCTTTACAGAGGTGTCTTTAATATTGTTGCCTCCTGAATGTTTTGATATACCTGTAAAAATTTCTTAGCATCCAACACTTACTATGAAATTCTAAAGTAAATTAGTATTCCGTATTTTTTAAGCCAACTTTCTATTTATGTAACTCTTAGAAAAATCAGGAGTGCTTTAATCTTGAGAAACCAGTGAAATAACTGGAGTCTGTAATAGTAATTATCAGGCATAAACAGGGGAATTTCCAGATTAAAATAAAATAAAAATGAAAGCAACATGCGGAAAACACACACTGCAGCTGAATTCTCAATTCAGGACAGATAGCCCCTTGAAAAAGGAAAGGGCTATTTTTAGCATGATGATTGATTAGTGTTACCATGGCAATAAGAAACTCTTAGAAGAACAGGTTAGAATGTAAGTAAGCCAAAACACTTGCCAAAGTCTTAAAGAGACAGTCGAACACATATGGTGCTTTACAATCGATATATGGAGTTGACTGTAAAATTAACCTTTGCAAAGTAATTATATTTGAGGTGGCTGAAAGAATTCCTACAGTGGCCAATGAATACACTGGATAGAGGGTAACTGAAAAAGGTTCACCTTCTATAACCTATTCTATATAAGTGAGTGTTATTTAATCTATGACATTTTTGCTCATTTTATTTTCCAATTGGTTTCTTTCAGTAGAATATTCATAGAACTGCTAGAGCCCTCATCGTTGCAGTTCACTTCTCCATGCTCCTTGTGAATATGAATCTTCAATCCTTGGAAGCTATTTTGGTACTGTAAAAATTTATGCCATCCCTTCTCTTCTCTTCTCTTCTCTTCTCTTCTCTTCTCTTCTCTTCTCTTCTCTTCTCTTCTCTTCTCTTCTCTTCTCTTCTCTTCTCTTCTCTTCTNTTCTCTTCTCTTCTCTTCTCTTCTCTTCTCTTCTCTTCTCTTCTCTTCTCTTCTCTTCTCTTCTCTTCTCTTCTCTTCTCTTCTCTTCTCTTCTGCAGCAGAGGTATATCCCCCTTAATCTTAACCTCAAATCTTGGGGAAGCAGACACTTCAATTTCAAATTTAGCATTACATTATTTCCTTCAGCTCTTCACAGAATTTAGATTGTTTCTTTCACAAAATATTCGAAGTTTTTTGAGAAACAGACACAATATCAACTCCCTTCTGAATCCTCTGGATAGCACTATGTATGAGCCCACAGAGCTGCTATTTGATACAGACCACTTATTGCACACACTGGCATTAATCAGGATGACGGCTTAATAAAATGGATGGAAAAGGTTGGGCTGGGGAATGGCAGAACCTGCAATAAGTGACTCATGAAAGGGAGGAGAATTTGGAAAGCAAGATAAGCACAGGAAGGTGGCAAAGAGCAGAAAAGTGCTTTTGAGAGGAAAGAGTAAAAACACACAAAAAATCTGAAAAAAAGCAAAGGAGTTAAACAAGTTTGGGAAGAAAACCACTATTTGTATTACATACAACAGCTTGAAGATGAAACAGTCAACTAACAGGTTGCCTCTGACCACTGTGAAACTCAACACTGTTATCTCTGTTTTTTTGTTTTTTTTTTTGTCTTCCCTTAGGATCTTCTTCTGTGATGCATGGGAACAGTAACCTGCTTATTGAGGAAGAATGGAAGTGAGAAGTAGCACACACAAGGGAAAATGGCAGGCTCATGAATCAGTGGAGGTGTCTGGATTGTCTTATAATAAGCCACAGGTAGGGGGAAAAAAAAGAATTCTCACAAGCAGTTTGATTCTGTAAGAAAGTGTTGATTCAATGGGATTAATCTATTAAGGTTTTCTAAAAATATAGTGTTTGTTTCGTATAAATACTACTGAGGTCTGTACTTTTCCCAGAATCTCTAAAGCAGCTGATCTGTGTTTTACTAGAGTACTGGTACCAGTTATCCTCTGCTCTCCTTGTTACTTTTAGGCTCCAATCCTGGAACAGAGATGAGGAAGACACTGGAAAAAAAATCCTAAAAATTCCTTTGTAATATTTATCTGAAACAACAATTTTCCTTTCTCTTCAAATCTATCATCTGGTGATAAAAATAGCAGTAACAACAGCATATAACCTGTCTGTTCTCAAAGTAATCAGAAAACAGCAGGTTGATAATGGAACATTCAGCAACTATCACTCTAGGGCCTTGACACATGCAAGGTGTTTTTGCCTCTGTCATTTTTTGAAGAACGAGTACAATACTTCATCAGAGGAATCCTGGTCTCCTGCTTTCTGCTCCTCAATTCCTTCCATAAATATTTTGAATTTGCATCCTATTCTGAACTTAATATGAACCATTGGTGAGTTGGAAGAATGATCTTCTCTGCAGACAATAAATCATTCTTGCTTTATATACTATTATTAGAACTAACAATTAGCCATTGATTATATGTAATTATGAGAGGGTAAAAAAATATTTTTACTATTTTTAAATTCCATTCTGAGAACTGCAATATTGCCCAAACCACTGGAACTAGTTAGATTAGACAGCAAAAGTATTTGAAACTACCCCAGGTAAACACTACACCTTCAAACAGAGGACAGTTTGACTGAAGGCTGTTGGTGTTTTTCCTAATCCCTTTGTACTCCACCTCGATCGCTAAACTTTGTTTGGTTCATTTTCAGTGTACTTTGATCTTACGAATTTTGGCTTGCACCCTGGTTGAGTCAGCCTATGATCTGATTATTTGTTTGCTCGAGGCTCCTTTCTTGTCCAGAACCTCAGCTGGCACTTGAACAGGTCAAATGGGAAATTGTTCTGGGCTGCTTATTGTCTACCAATATCCCACTGCAGGTACAGAACCTAGTCCTGTGTTATCCTTTTACACGTGGTTTGCAACAGAGAGTGGTTTGCTTTCTAGTTAATTATTTCTAATCTAGCTGCACAACCTCAGGAAAGGAAAATAAGAAAGTCTCCTGAGAGATTAGTCCACACACACGCACACACACACATATATATATATAATGTTAGTCTAAGTATTTTACTCTAAAGATATATTTGCAAATGCTGCAGTAAGCTGAAATGTAGGTGCCTGTTGATAGCTGGGAAGCATCTTTCCTCCCTGGTCCCGGTAGGGAATGTTCCAGCAAAGGAATTCTTTGTAAAACCCAGCAGCTAGTAACCCCTTCCCCAGGAGCAGCTCTGGCTGGACCGGACTTAATTCAAACACAGCATTAAATGAGCTTGTAAGCAGAAGTTAAACATTTGTTTCAGGAAGCTATCTAGTCAGGTTTCTAACTACAAGATTAAAAACGAAGCCACTCCTTTGCCAAATGTGAGAGATTAATAGTTGCACTTTCTCATGTGCACAGCTCGAGTAAAGCCCCAGCCACGAAAACATGGAATAGAGCCTTACAGCAGTATCTTGTTTTCTAAATAGTTATCCCCAAGTCTGGACCTCTTCTGAGATCTAAAAGTAGAGTTTTTGTAATTTCTCTCAGTATCAGGAAGAAGCTTGCAAGGATTAGCTCCAAGTTTGATATTAAAAAATTTGTTGGGATGTTACCCATGTTTCATGTTCCTGATGGAAAGTCTTTTTTTTATCACAGTTTTAGCAAGGTCCTCTTCCTCATACTGCAGAGTGCACATTTTAAAATGCTCTCTTGACATTACAATGTTTCACATATTACACAGCACAAAAAACACTGCTTGTACAATAGTTCTGCTAAGCTCATTTGCTTTCCATTTTATTAATACAGTTATCAGATTTGGTAGTAAACGTAGCAGTCATCTTCTCCTGTTGGCTGTCAAATTTAAGAGTTTGCTGTGTAACAAATACCTTTCCTTAAAGCAGATATGATCAAAACTGCACTCAGAATAGAGTACAAGCATCACAACATTCTAATTTCCATGGTAGTTTTCATGCAGCCGAGGCACTCATGGCTTTTTATACATTCCAGGGAACAGTATTCTGGAAATGGTGTTTGATACCTGCTGAAGTTTCTTAGAGGATCTCACAGTACCAGGTCCTTAAGATGGTCAAATTTATGAAATGCGTTGTATTTCACAGGAAAACAAGAGTTATTAAATCATCTTGAATGAAATCATAGAATTCTGTGTTGTGCTTGAATACTGTTTCTTTACAGCCTTCGGATTTGACAAAAGAAAAACCTTAATATTATCACCAAGCTTCATCCATTGTCAACATCCTCTTCCACACTACTAACATACATTGAAATAACACGACTGAGCCTTGCAGGTTCTGCCTCTTGTATCTGGAGTGGAACTTGAAAGATTAGAAAGCTTTGATTTTTCCTTCCCAGCTGTATGCACTTGACTTTATAAGATTATGCTGTGTTTATCCAATTGTTGGCCTACCTTTAGAATCAGTTTTCCTGAAATGGGGCTAAATTTAATTCTTAGGATGTCCCTCAGACCCTCTAGAGCGAATTCACTATCTTTAGAAAAAATGTTTCCAAGCGATCTTACATATTTTTGGCAGCATCTGTGCTGTTTCATACTTTCTTTCAGAAGTCTCTAATGAATACAGCAAATCAAAATTTAGAGACGTATTCCAGAGAAGCACAGGAATTATTCCCAATGGTATATTTAGCATTTTTGTTCTAGATTCAACAGCTTGAGGCAGAGACACTTTCTCCATTTTCCCTTGAAAATCATTTCATGGCCTAACAGCTTCATAAAAATATATTTCAGATTTTTATCTAAAGTACAATTTTCTTCATGTCATCTGAATAGCACAGCTAGAAAGTTGTGCTTCCTTGAACCATGGTGAAGGATCAGTCTCCAACACCCTCGAGAATTAGTGTCAGTTGGCGACAGTTCTACCTTCTACAGCTGTAGACTGATTTAAACTTTTCTTTACAAGTCACTTTGACCCTGCAATGGTATTTTTGCTAATGTTGAACATCTTGCTAATTGTCTCCCTTCTACAAATCTTTGCTGAGATGTGTTCCAGCTCTTGCCTCATCAGGCTAGACACAAACCAGGATCAGGATTCAAACTGCTGGCTACTGCATTGTTCTTTGGTGTTGACAATCTCTCAAGCATTGCATCTCAAATCCATATTTTTCTGTCCACCACCACCCCTTTCAGCATTAATTGACTCAGATACGTTTCTTTGTGTTGACTTATCTTTCTCCTAATGTATTTACTTACATATAACCAGGTCTTAGTAAATTATTGCAGTTATGCTTCTCCATTTGACTCGACTCCATAATATATTCCTTAATTAATCTGATTTAAAAACAGAATTGAGATTTTGCATAGAGTGAAAGTCTGATCCAAAAGAAATCATATTTAGTTTAGCCTCTGTGTAGTGAAGATTTTTGGTCTCTGCAAGTATTTTTCCTTTTCCTTCAAACCCCTTTCTTGAAAATGTAAACAGTTAATGAAAAAGAATTGAATAGAAAACAAAGTAATGGATACCACTGTGACATAGCATATCACCTTCTCCAGCTCATATTGAACCTGCTATCAACAGGTAAGTCTTTAATGAATGTAAACTGTGACAGGCCTTGTTGAAGATCTTATCTCACAATAATAGCTGAGAATCGGTCCCCTCATTAGTACTGTCCTTTAGAGAACAAAAGGGTTTCCTCTGATAATCAATTTTACAGAGGAAATAATGCAGGATATATAATAGATATCTATGGTACATATTGAAAAGCAGGGTGCAATACTTGGGCTATTCAAACTGGCCGTAATATTTTCAAATCCAGCTTTGACATCTGAGCCTTTGAATGGCTTTTTTTGGTGTCTCATTCACATAAGAACATTTTTCTTCTCTTTGTTCTTTACTGTGGTTTTTTTTTTTTTAACTGCACAAACGTTTTGAACATTGCAGTACTAACAAAAATGAGGGGATTATGTTTCATCTGTAGGCAGAAGTACAATCTAAATTAAGGCTGGAGTTTCTGAAGGACCGTTTGCCTGGAACTGCCTCCTCACCTTCTTCTCTACGTATCCAGCACATGGAAAACAATTTTTATTTTCTCATGATTTATAAGCTGGGTTTTGCCTTAGCTCTGCTAGAGGGAATAGCTGCCTTTCCTGGGCACCAGGCCCAGATCACATTTAATTTTGTCTACAGATTGTACAGTTTCCCAGATACTATACCAGAGATGAGCATTTTATAAGTTAATAAAACAATAAATAAAACAAAATCTGCTCTTATGACTACAAGTAATAACTAGAATCTTAAAAGCCTTGTTCTTCTTTATAAGTTTCTCTTTGTTCCAGCTAGTGACTGAAATATTTTAATATATTAAATCATTTTAAAATACTAAAAAATAAATAATTTATAGGATTCCCACAGAAACAGTTCAAAGTTAACCTTAAACTTCTCAAACAAATAGATTTAGAGTTCTACTACTGAATGCACATTATAAAGGAATCAGCTTGGATTCCAGTACTATATTTTACATAAATACCGTACTTTCAAAATTAAAAGAGGAAGAAAAACTTACTGTGTATTCTGATTTCCAATTGTCCATTTGTAAAAAAAGAATGATGAGGGAAAAGAAAAAAAAAAGAAATGTGAAACAAAATAATGATGCAGGATCCTTACAGTAAACACACAATAATAATCAGAATATTTGTGTCAGATAATCTGATTTATATTTAAACTAAAGTGTATGGGACAATCAAGGTTATAAGTCACCACAGCATCTAAGCACTTGATACTTTCTCTGCAAGGAAGAAATTGCACTGAAAGGAGGACTCCACTTTTTACCTAATGCATTCTTCATCTATAATCTTTATTTTCTCATAGTAATCTATATGAGAGGGATATATAAATGCAATTCTACATAAGTTGTAAAAATTCCTTAATATATGTGTCTCAATATGTTACTTGAAGCTTTTGAAGATAAGCTTATCTACCCAATCAGGAAAAGTCCATTTTCATTTCTTCTTTATCCCTTACCTGTGATTGTATAAGGATAGTAATTCCAAGCCTTCTCTGTCACATAAAATATTTTGGGAACAACTGCTCTAGCCCAGCTAGGTAGTTTGCTGAAAATAAAAGAAAGGATAGAATTAGAATTTGTTTTGATGTAAGGGAGCACTAGAAAATAGACACTTGCCAAACATGCTCACAGTGGGGATAGGGTCTCACAGGACACAGCAATACTGATGCTCCCCAACATCTTTATCTCATGAGACAGTTTCAGGGCCAGTTTCAAAGCTCTGTGGACTCAACCCTCTGGATGTGGAATAGCTCCAGGTGAAAGATGCCAAGTATCCCTGGGTCAGAGCGCTCCTGGCCACAAGGAGGCCCTCTCTACCAAGAGGTCCCAGTTAGCACTCCATGACAGTCCACTTCTGACTCTGATTCCATTATTTCTCCTTATGGAATTTCTTCCTTGCTAACACACAAACTTTCACGTTCAACTAACCCAAAGCCTCAGTAGGTAGTTCTTCCCATACCAACACCGCTCCTCGATTATGAAGCTTTTATATTAAAATGAACACGTTCCTCAAAATACATCTGTGAAGCTCTCGGGTTGTATTAGTCCTATTTTGCTCATGTTGGAATAGTAAAAGGCAGAAGCCAAGAGAGCTGCTGATACTTGATGTCACAGCTCCAAGCACAGAGCAGTGGTACAATGGCAGTAGATTAAGAATGAAAAGACATGCAGAGGATACAGTGCATGATAAGACCATTAAATGGTAATAAAAGAGGACTGTGGAAGGCTGTGAGCATTTTTTTTTTTACCATCGTCTCTCATTCTGGCCACTCACTGGAATCAATGAAGTAAGAAACATGCATTTTAAAAAGACTGTAAGCTTATGCAAATACAGCATTCAACCCTTTCCTCTGACATCAGTTATAATCACTTGAGCTGCCAGTAATAAAGACCAAGGACTAGTCCCTCAAAAGAAGGCAGAGATTTGGAGACCGGGAATATCACTGAACTTCAGGGACACCATTAAAATCATTAGTCAGTCAGGCCAAGCCTAGCACAGATCACCCAGCCTAAGACAGGATCTTTATTGAACTGAAGTAGACATTTTCAAGCTTCAATTTTCCAAGTGTAAATATTTGAAATGGTTTTACTTGGAAAACTGTATATGCAGAAAGTAAAACAACCCTCCAAAATTTCTGGGGAAAAGAGTTTGGATCCTTAAGGTTTATTTAACCATGATCTAGCTATGTATAAATATTGTATTTGCCCAGAGGCAAACTGCAGACATTAGCACATTATCAAAAAATTCAAGCTCAAGTGCATTGACTTTTGATCTTTGATGGCACTGCTCAAAGCTAGCTTCTTTTCTTTGCACAAACCTTTCTCGTTTACAGGCTCTTAAGCAGCATTTTGCATACTGCACAATCACACTTCACTGTATTATTTTTTTTTATGTTTATTTTGTCCATCTTGTGCCTCTTTATGATTCCCTGCTCCTTCCTTTATCCCTACTAGACTTCATGCTCTCTGATGCCTCTGGTGCTCACAGATGTAGCCCTTCAACCAGTACCCCACTGAGAGCGAAGAGGCACTGAGGGATTCAGAACTCTGGTAAGGCTGACACTGACATGAGAAAATTTTATTAGCAGTATCTTTGTTAACATATGACTGCTCCTTTCGCAATTATTAGACTATTTGCCTGTCAACCTGTCTTTGCTGGCACAGAATGTCTCCAAAATAAATAATTTTATGGGCAAAGCACACATTACTCTCAGTTCACAGTCATGAATGCATAATAACTCTTTTAAAGGCCCTTTCAGAGCAAGAATGCTCAAACATATAATATTTTTAGTTTGGCAGCATGTGTATCTGTGGATCACATTCTCAGTTTTTTACTGCTTCCTTCCCCAGATGAAGTTCAGGAAAGGAGGAAATGTTTCTCAAAGGCATTCCAGCCAAACCCACCAGTAAACAAGAAACATTTTATGAATTATTTGCTCTGGTTTCCTCAGGACAGTTCAAAAATCACCACCACTGTTAGTGTAACAGGAGCTGTTTTAGATGAAGCCATGAGACTGTGGGTTGTTGCTTGTCCTGAACAGTAACCAAGGCATGAATATCCAACATTTCACTAAACTTATGTAGTCACTGACTACAGTGACTCATTTGTTGTTCCTGAGCACGTTTCAGAGCACACAGAACAGCCGCTCACAGTTGTGTGGAGCTGTGCAAACCTGCAGGCTGCGGGTCCCCTCACAGTGACACTCCTGCGTTTCTGGCACATCGGTGCGAGGAGGTGTCCTATGGGTGCCTGGAGAAACAAAGCAGATCTCCTGCAAGGTACCCGGGCACAACCTGAAAGCCCAGCTGCTCCCACATCATATCAAAATTGCAGCAGAATAAAAATGGGCTCTTTGGGCCAAGATTAGCTGTGCGGGCAGAGAAGGTTGGCTGCTCCTGCCACTTCAAAGCCAAGACTGCTAAGCCAATAAACAGTTACTTTATCTTTCTATCAAATTTAATCACAAGAAAACTATTTATTTTAGACCTATGGCTAGAAAATAGAAGAAAGAATACAGGAAATCAAGGCTTGTTAATGCAAGAAAGAAAGATGGAAGAAAAAGTCTAATACATGGGCTGCTTTCCTCAGTGGGCTTTGGGGTAGATTTGCAAAAGGCTGAGGAGCTGCTGCTTCTCCATGAGCTCTGCATCATCCAAGCTCTCCTTGCTATTGAACCTGAGGTTGCTGTGGGGATCTTTCATGCGGACACCCTGCAGTATCCAGTATCACTCGCGGGTAGGACTGAGGTTATTCAGCTCAACACCGTATCGGGACAGCCAGACACGGCTCATATTTTCCATTGGCTGCATTTCCCAGAGTGTAGTTTTAGTTGGACTTCCGCAATTCTGCAGCACAAGGACAATTTAGAGCAGGAAGTGCACTAAGGCTTTATCTCTAAATTCATTCTGTTCAGCTTATAGGAACTGGAGTTTTTTTTTTAAAGTTGAGGACTGTGAAAATGTCCATTTAAACAGGAGAGTTTCCTACTGTGACCCCAGTGGTCACAGCTGCAGAAACAAGGCGTAAAGTGCAGCTATCTGTGTCGGTACAAACGATGCACATTTGCAGAGGCACTACAGAGTGCAGTATGTACTTGAGATAAGCTCCTATGGTTTCATCTCAATAGCATAAACTCAAGGCTCTCGTAACAGGCCCTTCTGAGAAGGCTCTTACGAAGGGACTGAGTGTGAGTCTGGCCAAGAGGTGCTGTAAGGAGGTAAGTTTTATCTGTAAAGTGTCATTGCATGGATCAATCCCTGACTCCTGCAAAATCAAGGGCTACGCTGTCAGGCCTATTACAATGACACCATCCCTCTAGCAACAGAAATAAAAGCATTATATTCTCTCATTTAATAAAAAAAAAACTGTTGTAAACACAAACTTAGGTTTCTGCTGCAACATGGCATAATGGATAGATATAAGGGTTTCCACTCTCATAATAAAGATTTGAGGTGAACTGAAAAACAAAAACTTTCCAAAATACTGAAAAAAACAGATTTTTTAACTTCAAATATTTTCACAATGATCTGACAGAGAAAAAACAGTGAGCTGAATGCAGTTCATTTGTATGCACTTGCACACAAATTATTACTTTGTACTTAATAAAATATTTCAATTGTCATAAACAGGTTATGCTTAGGTCTCACAGGGGTGTGCAGATAGGAAGAAAACCACAGAGCCTGTCCTTGAGTGCTCAGTATAATGACCACACATAATTGTATTTGCTCTCTTAGGACACAGAGGGTGTCAAAGAGAGCAAATGAGAAACACAGCTACATATCTGTACATTCAGTTACCGACCAGGCCTGGCACAGGAGGAAGGATGAACTGGAAAACACGTATCTGCCACAGAGCTTTGGTGTCCAAAGAGAGGAGGGTTTGGGCAACAAAGAGGAGGAGTTCAATTCTATCCAAATACTCTGCAATCCTTAATCCCTCTCCTTTCTTTTTTTTTTCCTCATTTTTTTCCTGAAAGAACAAATATATTTTTTTTGCAGACATTACTAACTCATTTGTCACTCACTCCCATTTGTCAAGGGAGACGAAATTAAATCACTCTTTACAAGAATTGTCATTTCTACCACTTGAATCTATTTTTTCTTTTCTATTAAGATTCTTCTAAAACAGATTTAAATAAGCCAGCACTGTGAAACCTTGTAATATTTTATCTTTTCAATTCAGCTAGCCTAATGACTGTATTTTGTCTCTTTATTTCTTATAGTTCATAAAAGTCCAGTATTTTGCAATTATTCAATTAAAAACATCAATATAACTTTCAAAATGCAATTTTTATTCTCATTATCAGGCTTTGGCTCTAATGCATTTCTGTTTTTTCTTTTTTTTTTTTACTATATATACCTTATGTTGTTATCACTTTTGTGTTGGTTATATTCTGCTGGTGATGGGAGGTAAACGAAAACCCCTGCGGTATCACAGTTCAGAGGGGTTTGAGGAGAATGTTTCCAGCACTGTGGACATCAGCCAGGCTCCCTGGGACTCTGGCCTCCCAGCAAAGACAGAGCTCTCCGAACTCCTGCTGATCCTCTGCCCAAAGCTCGTCTAGTGTTGCAACATCAGGTTGCAGTATACTGGCAAAAGCAGAGTAACGAAAGCCTCACATGGCAAATTTGGTGATGATTACCATAAAATATTGATAATCTATCATTTAACTGAGTAAGCCCAACTTTAGACATCCCCTGTGGCTTTAAGTGAACTTCCCAAGTTGCTGGAGGCCCACAGTTCTTTCTCAAGGTTGGTACCCTGTGGTCTGCTACCTGCACAGCAGAAGCAGCTTCCCAAGTGCGTCCTGCAAACACCTCCAGCACAACCATTGCAGATGTTTTCAGCTAGTCCTCGGTGCTAATTCGGTGGTGCCCGATGCCTTGTCTCTCTTTAACATGAAGGAAAAAAAGATCCAGAAACACTGGGGAGCTACACAGCAGGAACACTATTTTTCCTTGTCTTATATCTATCCCGTGAGAAAAGAGGGTTTCAAACACAGCAATATTAAATGTTGGCGACAGATGCATTATGGAGCTCTGTGTGTGATTCAGCTTAGCCCAAGTTAGATATGTCAGGATCGCACTGGAGGAGTTACTTGCAATGTAAAATAAATAGAGCTATATATATATGTTATGCTATATATATTATAGCTATGCTCGCTGCTAAAGGTTGAAGAGTATAAAAACTTAACAAAAGGGAAGAGGCCCAGAGGAAGAGAAGAATATCAGAAAAACAGTGGTATTCAATTAGATCAGCAGTAATAAAAATGGCAACAGATTGAGCAATATATTTCATACAATATAAATGTGTGTGTGTGTACATATATATATATATATATGTTTTAAAACATCTCTGTCCTTTCGAGTGTGGAAACATTGACCCTCCGCCATATAATTTTGCCATAGCAAGAGATACATATTTCACTTTAAGAAATGATGAGACTTTTGAGAAACAAAAGCAATTTTTTCTATCATGTCTTTAAGTCTATCACTGTGCAAAAAGTCATCATTGTACAAGCCTGATGGATGGACACTCACAACGTCAATTCACTTCACTGAGGCAAATCTTTTGTCCCCCAAAATAGGCAACAGGCCTTGTAAAATTATTAAGTGAGAATATCCAAGTAATAATATGTAAAATATGTAAAATACTCTAATAAAATGACAACTAATTACTTCAGGCAGCAGTTTTATCCTACCTTCCTTCTTTCTGCAGCTGCTAGGAAGTGGCACATATTCGTGGAGCATGTTTTATTTGAAACAGAAAGGCTATTGTGTGAAAGAGATATTCCTTGCAAGTTACTACTACTGCCCATGCTGAGAGAAACAGTTTTCTCATACTTGCCTGTTGAGATAGACCCGTTTTTCTGTTAGCTGACCATTGCCGTAATTTGGATCTTCATAGGGTTCGTTCTGCACCACTTCCACACCTTCCCCTCGGTCGCTCTGCTCATGGCTGTGCTTGCTTATCATGTACAGCTGCCCAATTCTGTACTACAAAGCAAAACCAAAATGACGTGAAAGAAGCCTGAGAATATGATTTAGCAATATTATTGAAAATAACTTTGAGCACTTAAATGATACTTTTCATATCGATTCTCAGGTTATGCAGGAATCCAAAATCTAAGAAGGTTAATCCAAAATCACTAATCTGTCAGGCAAAAAGCAGCCCTAATCTTCACACATGCACTTTAACTTGCTTTCTCTGCTTCACTAACAATGAGGCTGGTATACAGGCAAGGCAAAGTTTATTGACAGAGATAATATATTTTACTAGACCAACTAGTACAGATGGAAAAAGGAGAAAAACTTCCAGGCACGTGAAGCTGTTCTTCAGGTCTGAAATCAAAGCAACAAACTTCAAAGCAAGTTAGGACAAAAATGCTCTGCTTGTAATTAGATATGTATCAACTGGACCACCTAAGAGCAAAAACAGTTAGTTCCTGCAGAGTAATAATGATGTTAGGAAAGAGGAGAGGTGATAAAGTGCTTATCTACTAATGGAAAGAAAGAGCTGAGTAATTTATAGCCTGTGGAACATGAAAAGGTTAGTTGAGGAAAGAGGGAAAGAAGTAACAGTTTGCTATAAAGCAGAATCTCTATTGAGATCTTTGTAGATATTTCTGTTATGACTTTTAGTTAGCATGGATATCTCTGGAAAGTGTTTGGCTGCATAACTGCATGTATCACCGCGTTCTTTGATTTCCTGCTTCCACACAGTCCTCTGCAATTTGTTCTCGGTTGTAATGGTCAGACACAGTTGTCTTAGTTTCTCCTAGATATATCCAGCCTGAAGTGCTAAAAGCAAAGCAAGTCAACACTGACAATCATAGAATCACAGAATCATAGAATGCCGAAGGTTGGAAGGGACCTCAGAGGTCATCGAGTCCAACCCCCCTGCTCACGCAGGGTCACCTAGAGCACGTGGCACAGGGCTGCATCCAATCAATGAAAGGGTTGGACTACGGTTTAGTTTGCCCCAATAGCATGAATCAGACTTATCCACTGATAATTATGCTGCATGTTTTGCTAATGACCATTGCTATTCTTTCATGGTAGGAATCACTAGCAAAGTATCAAATTAGAGAGACCATGAAGAGTCCTAACACATGGTTATGCTTGACAACTGCTTGACAGACGTTGCACAGCCTGTGCTTGAAGAAAGGATCTCGGGAGAGCCTCGGAATCGCACCAACTGCAGTTCTGCCCGCGCCGGCCACCCCAGGCAGCTCAGCCTCTCACCTGGACACCCTGAGGAGCAGAGCAGGCTCTGCCAGCCCCTCCTGCCCCTCGCCGGGCAGTGACTTTCCCTGGGCACGGGCAGACACCACCTCCCACTGCTACTGCACTGACCAGTCCTGCTGCAGAGAGCCAGGTTCTGCAAGGGACATGCACACCGACCTGTATTTAAAGTGACTTAGCTCCTCTGTGCAAGGAGGCTCATTTGTTTTTATCTGCTTTATTACCTTCTAATAGCATTTTTGAGCAGGATGAAAAAAGGTTTAACTTCCAAAATTATAGTACTTTACCAAACTAGGGAGTCTATTATTTCATATAAAGCTTTTTTTTAAGTATCTTTTTTTTTGTTTACATGAATAAAATGCAAAACAAAGACATAGCTTTTGAAACATTACGAAAAACAAAGGCCCAGTAAAAGCCCTCACAGCTTTTCCTAAGTTACTCTCCATAACGTGGTGAAATAATACCAAAGTAACATTTTACAGCATAGATAGATAGTCATCATTATAGATAGCAATCATTATTCCCATAAAGGTAAACTGACATGCTGCTGTTATTTATATTGCTCTAGTTACAATCTGCATTTCTGTGTACCTAGCTGTAAAACAATTTTCCAAGGCCAAATACTGTCTCCATGGAAGTCAACAGAAATTCATGCAATGAAGCCTTTCAAAATTCACATGGAATGTGAAAGTATCATTCTCTCGAAAGAGATTTTATTCCAAAGTTATCTAAAAATTGATTTTGTACCACCTATCCTTAAAATGCTTACCTGAATGCTCCCAAAAAATGTGAAAGAGGTATCATTGACTTGATTTGAGATGGCAATTCTTGTATGCCAAAGAACTGTTGAACCCTTTCATCTACTTTTATTTTGCTGTCATTAGAGTGAAGCACTGGGGACAGCGCTGTCATTCCAACTTAGGCAATCTGTTGTTGGAAGGCAGCAGTGAGGTCTCTCCCTGCAGTCAGAAGCCTGAAGCCGGGGGCTGCTGGATGTCTTTTATACCTATTAAAGTTAATAGTTGTTGAGAGTACTGTACTCTGACAGTGGAAAACATTTCTCACACAATGAATCATGCTAAAACATGCCAGTGGCTTCCAGTCCCGTTCTCAGGAAATCACAAAGGTGAAACGGAAAGAGGGAAGAATTACAGCAGCAACAAAATGCACAGACGCGGATCCAGCTATGGATAAAGGGCAAGATCCCGCCTCCTTTCAGAGCAACATGAATTTTGTCATTGATCACAATTTAATTACGATTTAATTCTAGCTACAAAATAAAATGGATGCACTTTATCCTCAGTTAAACCTAACTGCACTGCAACAACGCACTATAAATCCTATGGGGCTACAGTAGGAAGCTGCTCAAGTACTTTTGATTTATGGAATGATGTCTGATTAAGAGAAAAACCAATGCTTAAAATTGATTGATAGGTTTGTGATTTGTTTTCAAGCCACTGACTTTGGAAGACAAGAGTATTCACTGTTGAATGTATTTCCACACTCCATTCAGGCAGTTTAGCGACTACACGGTCTATATTTAAGCCTCACTCAAACTGTTATAAAAGAAGCGGACAAATGAGTGCACGTTCGAGTTCTGCAAGACTATATTTCTTTACTTCCCTTCATATAAACCCGGAGTAACTACTAAAACGTCGGTCTGTTCTTGAGGTGAGGGTGCTGCGGCCGCAGGCCGCGCTGAGGGAGCACCCGGCCCGTGCGGTGCCTCCCGAGAGCCTCGCGGCGTAGGCGGTGACACACGGTTATTAACAATAATTGAAGAAAATCTTTTGCGTGACACAAGCTCAGGTTCTGACAATGTGATTTGTTTTCCTCGTTATTAACTCTCCTAGATTGGTTTTAACTAGCACAGAGGAAGGTACAATGTGCTAGCATTTGATGCTTCATGTACTGTCAGATTTGTTCCTACCGGGCCCCCTTTTTGCACTAGTTTTTCTTTCCAGCTCTCATTTTTCCTGCTAGACTTGTGACTCCCTGAGCTGGGACTCTGCAAGCAAAAGAAGGGATCAGCTCTCTTGCCTTATAGCATTCACTATCAACCACCTAAAGGATGCTTTCTCTGGAAGGAAATTTGGCTTTCTGGAAAATACTGTCTTATAAAATAAGCTCCAGATTTTAGAACTTGACAGACAAATCGACAGAATTGAAATCATTACAGAGTTGGACAATCTGCCACTGAACCAAGCGTCCTCTTAGTCGTGACAGCCACATGCAGGAAGAAGACAAACTCCCACTATGAAAAGGAACTTAGAAATCTCTTACGTTGCACAAGCACCAGTATAAAAGTTTCAGTTTATAACTCCCAAATAGCTGTTTTCTGCTGAAATGGTGACATGGTGGAGAAGGGTCATGCAAAGAGAGCACTGCTGGGCTTGACTTGCAGGAAAATCCGCAAGGAAAGTGTGAACAGCAGAGCGGGAACACAGGGAGCCACGGGACGATGCAGCCCAGAGTCCCACAGAGCCACCTCAGCTAGCACGGAACTGGCACCAACTCCAAGGAAATCTGGCTGAAAGGCAGGATATATTAACACAGGGAGTATATATTAACACATCATCTGATTCCTAGGATCTAAGCTACGATGTTGAGAGCAAACCAGGCACCTCTGCACTGCACTGGCTTTGCCATCGGGAAATACCCTAAGTGCAAGGAAGTTTGCTGCTGAGCTGTGGGGTTACTCTGAATGGGCTGCCCCTGAGGCACAAATCCTAGAAAGCGGCTCCAGAAGGAAAAGCAGCTTTCACAGATACTGTCTTCAAAAGCCAAACTATTTTTACCTATGCAAAAGGTCATTCAGTCTGCTGAAACAACAGGATTGATTCATTACAAGGAGGAACAACAGCAAAAATCTGCAAGACTGATTTTACCTAATTATTGGTGAGGTACCACAGTTAAAATCACAGAGCTATCTAAAGCGGTCCCCTCTACCACAATACCCTTATACTGCTTTCTAAATTAGTTCCAAGGGTCATTTTAATTCGGGATTGAATCATACCAGAGATGCAGTTTGTCTTGAAAGCAAAATAGAAAACTACAGGAGAGCAACTAAAGTGTCAGACCAGCTGTGAAAGCCATCGTTACTGCCCAACCAAATTCAAATCTGCCTGCAAAAAATTGTTACTGCAAATCAGGGGGTTGAGAACTGAAAGAAAGTTCTGGGTTTTAGAGAATTATTCACGCTCAAAGTTGAATATTCTATTTTAGATCTTATTTATTTGGGAGGTGTGTCCACATGTCACTGAACAAAAGAGAATAACTACGAATAACAGTGAATATAAAATATTTCCTAAAGTTATTTTGTCTTTGGGTGCAGAGTCTGCGCCACAACTGTATCTGTGTGTGTACATACATATATATATATATATACACACATATATATATATATCAGCAGCTTAGTAAGAGTGGATTGTTCTCTAGCATTTTCAACTACAGAAGCACATTTTACAATTTGAAGTAGAAATAATCTAAATTTACTGTATCCTGGCACATTAAAGGCAACCACAATGAGTTATATTGAAATCAAAAGGAGCAGGTTCAGACTTAACCAGCATACAACGCTGGTCATTTCAATTTCCCCTGAAACAAAAATTAAATTGCAAATTTTCAGCTTACATGCAATATGTTTTGCCAAATATAGCTTATGCCTGTTCAAATGCTAGTAATTTTATGTTCCTACACCAGCTGTGCTATTGAAAAATGCCAGCTGTTTATTCTGGGTGTACAAACTCATAGAATTTTTAAAAATCATTTTTTATTAACAATATTTTGCTGTAGTCAGTTAAATTTTCAGCAGTTTTATACTATGTGCTTTTTTCATAATTACCAATAATCCTCTGCTATTTAGGTATGCATGAAGATACAGATATTTCTTACAAAGGATGTACATACAGTTTTAAGAGACTGTCAAGAGTGTCCTCTGTTCAGAAAAAGAGAGAAGAGTTAAAAGAGGTTTATTATGTTATTTGATCAATTAAAGCTAATCCCTTGGCAGTGCATACTGGAACACTCCTCGTATCTATGGTTCCCTACTTATGAATATCTGTCTCCAAACAAGCTACAAATATGTCACACCTTCAATTGCAGTTCATTGCTTTTCAGATTATTCATTTTGTTTTGCAGTACGTATCTGGTTTGATAGCTAACAAATACAATCGATGGACCTTCTAGTCGATACAAAAGCATGTTCTATTTATTAAATACAATTCATTCAGGAGATTACTTGCAACTCATTTGAAGACTGAAGTTCAAACAGCTGTTTATTAAAATCTCTTAAAATTTTAACCTCATATTAAGTAAAATGAAGAAAAAGTCCAACACAATTTTTGTAGAGTTTGCCAAAGTGAAACAGAGCCTTTTTCTGACACCCCAGGCAAACGCTGCTTCCACTT
This sequence comes from Nothoprocta perdicaria, assembly GCF_003342845.1. NCBI lineage: Eukaryota > Metazoa > Chordata > Aves > Tinamiformes > Tinamidae > Nothoprocta > Nothoprocta perdicaria. The sequence goes on from NW_020455710.1 coordinate 3,262,499, forward strand.
CAGCTAGACCAAGAAGAGACAGAATAAAAAAAGCATAGATTTTACTACACTTCTATGTAGTTAATTTTTTTTTTTTTTTTACTTTTATGTTTTTTCTAACCCCACTCCTGACCACTGGCAGCTTGAAGGCTTCCACATTGCAAATGAACTTACAACTATTTAACCTGGACACACAGGAACTAACAATTCAAACATGCCCCAAAGCTTCACACTGGCAAAATACATAATTATAAGCACACCTTTAAAGGGAGTTACCCAAACCAGCAGAACTAAGGTGACGACACTGGGTAAAATGGAATATGATTTCTGGAGCTTACGAAGCAATAAGCATCTCTGGATTTCATAGGGACATTTGTTCTCTTGTTACACCAGAGTCACGGCAGCAATTTACCAGTGAGCACTTGCAGTGTATAACTGAATCCAGTGCTGCCAGTAACAGGGAATTAGAAAATTTGACATGAAAAAGAAAACAAGGACAGATATTCCCACATTTCTGTGCCGGATGGCACCAGAGCAATATGCATCACCAGGGACAGAGCAGAGTGACAGCTCCTGTCACTCTGTGCAGGGCTGTGCATGACTCCCACATAGGGTAGGTGGGGCACCACGTAAATATTTGCAAGTGGGAATATTTTTTCTTTCAAAGAATGTTCTTTGACATTCAAACATCCTGCTATAGGGAAGCCTCCCTGCAAAAGACCACCTAAGCTGGAGCAGCTCCCATCCAAGGCAACAGAAAGAGCCGCTTGTTAGCTCCGGCGGGCCTCGTGCGTAAGGGAGCAAACAGCTTCTCTGCACTTTCTACTACAAAGGCAACCACTTCCTCCGCGGCGAGAGCCAGCTGCGTCATTCGGAACGTATCCTTTGGGTATAATAGTTCATGGTGTATGGTAGCACAGGGGAATGAAGCCGAAAACCAAAACAACAAAATGTATAAATAGATAAGATCTCTTTGCAGAGAACCTGGTTTTCTTGCTGCAGTCTTGCCTCGCCACTGCGCAGCTCTGCAATAAGTTTAGGTGACTCCTGGGCTCTTATCTGTTGTCAAAGACACGTTAAAAATGCAAAACAAAGCTCAAAGACTTCATGTGCATTCACACTACAAAAGCCAGGTTGTAAAACGGCAGAAAATTCATCTAGTGTTTTGCTGTAGAGTTCAATGAAGGGAAAAAAAAAAAAACACCCAAATGGAAAACTAGGTTTAGTCTAAAAACCTCAGCTACAAAGAAGCTCTCAAACTGCATCAACACGTCCCCTCCAACCACCCCACGGCCTTCTGCTACCCATGGACAAGCCCCCAGCAGTGGGGTCTGGGTGCTCTGGGTCCCACTCGGGCTGCGGAGGTGATGGCAGTGGGAGCCCCACGACTGCCCCGCGCCCCAGGCCGGGGTATTCAGGTTCAGCACACAAACTTGGGGCTGTTTGGAGAAACTTGACCCTTTTCCAATAAACTTGCTATTTCTCATACAAACAAGTAACTCCAAAAAGTTCAGAGAAGTACACAGGCCTCGTGCAACTGGTTAAAAATATAAATAAATAAATGCAGTTTATTCTCCAGCAGACTGCACTAAGCCCATCATGTGCCCATGCTCTCACGGCGATTCCCAAGCTAACCACTATTATCTGGCTGTCCCAACAAGTCACACCACGAAACTGCTACAATGCACCAAAAGATCTGACTTTATAAAGAAATAGAAGATTGTGCAGCAAATACAGCAGATACTGCACTGGTCCTGTAAATTATATTTAATTAATGCCCAGAGAAAAACAAATCAAAGTCAACACTATGATTGTAATTTATTTCTCTAAATTTAAATTGCAAAATCATCAAGTATTATTTTGAAGTACTTAAGATGTTTAACAAAGCTCGATCTTCAACAAAGCTCGATTCCAAAGAGAACTTGGGGTTGCAAAACAAGTTTCATTTAGGGAAAGATGCAAGACGAGGCATTCAAAGCTGCTGGATGACAACACTGTGTTTCCATGTCATCTTCTCATGGAATTTAGTGACGGTAAGACTACAGAGTCTGGGGAGCATGACTGATTTACTGTTTTATTTTCATATTCTGTCAGTAATTCCTAGCAAACAAACAGAGAATGAGCATCAGCGCAGAAGACAGAAGCGAGCCTTCCACAAGAGCAAGCAGTGTGCTTAATTCAATTTAACCCGCGGAGGGTCACGGCTCTTCTTTCACAGCTCAGAGCCTGCCAACTGCCCGGTTCCTTCCGAGCCGCTGAGAACAAACAAACAAAAAATTGTCCCATGGCACCAGAATCACAAAGCGTGGAAGACAGGAACTGAAGTCAGGGCTTCAGTCTTGAATTTTTATTTTTCAGCTCTTCCTGCACCTACCTACAGCACCTTAATGAAGCCGCAGGGAATTCCGCAAACAAGAAATACATATTAAATAATTCCCTCCGAATGACACAAAAGTGGCAGAGGTGGCTCTTCTGTCAGTCCTTCACCCTCCTCCATGATTTCACATATATGTTAGGGAGCGAGAGGATGATTCCACAGCACTGCGGAGGCGATGGCCTCTTGGTGGCCTCCTAAGCACGACTCTGAAAACCGAGCAGCTCCCAGCACCGCTGCCTGCTCCCTGAAGGTCACTCAGCTCCGTGCTGCTCACGCAAGGAGCTCTCTGCGCTGCCTTAACTCGATACGGCTGCTTTCTTAAAAAGGCCACACTTTTTTTTTTCTTCCGTTAGCCATAACCTGCACAACAGAGCCACAACATCCACAAAAGATGCTCTTCTGCAGCCAGATGCCCCAGCTTCACATACGCTTCCAATACGAGGTTTCATATTTGTCTTCTGCTATTCTAGGGCTTTACCTCAAGGCCTCGACTACCTGAATACCTGCCGAGGACTTGCACTGCACGTTGAATGGAGAACCAGAGTGACAAAAGGTTCATCTAGGACCAAATGCCTACCAAGGATCACATCTCATGTTTTTTTCTTTTTGTTGTTCTTTTGATCCATGCAAGTAAAAGGATATCTTGGATATCCATGGAAGTAAAAGGATATCCATGGAAGTAAAAGGATATAATGAAATACTTTTCATTACACAAGACATCAGAAAATGTCTTTAATAAGTGAATTCCTGCACGTCTTACATGATTTAGGTTACCATCAGATGCTGATTTCAAAAATCCTTTATATATATCACAACTGGCTTGTGAAAATTCAAAGAAAAAGCAGGATTAAGGATAAACCTAGTAAATGCACTGGGAGAGGTTTTAATTTCATTCTGTGATAGTTGTGGTTGGAATGCAAAAAAAATGGACAGAGACTAAAAATTGCAATATAGGGCACAAGCCCAAACATCTTTGTACCAGCGTCATGCTTTAGTTCAAACAGATATTTTTCCAACCTTAGTAACAAATTATTCTGTTTTTTCTTTTAATCCTGATTTTAAAATAAAAGGGTTGCAACACTCCAAGCTTTTGAAGTGAGCAGCAATAAAAACTAAAAACAAGCATGCATGTTTAACATAAACCCAAACACATGCAGATTAGCAGTAATCATTTTCTTCTCCCCACAGATGGTTTCAGGTGCCAAAAAAAACCCACAGCTCAAATCATATTTTGCTCAACAGCAGCTCCCCAGTTTTGTTCCTTTCTCCATAGAGTGCATTTGGAAAAGGGGGACAATGTGGCAGTTACTTTACTCATCACTATGACTAAGAAGGGAAATGGTTGTAACTCTTCAGTAAAAGTACACTCTAGAACAGACATAACTCCTTAATTAGGACTGTCTCTTAATTAAGTCTCCTAATTCACGTCTCCTGAAGCAGCAGATCTTTGCACAAATAAAGAGAGAACTGTCACTGGCAATTAGGCTGAACTGCAGCTTGGCCCCTGGAGGATGGACACACACCTTGAACACCCGGGACTGCCCTGCAGAGCTCCAGGGAGAGCCAGCAAAACTGGGGCTTTCTTCAGTTTCTAAAGAGCGTGTGAGATTTCAGCCATTACGTTGACAGCACTTGTTTTATTCCATAAAAGAGAGGGCCTGCATTAACATCAGCCCTGCCCTGTACTGTCCCAAGGAAGAATAATTAGAGAAAGAAAACAGTAATTTCAATAATTTCCACTCAAGTTCCACACTGTAGTAATATACCATATTGATCCAAAAAATAAAAGTCACAGTGATTATCAAAGGTTAAGAACAAATCGTCTTGCAGCCCATTAACTTTTTCTTCTTGTATCACTTTACCTTAGATTGTTTCTAACACCCACGCTAACTCTTTCCTAAATAACCTGGGTGTAGATAAGCAAGTGCAATTCTGCACTCAGAAGTAAGCCTACACTCTCAGCTCCTTCTTGAAAATTATTTTATTATTTTTTGAATCTAAGACAATGCAACTCTTAACTGGACCAATATAACTATTCCCAGCTCCTACCGATCTGTATTTGATTTGAGATTCACTTAATAAAATTACTACACTGGCAATAATTCCAATGAAGACATTTTAGCGAATATTTTGTGTATTTTAGTAGCTGTACTGTTTATATTGCTAGCAATGATGTTGATACTGTAGCAGGTCATTGCCAGCAAAGTAGAACAAAAGTTTATGTTACCACTAACTATTTATTTTACCACTGACATAGCACACTGGGTAAATAATAGCAGTATTTCTCTGTTAACAATAGGATTTAAAATATATGCCATCAATAATGGTAATACAAAATGAGCGACTTAATTTTGTGGATGAAAAGACAACTGTCTGAAGAATAAACAGAGAAAGTAACAGATTACCTGTTGTTAAGATTGCTTGATAATTTCTACCATGGGAGTTTTCTTGTTGGTAACCACTCTGCTAAATGTTGGTTGTTTGGATGCTTTACTGATAGGTGCCCATTTAGGCACAAAAAAACAAAACAAAATGCCTCAAAAATAGCCCAGTTCTGTGTGAGAATAATGCCAGTAACTCTCAACCCCCCTCAGCCTTTTCAGTATCTTAGAAATAAATGCAGTATTTTTTTCCTTTGGAAAGCTCCAGTGCTTAGAGCCGCCTAAAGAGAGGACTTGAGATTTGACAGGCACAGAGTCTTTGCATAAATCAGGATCTTTTGCGGTTCACATAAAAATCTATTCATATTTAGCCTCTTGGCTAAATATAGTCTTTAAATATAAGCCTTTGCAAATACAGTTCCATACTGTCAACAGAAGCTTGTTCGAGCTTTCCAGCTAAATTATCAAAATATTATGTTCCTACCGCACGCTCTCAAGCCTCTCACAGGTCCTAGTATATATAGAATATGTGCTTCCTTATTTGTTATCACACTTCTGTTGCTTACTCTCTTCTATCATATGTCATTCTGCACTATATCCGTGATCTTCCACGGGCACCAGTGCAGAAGTCTGTGCTGTTCCAGCACCGAGAACACAGGCAGGTGCTCACATGAGGCCACACGGCAACATATTTGTTCCTCGGGACTGTTTTAAGAAAATAACCCAAATTAATTACAAGCAAAAACTATTTTGAAGACATCAAGATTGCAAAGCAACTCACTCATGAGTTAAGGAAAAAGGCAGATGAGAATGGCCTGTGAATATTAATATATTTGAGTGCATAAGCATTCTGGCACAGTCCAATAACCTGGTGCTGCTTTTCTCTCTCGGAAGGGTAGTTGCATACAAGTAGAGATGGATTTACATGGCTCTGGTTGCTGGAGAGTTGAAAAACAATGGAAAAGGAAAACTGTGCCATATGATCCCCATGGGAATTGGAGAATCCACACCAGTGAACATCCTTCTGGTGTCACCAGCACAACTGTATCCAGAAGAAGAATGGAAGTTGAAGAAATTAAGAAGATTCATTACAGTTAAATGAGTTACCTTCAGTTAGGGTGATGCCGTAATGAAGACATGGATTTTCTCTTTTTCTCTTGGCAGAGACCTAGGCAACATAAGGCAAATGGCTTCACCAAACTGTTTACAAGAAATGCTCACTGTGTGGTCCTCATTCTCTGGGTATCCTCTTAGACACAAGAGGTCTGATTTGCAGAAGCACTAGACATTTACCAGGTATAGCTGAAGTCAGTGAGAACGGTGCTTTAAATAGACTATGCAGGTCCAAACTGAAAAATCAGATTCCCAGAATGAGACAAAAACATAAAATAGAGAATATAAATATGAATGAATTAAATAAAAAATTAGTGAATGTTTTCAAAATCAATGTCTCAATACAGATGTTCATCATCGGAAAATGTAGGGCAAAATTGTTCAACTAACACGGGTGTAATGAAAATAAATTGAGGAGTGCTTTGTAAAGCATTCAGATATTTTAGTGATAAGCATCATTCAAAACCGTAACAGTGATTCTTATTCAAAGATGGGTGACAAGTTACTGGAAAAAGATGGAAAAATAATACAGTAAAAAGGGACTGATTACTTGAAGACCATCCAACATTTGCAGAAATCACTTTTATGGAAAACATATTCACAAAGCAGACAAAATAAAATCATATGGACAACCCTAATTGGGACTGTCCGGCTTCTGAGTGCTTGTCCTTGCAGCCTTAATAACGATTTTCAACCAGTCTATGCTGATAACAAGCTACAGAAATCTTTGTGGACTGGTTATAAATCAAGTGGGTATGAAGTGACAGTTTGCAGATGTACTTTTTCTGCTTTTGCTGTAGTTAGTTTCCAGATAAATCAAAGCTCTCAGCTTTCAACTCCTATCTTTTGGATATGAATGTTATATTCATATATCAGAAATGAGCATTAGTATTTTGACTCTGCGGTATTTTCTCCTTGAAATCAAGAGATTAATTCATACTGTAGCATAAGCAACTGAAAAACTTCATTTTTTAAATTGGAGAAGCAGCAAAATTATTTTTGAAAGCTTCTTGCTTCAAGGCTGAAAGCCTTTGTACAATACTTCACCCAGGAGTGATATTTTCAGCTGTAATATAGGGGTTTGTAATGGTAATGCTGACAGGCCCATAATTATGGAAGCACTAGCGGGCACCGCTATAATAATATATCAGATAGGCATGCTACTTAAACACGATACAAGGCATCAGATGTTAGTGCCTATCCTCATTAAAGCAGCACTTAAAAGTTCTTTTAACCCCCATGACTCAAACTATTAATTTGATGTTCAGAAGGACATACACACTGGTACCAATACTTGCAATGAATACATTCCCTTAGTACTTTTAACTGAATTGGTGGATTGTCCTAAATTTTTAGTCAATACAAACATGCATGTAACACCACCAATAAATCAGTAGCATGATTATGGCATATACAATATATTCTAGTTACTTCTGTAAAGTGTATCTTCTGAAAGTTGCTCTCTATAAATACTTCTGAATTAACTTTTAATTATGCACTGTTTCACAGCTCCAAGAGATTCACTCCTATTTCCTTTCTTGCAGTAACTGCTAAAAAACAAGAGTGAGGATGAACCTACCTTTCCTGCATCTGGCTAGAGAAAAACAAATAAATAAATAAATAAACAAACAAGGAGGCTAAGGATTCCTAAAACAAGCCCTTCCTCAAAGCACAGAAAATATCACCACTGAATATGTGTTACATCCTGTCCAAACCCAAGTAGATAGTTCACACTGAGTAAGGAAAATCAGAATTGTTAATTGCACAGAAGGTTGCCTCACTGGAAACAGGATCAATGGTGTTTTTGAGGACTGGTAGAGAAAGAAAAAACCCTGAACAGAAAGTACTTCTGCAGTAGAACTATTTTGAGCAATACCCTGTTTAAACAAAGGGACACCCTCACTCTGTCACTCACACAAATGTGATTTGCATGTTTTGATAGCTCAGAATTCTGCTGCAGACTACAGCAATGTCTTAGAAGGATGATTCAGAAGATTACTGTATTTGCATGTTTTCCCCATACGGCCAGTGAAGGCTTCCAGCTACCATCAGCTTCAGGACTTCAGCCACCGCAGACAGCACCATCAGTAAAACTGATAGGTCTAACTGTCTACTCTTACAATTCCTATTTTAATGTGCAGCACAGCTGAGGCAGCTAGAATCCCTGCATCTGTGGTCATGGGATGCTTCAATTTTCTTAGCAAGTAACAGATTTTAGGATTTTATACTAACAGAAGACAATGATTCTGCCTAAGTCCAGAGCAGAGGTTAATAACAAGAATTTCTTCTGGCTATGGACTCATTTAGTAAAGAAGATGAGGCAGCAAAGTAACAAGTGACAGAAAGGAGAAATACATTAAGGTCTGTCACGCCAGGCTCATCTCACATGGAAATCTATTGACCAGAGATAAAACTGCTAGATCATGCACTGTTCAAATGCTCTAATACTGCTATCAGCATTTGATTATGCACTTGTGTTTTTCCTGATCTTGCTGATCTTCTTCCTGATTCTCTAAGCATGATACCCAACCAATATCCTTCCTGGCTAAGCATGAAAGATGGAAATTCGACAGAGAACGTTTTGCAGGATTATACATGGTTTTACATGACTACAAGCTTTCCTAATCTACAGAAATAATGTTTCCCTTTAGTAACTGCAGTGTTTCCTTAATACATAAATACCTGTCCTAATTATCATTCTTAACATAATCGGTCTCAACTTTCCGTTGCTGTATGGCAGACTGATTTAACGTATAATTACAAATTGAGGCAACAATTGAGGAAATTGTGTAATTTGAAATTCACAAACCTCCATAAATATCTTCCTTTGCTGCTCACAAATAAATTACTAGCCTTTCTTTCACTTTCCTAAAAGCCAAGAGGGGGGTACAGAGTGCAATTCAGTACAGTATTTGTCTGGTATTTCACATACAGCTCGTTGTTCAATGACTTCTCTTCGGAACATATTTTTGCATTTTTAATAGGAGGAAAACTCCCACTGACTTCACTGTGAATTGAACTGGGCTTGGAAAGGGCACTCATCTTGCTTATCAGCATACTATAGGAATGCTATCAATTAATTAAACCATATCAAATGCTTGGCTCCAGACAGTGTACACGGTGTGCTTTTCACTTACTGATTTACAGTCAGTGGGAGGAGGTAATAGCAATAGCAAAGGAACAAATCAGATTTAGACATGAACATAGAAATTTCTCCCTCTTTTCAATATTGCCAATTCTGTGTGCATTGGGCATGAAGTAGGAGCGTGGTGATGAAATGTCAGCAGAACAATGTTTGCTACTGGCAACGGCAAAGCCTAGTAAACGAAAGAATTATGCCTCATAACACAGTACCCTATTAGTTTAAATGATAGGCATCCTGCAAGAACTAATAGCTAAAATAAAGCAAATGTTCTTACTTCATTTCAGAGAGAAAATGGACAGAAGAGTTCCCAGCTCCAAATGGAAACTAAAGAACATGACATACTGCCAGCCAGTCCTTGGCAAAACAACTTATAATATAATTTGGAAATACTGTTGCATACCAGTAATAAACATTGTTTGCCAAAAATATTCACAAAACGCCTGCAATCTTAATTGTTATCGTGATTGCTACCTTTCTGATTCTCTTCAAGGAGCAATCCCCCAACAGTCAATGATTTTCAAAGATATACACCAAAAAAGTAATAAAAAATCCTGTTCTTCTGCAAAACAAACCAGGTAGACATACTAAAATAAATATTTTTTTTTTTTTAAAAAAAAGGCTTGGTGTCACAATTAATTCAATATAATGTGTTGGCACTACATTCAAGTTTCATACATTCATCATTAGGACAGGAGTTGTATTAAATTGCTTTTCATGTGCTACCATTAAATCAATATGTGGAACAGAATAAAAGAGAAGAAAAATGAAAGAGAGTATGGGGGTGACTCACGTGACTGATGTGAAGAAACTAAAATTCATGAGTAGCACAGCATGGGCACACAAATAAATCTGGTATATAGGGAAAGTTAACACAGCTTTAGTGAGCACATATATTGCATTTCTCACTGTTCTGAAGCTGTTAACAGGCACGTAGACAGGAGATGTGGCTGATAGGAGCGATTTCAATCTCAAAAGCCTATCTTGCAGGGTCATTCCCCAGATGTTCCAGCAGAAACTGAGTTGCCATGAGATAAGGAGAAAGATCCTAACATGGAAAAATCCTTGTCTAAAAGATGCAATACAAAGGTAAATAGACGGACAAGTGATTTTTACCACTGGCGAGAGGACACCAGTGAAAGCTAGAAGGATCTGGGCTGGGTCTTGCAGTGTTCAACGGAGTCATTAATGATGTCGGATACATTAATGATGCTGGCTACTCATCCACAACTTATTAAAAAAACTCCCCAATGAACAATCCATAAAAGAACAAGCGGTAACTTGAACCCAACAGGCAGGGAAAGCTACATTTCAGTAATTAACCTCCTACAACAGTGATTTAAAAGAAGGAGTGGGAGGCACATTGTAGAGAGCACAAAGGGAAAAGGAGAGAAGATAGAGAGGGGATGATCATGATTCTAACAAATACTTGCAACTCTTGATTAGTGAAAAGCTAAAACTAAGTTACATTGATCAAACTGATAGTGGACAGCTGGAACATTAGCTTGAATTTTCACAGTCCAAATTGTCCACTGGGACACCTTGCTGCATGAGAGAAAAGAATTCAGTGATAAGAACTCAGGCCTCTCCATTGTCTTCTACAGCCAGAGGAAGGAATCAACCCTCATTTCCCACTACTTAGTCCACATTGTGCATCAATAGTTATGAGTTCTGTTTATGAAAGCAGACAAACACAGTACTCGAAACATAAGACCTAACAGAGTGTAATACCAGAAAACCATCTCAAAAGAAGGTCTAGTGAGAGGAAAAAAAGACCTACCCACATAACCAATGCACGGTTCCTGAGGAGTAAGGAGAGTGTATTTGCCTTCACTCGTGGGCTAGTTAGTTGTTCACATTCTTAGGAAAATACAGTACACACTACAGCACCAATCTTACCTTTAGGTAATGATTAATTTTTAAAGTCGGGTAGAGCCTGCCTGAAAAAGATCCTGTGCTGGATGGCTTTATGTCACACACAACTCAGCATTTTCATGACAGTAACTCCCTAACGTGAACTCCTCTAGTTTATTCATCGGCTTGCTGCAGAACCTCCTCACCAAATTCATAATAGAGACAAGCTGACTGACTGGTTTTCGGTAAGAAGCGATTCATAAAACAGTTTATACTAGGCTGAGTTTATCACAAAATGCTAAAGCTTTTACATGAGCAGCAACTCCTGTAACAGCAACTCATTACTTCAATTTTGAACCTTTCATTTCATGAGTGTAAATGCAGAATAGATAGAAAGGAATATTTGACATTTGAAGACCAAGAAAAGAGTTTCTAATTAGTATCAGGATGCAGGCAAGGGAAATGGTCAAAAAGAAGTCCAGTGAAACTTCCCATATATTTAATTTTGGAAAAAAAAATCCCTTTCCTTATGTTCTGGAATATTGTAAGTAGATACAATGCACTAGTGCTCTAGTTTCCTATGCAAAGGACACAATACGCCAAGTTTTCAGCTAATTTACTGACTTTGCCGTGGCATGAAAAGCTGCCTGTGCCTCTGAGCTTGTATACATGCAGACTTGATGTACGGAAATCACCTGCATGTGCAAATCGGCTGGGCAGTGAATTTTTTGTTAGGCACATGAAATGGAGTGAAGAAGTCATTTTGCTTTGAAAGCTGTTTTAAAGGTGTCAGAGGTACAAAAGAAAAGCATGGGTTGGCAAAACAAGAAAGCCAATAATGCATCCCAACTGTTCCATAATTATTTTTATGGCAATGAATACATAATGATAGTTAAAATCTCAATTTTGACAGCAAACATTCATTTAGATTTCTGCATCTGCAAAAAAAATGTTAATAGACATAACCTGCTATTCAATATTGAACATCTTCTGCACCACACTTACTACTTCATTTGACCAAAAAATGGCTTGCAGACTCAATTTTCTTCTCGTTAACTTACTGTTCTAGTCAAAGATTTGGATCAGCTGCAATGCTGAATTTTCTTTTTCTTTCCTTACAATTAAATATGCATGAATACTTCAAAGACTAATGCTCACTGCTTACTTACTATTACATGGAAGTTTGTGAGTGGCCTTAGGGAATGTCCTCAGCTTTTCTGCAACAATGAAGTCAGTCAACTGCTACCTATACACTAAGCCTGGAAAGGTAATGTTGATGACCTCATTTGCAAGTCTAACTTCTCAAATTGTTACAGGTGGAGAAGTGCTATAAACAAAGATTTTCAGTAAAACAACCCATGGAAAGGAATGCAATAGCTAGAAGCTTGAAAAAAAGGCTTAAGGAGCTCCTTGAAAAGCCTTACGACAATCTTTCAGTCTTGTGCACACAGGAAATGATATTGGTTTTAATAATATTACCATTTCAAGCCAACATAAACCGATTTAAACCCAAAATATGACAAATCGTATAGCCTCATAAACCATTTGGACTTTTTTTTTTTTGGCTCTATTTAATTCATTGGTTAAAATGCAAAAGGAATAATGTTTATACGTTTCCTTCCTCTCTCTGCAGAATTTGCAATGCCCAAATGACTGATGAGACCCAAGGCACCCTCAAGGCCCTGCCCGCCCGCAGCGCCCTGCACATGCAGCGGAGCTGCCAGTGACAACGCCGAGTTCTCCAGCAGCTGTGGCCTCTGCAGTGACAACTTCAGTGCATGAATGTTTTACCATCTCAGTTCCAAAATATTCAGCTTAAAAATGGCAGAGTGGAGGCACATACTCATCACAAAATACCTGTGCACTAAAAGCACTAGTGAAATTAACTTTGCTAAACTTAACTTGGTAAAAGAATTACAGTATTTGTAGCCTCAAAATATAAATGAGGAATGGCAAGTACTTCTAAGTGCAATCATGACAGCTTGAATCAAACACAAGAGAAATACTTCTGGAGCCTTTGGATTTCCACAGCTGAAAATGTTGTGAAAAATGAAAAGCAACCTGTGGCTGATTACAACAGGAGCTGTATTATCAAAGCCAAATGAACAAGCAGAAATTGCTAAAATGGCCTTAAATACTCCTATCAGGAAAGAACTTTAAAATGTTACAGTAAAAATTAACTTGCTCACAACTGAACTATGAGTAACACCTTTTAAATATAAATACTGCAAAATAAGGGCCAATCTATGGTCTATGTGTACTTCATAACCTCCATGCATTCTAGTAGCATACGGGGAGATGACACAGGTCTCACGTGCTCCTCTGCATGTGCTGGCTTTGAAGTCAATGAAATTCAAGTCAAAACCTGAGCAAGTTGAGCCTTCAGGGAAGAAGCCAAGACAATAAAAGAAGGAGGGATTGGGAGGAACAAATACTAGGGGGGAAGAGGGAAAGCGAAATCTGCAGAAAGAAAAAACTGCGAAGAAAAAATGTTCTGAACACTTCTGAAATATCTTTCAGTGATTATAAAAATAACCTCCAGAAGAACACCCAGTATATATAGTGCACATGTATATATAAAGCACCTTTCTGCCAACAGATCTGTATGCAGAGGTATACATTTTGGAATAGGAAATGTTCAGGGAAAAAAAAAAAAGGAATTGAAAAGAAGGAGGTAGCCCAGTGGATATTTAAAATTGAATGGAATTCTCTTTTGAGAAGATTTTTTTCTGCTCAGATTCTAACCAAAATAACACCTACTTGGTAAAAAAGTGTTCTTAAAATTAATTTAATCAAAAGCCATTCTTACAGTTGGAAAAGGCTGACTTTTGAATCAATTTGCCTTTATAGGATGAGTTGATATAACCAGGAAATGTGAGTTGATATAACCAGGAAACTTACTCCAACCCAAGTGCCTGGAGTGGAGGCTCAGCTCATTAAGAAGGACAACTGAATGAAAGTAAGGGATGCGATGAAGTCAGAGAGTTAAAAACAAGGAATGATATGGAACAGCAATCACTGCTCCTTAAATGCTTTTAAGGAATGAGAGCTTTGTGCAGGTTATGGTTTCCATGAGGATGAAATACAGACCCCTTGGCACCAGAACAGCTCCTTTCTGCCCCATAACTGTTGCTTTCTGAAGAAGACTGTACTGAGATTACTTTGATAGTACAAATCACTCCAATTCTGATCCACTAAGACAAACTAGAATGTCTGAAAAGTTCTTAGGAAAAAGCAGGGTCAGAGGTATCCACATTTCACTTGTATTATGCTTGTTGCAAGATTTAATAAAAACATAACCACCTGTTACACTTACTTAAGTGGGAGTATCTATTTCCAATTATAGCATTTACTATCCACCCCCAAGTATGACAAGTAACACCATGGTAACATAAACACAGTGGTGGCTGCTTGAGAAAGTGAAATTATAAATAGCAATGTATAGCCTATGAGGTCCTGGAAATAAACCAACTAATCCATAGGTATTTGTTACTATGACATAACATTTCCACTAAAACTTGACTTGCCTCATCACAGACCCACTCATGATAGATTTAGAAGTTTGCCATCATTTGACTCTGAGTGAATCCATGTTCAAACATTAAAAAAAAGCAGAAAAGATGCAGAAAAAAAAATGACTAGTAAAAAAAGAAAAAAAAAAAGAATGAAAAATTCATGTACTGGGCTCTATTCTGCCTCCACTGAAGTTAATGGAAAAACTTTTCTATCCCAAATGTATAACACTGAGCTCCCTTACTATAGAAAACATGTTTTTATACTGAATCATCCCTGAAAAAAGAAACATGGGCTTAAACGAATAGCAAATAGTTTACAAGCACAAACAAACTTAGCAATCCCCTGAAACATTCAAGAGATTTCAGAACTCAGTGCTCTCCTTAGACCCTGTCTGGGTATAAATATCCTGATGCAAGAGGCAGATCCCAGACTCAGCTTAGTAGTCAGAGGGGAGCTGAATTATCAGTTGTTTTAGTCTGTGCCTTATCCTTGCAAGGCTGAGGCTGAGCTGCAGCAGCAGCAGCCGCCACTGCAGCAACTGCAGCATCATATGCAGCAGTAGCTGCAGCAGCAGTTGCAGCAGTAGCAGCTGCAGCAGTTGCAGCCGCAGCAGCATGTTGTTCTGCACAGCCAATCTCTGCCAGCTGGTCAGACACTGCAGGGCTTGAAGAAGGAGGAGAAGAGGAGAAAGGAGAAGAAAAAGAAGATTGAAAATTCTGCAACATTAGGATGGAAACTGGAGAGACAAGCACTGAACTGCAAAATTCTGTAGGCAGTTGGTTTATTCTAGGCAAGCACAAAGGCAGTATCACATCTTTGACTGGGGCCTTAATCTAAATGCGTAAAAATGTGTTTCAGGTTGAGCAAGCCAATGGAATTATTTCAGATCTACACCATGCAACTAAAATGGAATTTAATTTCTAGCATTTCTACCCTGAAAATGTGCTATGTTTTGTCAGATGTAGTTGGTGAAATCTGGGCATCTCTGACATCAGTGAAATGCGTCTCTTTGATATCACCACGGTCTGAATTCCATGGAGAGCTCCTCTATTCACACAGTGAAGCAAAAGAAAAGCTGATCCACTGAAGTGCAACATTTATTTCAAGTTTATGGGAGAAAAGCAGCAGTCTCGTTACTTAGGACTGTAATCATCTACACATTTCATATATTTAATTTGGCTTATGTCAAGTCTTTGTACACCGAATTCACTAAAGAGTATTTTTTAAAGGTCAGCTAATTTGCACTTTCAAAGATAACCTAACAAAACAAGAAGATAAATAGCTGGGTACATTTATGAAGCATATTTCACAAGATTAGATTATACATTCTAGGACCTTCTATTCACTGAATCTTTAAGCACACATCTATGCCCCATATTTACAGTAACTAGGAAAAAATCCAGCTTGGAATGTGTAATAGCTTCATGCTTAACAACAGAGTTATCATTGCCTTTATCTTCCTGATAAATACAAATTTTTGTTCACAGTGTTATGTTGGTAGCCTTTTCAAGAAAGATGGTGATACTAACACAAAAATCTTTCCTTCTTTTTTTTTGAATAATTTTATATAGAATCAGAGCAAAAAGCTCCAAGTATGTTCAACAATTAGTTGTGCTTCTCTCTGTGATCAGTGCATGATAATTAATGAAGCAATTGAGCAACAGTATGTGTTATTCTGGAGTGTCATTATCATGTAATTATTTTACCATGCATTATAGTAACATTTTTGCTGAAAAAAAATTATAGTCATTAATTATGCAAGACATTAAACGTAATATGACACTTAGTGCAATATAACGGAAATTAAAGCACTCCCAGCATGCCCACAGAAAGCAATTCCCATGGGGTCTACACATTCCTAAATCACTCTGGCAAGATTCATCTCAGAACAGATGCCTACTAACTCCTAAATATCGACCGTCATTTTTTTGGACACCACATGAACAAGTCTTTTATAAACCAAATTCACAAGCATTTTTGCATATGCTTCGGGATATCTGACTACTTGTGCTCTAAAACAAGGTATATATCCAAAGACTCAAAATTGGCCAAGCACTTTTAGTCAAAATTGGAAAGAAAAAATGAACTGAAAAGGAGATACACAAAACGGGGGCTAGTCAAACAGTGTTAGAGGTATGAGTCAAGTTCAAGTCTATTTTCCCCCACCTATCAACTGCAAAGCCACCCACTTAGCCAACTTGAAATCTAAATTACCTTTTTTCCCCACTGTTTTTTAAACTAAGTAATCTTGGAGAGCACCTTTCTCCTTGCTTTCTAGACATAAGTAGACATTCATAATTTCACTTAAAGGCACGCATAATACACCTACACAGTAATAACCAGGCTCAAGTTCTTAAAGCTGAAATGAAGAGCTATGATAGCAAAGGTGTGTCAAACGTCCTTCATATTGACAGATGATATAGGACAGATGTTTTATGAACCACAGAAGACCGGGACAAAATACAAGTTACTATCATTTAAACAAATTTTAATTAACTTGAAAATGATAAATAAGCTTCCCATGATCAAACACACAAAGCATTATTCCTCATCCGCAATCAAGTAATATATTTTAAGACTTGTTTTGCATGTGTAGATTATCTTTACTCATTTTGACAGCATTTCATGGATGCTTGAGTGAAAGCTGTGTGTTTCGAGTTATCAGGCATGCGGGATGGAGGGCCTCTACGTACCACAGCATCCACAACTGACTCAGTTCTACAGGGACAGCCTGGGGAACATATTTGTCAGCCCACTAGTCACAAAAAAGAATATGGTGAATGAATCATCGCTATATGCTAAGGATCTGCCACTACCTGACTAGTTCATCATTTAGGCAGTCTTCTGATCCAAAGAACATGATCTTGAACAGATATTAACTGTATAAATGCCTATCAGGCCAACCTGAATTAAAGAAAGTATGATTTTTCATTTTTCCTAGCTATTACACAGCTATGTCCCTTCCTACAATTTAAAGAGTGCAATACATTTTAGGGACTGTAAATTACCTAACATTTTTATCACATGCAGTGATGCAAAAAGCCCATGAAAACGGCTATAATTTATAGGATTTCTAACCTTATAGTTAGAGAGATTAAGAAGTTAAAGAGACTGGACTAAAGGGCACTTCACTTGCCTATGCTAAAGGTATCACATTCAAGATGCTAATGTAGGTATCTATGCTGATGATTAGGAGCAAAAAGAATCTCATTTTCAAAAGTGCTGACCATGCAGAGTTCCCATCAGCTCTTACAAAAATTCCATACACTCAGCACTTTGAACTTCAACCCTGGAATTACAAAACTTTGAAGAGAAAGCACAAAGTTTTAAAAGGCAGTATTGACATTTTGTGTTCTTCTCTCCTTGTTCTTTAGTTTCCAAACCTACATTATGGTTCTAACAATGACAAACACACTTCATGGAATTCTTGATAAACCCAGAAATCTGCAGAGTGCTTTAGTTAAAAAAATACCATAAAATACTGCCAAGTTGCAGTTTCTTTTATAAGAAATGAAAGACTGGACTCTATACTTTGCCAGCAGTGTCCTCAATTAAATGTGCAACATTATTTGATATACATAAATAGTGGAGAAAACACCCACTGGCAAGAAGAGCAGGAGACAGAAATATATTTTCAAAGTCTGAGTTTGTTAGGTAATAGTTAGATCTTTTCCACTGAAAGCCTTTTTTCTTTATGAGGTACTTTTTTCAATTTAATTTACACTGAAGCTTTCATGACAAAGGTTTTCTTGTTTCTTTCACAGAGCTGTATTGAAATGTACAAACAGGAGTGAAGGAGAGAAGTGGTTATTTCTGGTCTCTTGCAGGGCAGTTCAGATTCAGCATCTGTCCTCTTGTATAGTTCTATAGGTGACTTTGAGCCTGGCATAGCAAGGTCAAGCATATAGCAAGGCATTTGTTTTTTAACCCAGCATTAAAAAAAGTTCTTATTTTCAACAGATTGTTCTGACATGCATCAAAAGAAAATGAAAAAGCTGTTCTTATCTGACACTAAAAGTCAACTTCTTGTCCCTTTTTTAACCTGCTTTATCTGCTGTGTAGTTACAACAATTCTTCCCAGGCTGTCAGCCTGAAGGTCAGTTTGAGGTCACACTGTAGCCAAGGCCTTGTGATGTGAGCAGACATGACTGCCCACAGAGGATCAGCTCTGTTTGCTCCGGAGTCGCACACAATGCCTTCTTTTGAAGAGTAAAAAGATGTTCATAATGGAGTAAGGAGAGTTGCTAAATCAGTAATTAACTTCCAGTATTCCTCGGATAAATACAGCAGTACTTTCACATCATTAAATACAAAAAGAAGGTAAAGAAATTGGCATGTATGCTGAGAGAATGATGAACTAAAGCAAAAAAAAAAGAAGTATTTTACTTCTCACAGCACTTTAATATCTCTCAAAAGAATTTGCGTAAGACAATGGATGCATTACAGCTGTTCCAAAGTTTAAGTTAAAGTGAAATTGCACAATAAACCTTCATTTTTATTGGGTTTCTTAAGCCCAAAACTGCCAGATTAACTTCTTCTAGACAAGTCACGTTCATGACAGGGTCAAATCATTTTTTAATTTAAAAGTAATTAAAAGTGACCCAAATTTGAAGAGACAACTTCACCTAACATTTACTTGGAGCTTTCTTGCCCACAGTCAACATACTGCTTTTTGAATACTGGATATCTTTATATAGTCCTGAAAAATATGTTTTTGTTGCATTAAAACTCAAGGGGAAAACTTGTTTATGAATTGCATCTGGGCTGAATTGTGGAGACATCCTAAGCAATCACAGCAATAGGTTTTTGCTTGCTTTATATTCTACTGAAAAGAAATGGCCTTTTGTAGTTTATAAGGTCTCAGAGTGTTAACAAAAGGAGTGAATTTGTACCCATGCCTCTTAAAAGCAACACAAATGAGGTGCGGAATGACTTCTAATTGGCAGCCACACTGGTTTAGGCAAGGAACAGCTACATTCTGGCCTAATTTGCCAAGTATTTACAGCAGTTCCTTTTTTCTATTTAAAAGTTAACACAGTTTTTCATTTCTCAAATTATATTATAAGTAATTGGGCAGTTAACAAGATTGTATTGGAAATAGCCCTAAAGAACTGTCCATAAAAAATCTGTTTAATGAAACTTGAATTTGAATAAAAGTTATAGTTTGGTTCCACAGGATCCCAGCAAGCACTCCTGGAATATATCACCTTTGCTGGAGCTTATGGACAAGGAACACAGATGCTCCTCTGCCTCTTATATCCTATATCTCAGTACACAATATTTATTGTGTTGACAGCAATCAATGTTTGGTTGTGTATAAGTGCTTTATTTGGGAGAAAACAGTAGGCCTCCTAACTGACAGGTATATAATAATAATATTTTAGTATTTTGGCATCTTATCAAATAAGGGAGTGAATTAAATAATGACCCAAGAAGATGACCTGGAGTAGCTAATGAAAAACAGGAAGGTAGAATCTCCTGCCTACAACAATGGCAATCTCTTCAAAGTACTGTGGCCACAATGTCCTGTACAGCCAACAACAAAATGCTTTTGAAAGTTGACTCAAATTCTAAAATAAGGTCTTTTGAGGATGAAATTTCACATTCCATAGTCTAAATGAACTGCTGTCAACTTCAAAAGACCTCTCTACGGACAGGATTATGGACAGTACAGCCACTGACACCAAAGTCCCAGCCTTGAAATAATGTTGATGTTACAATGAGATAAATCATTTTGAGCCTTCTCTTGACATAAATTTGTCTTCATATAAGACAAGGTAGTACTAGTTGCTATAGTGCTTCATACATATTATGTAAATGCAAATGAATGAGACTTATAAATCACTCAACTGAAACATTCTAAAACATTTTGATGCACATTTTTTTTCAAATAATACATAAAATTTGACCATACAAGATCAGATGTAGGTGGCTTCATGGACATGGCTAGCACTCAGTTTTGCCTTGTATGCCAGATTATTTCCACAGAAATGGCATAGGAAAACACTTTTCTTTGGAGACAACACTACACTGCAGACTAATGATGAAATTATGTTGTGAGACTTCTATATATGGGTACTAGCAAGTCAACATGGAAAGAAGAAAGCTGCTGGAGGAAGTGCTTTTGTATGGATGCATAAAGTGCACAGCCCTAAAGCCAGAATTTTCACAAAGCAGAAAAAACAAGTTGTAGAAGTCTGAGTAAGAAGAGGAACACAAGAAGGAAAGCCTAGAAGTTGCATAAATAAGAAAAACTGCACCTATCTTTCAAATATCTGCTAAATCCTACTACCTCAGAGATATTTAGGTAGCTACTTTCCAGTAATGTGCATATGAGTTAGACACCTACCTGCCGTTGTAGATCGGGGCCTAACATTCCTCTCCTGCAAGAACACATCTTTCATTTCCATCAAATCCCACTGAACTTAACAGTGACTTAGCACCTGAAGAAGGCAGTTTGGACATGCCAGAATCAAAATACTGCTTAGCTTTTCAAGGCCAACATTGCCCTGTTATGGTAACCTAATGGTTGTGTAATCCTCATCTTCTTTATGCTATAGGGACACCAAGGGTATCGTGCATTAGGGACAGCTACTGTGCAACTAAAGGTAAAATACTGTAATACCTTTAGATATTTTAGGAAACATCATAAAGGCAAACAGGTGAGAAATATAGCACATTTTCAATCCATAAAGTAAAATGTTTGATAATTTCAACATTTTGATCTAGTTCATTTTGTAATTAAGAATGAAGCTCAAACTGAAAATACATATTCTAGGTCCATCATTCAGGTATCTCAGGAGCAACTCTTGCATTAAATAATGGATGATTTAACATCAGAGAAGACACAACATGTATGAGTATATTCATAAGTTCTGTAAAATTCATAAATTCTGTAAAAATTATAGAAGACAAAAAATTAAAATCATCTTCTGCTTTGCCATGTGTCAACCATCTCTGCCTGGGGGGATTCTGAGTTTTTCTCTCTCTGGAGATGTTACTTAAATCTGTGTTTTTCCAATATAAGTCAAACCAGCTCCCTTCTGACGACATGACGAACTATTATTAACCAAGTGTGGTAGTCTGAGGACATCAGGAATTACCCTGGATAAAATGTTTACATTAGGATAACAGAATAAGTAGAATGAAAAGAATCATATACAATATCACAGCATGTTTTACAACTTACTTGGAAAAACACTATAATGAAAACCTATGAATATTCACCTAAGGGTATGTGGTGGTTTTAGGACTTGCCAGATGAAACAGTTCCACAAACTGGTTAAAACCAAACTTTGGCAGTTTAAAATCTCATTTTAGAAAAGCTGTTCGTCTCCAGTTCTGAAGATGCAAACAGACCTTCAAAGTGACTTTTGTGCCCTACTATATGTGTAGTATGAGCACCGCATGCATATTAAAGGCAACAGAAAAGCCATGTGCAGCAAGACAGGATCAGTAAGCCCTCAGGCTGAGCCATGCACATTTATTCTCGAGGTGAAGGCGTTTGTGGCCGTCGCAAGCGGCCACACGGCAGCATCGCAGGAGTATCACCGTGTCACCGTCCTCGGCAGGGCCGGCGGAGGGGGCAGAGCCGGGGGTCCCAGCCCGGCGCATCCCCCCCCACCAGCCCCCCCGCTCGGCGGGGGAGGGCGCCCCCTGGCGGCCCCGGTCGAGAGGGGGCTCCGGGCGGCCGCGACCACCGCGCGCTCCCCGGGCTGCAACGGGGAGCAGAGAAACTCTCGCCTCGCCCGCGCGGCGCGATGCGGACCGGGGCGAAGGGCGGGCGGGAGGGAGGGAGCGCGGCCGCCGCTCCCCCGGCCCCTCCAGCCTCCGCGAGGAGCCCCGAGCCGCCTACCTCTAAGGCGCCAAAGCGGCGGGAGCAGCGCCCCGTTTGCCTGCACCCGCAGGCCGCGGGCTCCGCTGCACCTATGAATATGCGTTATTAATATGCACAAGTAATGAAGCAGCACGTGTGTTGCAGGCAAGTATCACTATGGTATTTGCTTAAAGCACGAAACAGGGCGATGCTTTCAGATGAGAATCGTGCGGGGATCCCAGAGTTCAGAATCTGACAAAGAGCAGTCTGACTTGCAAGCATTTCTTCAGAGGACAAAAAAAAAAAAAAAAAAAAAAAGTTTTACTAATAAATTATCACCTACCTACCCTGCCCGTATTGGCGTCTAAGTCCCGTTTAATTGATGGCAATATGTTAGCACAGAGGAACATATATTTAGACTCGGGGGTTTGGAGAAGTGCTTTAGCAGAGACAAGGTTTAAGCACAAAGCACCACCATCCACACAGGCACACTATTATTCTTAAAAGTCTCGTTGCAAGATCTTTACGATACTTGCATGACACTTGTCTCTTGATACATTCGCCTTGGCTCCCGTAGAATTCCCTTATTCTACAGTAAAAACGTGTCTCCCAAGCGAACCAAGTTTCTTACACAAAGAAAGAAAAATACGCTGCAAAACAAGCACGGGCAGAGCTTGCCCTCCCCCGGGCTATCGCTGCAAGGGGACTTACCTCTTCCACCGTGAGCGGCATGCAGATCCGGTACTCCTTCATGAGCATATTCCTGCTGCCTCGGCGCGGACCAGCCAGCTGCGGGAAAAGTGCTTCTTTCTGTACGGCGGCCACGGCGGAAAGCGGTCACCGGAGCGAATAGCGGAGCCTCTTCTTTCCGTGCGCGCTTGACAACGTGTCCCCGAGAGAGCAGCGCAGCATCCAGGAGGGCTGGCCCAGGCGCGGGGCCGGCGCGGCCGCTCCTTCCCCCGGCTCTTCCTCCCCCAGCCCGCAGCCGGGCGGGCGTCGCGCGCGGCCGCCCCGCTACAAGGAGGTCCCGCGCACCGGGGGTCTCGGCCCAGGCGACGGCGTCGGCGGGCAGCGCAGCGCGGCGGGCTCCCGCAGCTCCCTCAGGACGTGCCTAGAGCGGCGAGAAGGACAAATGAGCCGCCAAGGGCCATTTCAGCAGCAGCGGCGAGAGGGGAGATGCCCAGACAAAGGCTGCGCGCCGGGCCCGGGCCCCCGCGACGCTAACGGGGAGGCGCCGGGATGAGCGCGGAGCCGCCGGCACGAGCGGCCGCCCCGCAGCCCCGCGCCTTACCGGGCACGAGGAGCCTCCGCCGGGGGCGCATTCCCGGCGCGGAGCGGAGCGCGCGCGGCCGAGACACGGGCACAGGATGTGGAGGCCTCACCCATTTCCCCTTCGGCCAGTGCCGCGTTATCAGCCAGCAGATTTTGCAATACAAATAAAAGTGTTTTTCCTACCAGCGGCTCCCTTCCAAGCAGTACATGGAAACTTCAGGAAAAAAAAAAAATGGGCGCTCAATTCTAATTAAAGCATGAAGCCAGAACCATTTAAAGAGTCTTTTTTTCCCTACTCACTAGGCAATTTATGCTAAATCTTTTTTTTTTTTTTTTTTCTTCAGAGGATTTTACACATTATTAAGGCACTGTCTAACACACACAGGAACCCGATTCTAAAACTAGCTAAGGAAACCGGGCTGTTATATAACCTCAGGTGTATCACACAATTTTCGTATTGCCGTTCCTCCCATCTATAGTTGCAATAAAACATGCATTTCTGAGAACCACAGTGCAAGTAATATGAACATGTAAAGCACTGCACAGCTAATGGCAGAACTACACGGATGGGTTTAAATATAACTTTGCAGAAGCCAAAGTAACTACCGTATCTGGGATGGTTAAATGAGAATATGGGTGTAAAATGAAGCATGTGTTTCATAACAGAAAAAGAACAAAACCCCTCAGATTTTCATTGGCTTTGAATGTACATTTCAGAGCTCTATCTGTAATCTTAGCGCAGAGAGAGCACAGTGCCATCTCCTGGAGAAAACTACGGACACTTCCGAAGCGAGTGTGGACACAGGCTGCAGCTGCTCCCGGCGTTTCTGCCAGACCTGCCTGCCTAAATTTTGGCTTTTTATTTTCAGTGACTTGTCAGAAAGTATTACTCTTACCTTTGCAACATGCTGTCTATGATCAGTTGTAAAAATGAGACATTTTTCACTTTTGACCTAGGAAAAGCAAAGCCATACATTAAATCATGCTGAACACTAAGTCCAGATAGACTGGTGTCTAGTCAAGTGTCAGAAAAATGTCACCTCATAAGAGACAGAAAAAAAAATCAAGTTACTTTTTCTTTTTACAGATATTTTACTGATTATTTCTGAATAAAGAATTTAGTTTACTGGAATTGTTAAATAATTCCACCTTGCAGGCAAATATTGCATCTGCTGCTTCCAGAATAACCAAAGAGGTAAAGGAAGGTGACAGCTGCATTATGAATTAATGCTTTTCCTCTTTTACTCACTGTCTGAACCTAGACTACTATATACGGAAGTCTCTTCAATCATATCAGTATCTGGCTTTTAACTTGCTGAAAACTATAATTCTCTTGTCATTTACTGTAAAATCATACTAATATTAGAGCAATGATGTAAAAGAATAAGTTTTTACAATTTAAAAGTTTGTAAAGGGTTACTCTGCAAGTACCCATAAACTCTGTATGATTTACACACTTTCAATACTTAGATCAGTGAATGACTAAAAAAATGGATTAAGGTTAAGGGATAAAATCTATTCTTACATTAGAATTAATTAGGTGTCCCTGCTTGAGCAGGGGGGCTGGACTAGACAGTCTCTCGAGGTCCCTTCCAACCTCAACCAGTCTGCGATTCTTTGATTCTGTGAAATTGAGTTCAAACAGGAAGCTATTCAAAACCGTTCACCACATGTGCTATAGCCATATTTGTCACATTGAGGTTTTGCTATTTATGCACACAGCCATAGAGCAGCACTCAAAGTGTAGGTTTGTAACTTATTTTTTTTTTCCTGGATGCCTTAAACTGCCATCCAAGGCTACAGGGTGCTCACTGATCTGTGCTTCCTTTGGAACTGTTTGCCCGTGAATATCACTCCTGTGAAATTCCCCAGGCAGTGAAGGCTGTTCACTATGTGAAATTCACCTTGCTTCGGAACGGGTAGTGAAGGGAAATCCGGACCCCAAGGCAGTGCTGTATCAACATCATCTTGATGTTGAGTGCATGAGATGCACTGATGTTTAGAGGTTGCAGCACTGCCTAAGCCCAGGTCCCAGAGCATCTCCCCACTTTCCTCCCCAAGGCTGCACAGGGGACTGTTCGTGACCAAGGTTGCAACACGAGGTGCACTAACCCTCCCATTCCAGAGCCACATCTTTTCACCCTGTGAGAGCTGCGCTGAGGCCATGCTGAGGTGCCACCTTTGTCTCAAGATGGGGGTAAATGGCTTTAGATCATTATCCCAACTCGCTGCCATCCCACCACATGGCCATGCCTGGGCCTCAAGCTGCTCATGGGCAACACCAGGGTGCTCAAAACCCTGTGTGGCTGGGTGGGCTCTGCACCCGCAGCACCACCACGGCCATGGGACAGGGGACCAAAACCTGGTGCTGCCAACATGCTACAATGGCGAGGCGGGAGCCCACAGCACCAACTGCGGGCAAGTGGCCTCTTGGATCCCCCAGCCCTGCTCCCCTGCACCGAGGGGCAGCTGAGAACAGAGGTGGGACGCTTGTCAGCGAAGCCATCGCGCCACATGGAACACGAGCAGCCGCTTCGCCTCCCAGGGCGGGTAGGAGAGCGGGGCTCCACGCACATTCCTGCGCCGGGCCCGGGGAGCGCGCGGCGCTGCTGTCGCCGTGGTACCGGTGCCACCTGCACACGGCCCCCTCCCCGCCACAAGGCCCCGCCATGGGCCTGCACCCCCATCCCGACGGCGGCCGGGCCGGCTCAATCACCTCAGAGCCGCCGCCCGCGGCCGCCTCCGCCCGCCCTCCTTCCCGCCCACCGGCGCCGGGGCGGGGGGGTCCTCAAGCGGCGGCGCGGGTGCCCGCGGCAGTGCCTGCCTGGCGCCGCGCGGGGGCCTGCGAGCGGGGCTGCCCGGAGCGGTGCCTGCGCACAGGACCCGCCCACTTCCGGTGTGTGTGTGAGGCGGCGGGGGCGCAGCGGCGCGGGGCCGGCGAGATGGCGGAGGGCGGCGCGGAGCGCGCCGACGGGCGCATCGTGAAGATGGAGGTGGATTACAGCGCCACGGTGGACCAGC
>NW_020455710.1:3289484-3301692 GCF_003342845.1 Nothoprocta perdicaria
AAAAAAAAAAAGGAAAGCCCCAAACACGGAGGACTGGGCTTGCTGTCTTTCTCTGTCCTAGAGGAATGGTTCCTGGCTCCTTCCAGGCTGCAGTGCTCAGCCTGGACTGGCATCTCTCATGGAGAGAGAGGTATAGCAATGTATGAGCAATGTATGTGTTTGGAGCGGTGGCTCCTACACTGTGTTGTGGGCTCAGTTCTGGATAGGTATGGAAACCAGAGGCTTATTTCATTGCAGTGTCACATGTGAATTTTGTGCCAGTAGAAGTGCAGGGTTGACAAGCCATTTTATGCATTTTAAAGGAATTTCAATAGGAAAAGTGGATAAAAATTGAAAAAGTTTTTCAGCCAAGGTACCTTAAGTGCTTATCTGTGCTCGCCTGAAGCTTTGCTTTGACTAGGAAAGAAAACAGTCTCACAGAAAGTTTTGTGAGCAAAACTTGTTGGAAACTTGCTATATTTCTTGCTTGAGATAGAATATTTTTAGTGTATATTGACTAAAAATAGAATTGGTGGCACCATGCCAACTTTGCTTTCTTTTTTTTTTTCTTTTCTTCTTTTTTTTGTCTATCATATTAGGAAGGAAGACTTCAAGAAGTAATTGAAAACCTTCTCTCCTTGGAAAAACAAACTAGAACAGTAAGTAGGATGTCATGAGCAACATTTAAGTAGGGTTGTCCTGCATGCACCTTTATTCCAGAGTTAAAGCAATGGAGAAATTTGAGGTGTCACTTTTTGTCTCCTTTGTTGTTTTCTTGTCTTTGAAAAGAAAATCAGTGAGGCTGCATGTACTGTTTTGTTGTCTTCTTTTCTTGTAATAGAAGTTTAAGTGATACAGGATTGTAGGTTGCTTATTCCATCACAAATATGCTCTTTTTTGCAGGCATCTGACATGGTTTCCACATCCCGTATCTTAGTTGCAATAGTGAAAATGTGTTATGAAGCTAAAGACTGGGATGCCCTTAACGAAAATATAATTCTTCTGTCAAAGAGAAGAAGTCAGTTAAAACAGGTGAATATAAACCTTTCGAGTAAAGTATAAAATTGTATGTGGAGCTATGAGTCCCCACTATGTGTAGGGACTCTTCTGAGTGAATATATTTTAACTAGATTCTATTGACATTTCTGGTGTAAATATGAAAGCCACTAATGAAACTGATGCAGAATTAATCTCTCAGCATCATATGTGAGCTCCAATTTGTGATTCTCGGCAATGCAGCTGTGACTGTTGTGCTTTCACTGCATACCTGCGTTTTTAGGTTGTAGTTCATCTTTGCACTGCTGAAATAGTCTGCATTGGAGACAGGTGAACAGGAGAAAACTATGTGGTAAACCTTGAACAGAATTATTGCAATTTATACTTACAAAATAAGGGATGTAGTTTTGAAAGCAACATTGCTTTGCCTACTTTTAGGTTAGCTGCTCTTTAGTGTGCAGAAGCACTAGGAATATGTATGCAAATAGAATATGATATGATCTGTATCTGAAGACACAGATCATTTCACTGACTTTTGTTGAAGTGGATGCTTCATAATATTTGTTACTTACACTTAAAACACTTGTCAGTGTTGCTACCAGTATATTCCAATATCCGTGCTTGCCCCTGAAGGATAATAACTTAGTACTAATGCCTGCTACAGGATTTACAGAGATAGGAAAAGATCAATCAGAAATACTTCCTCCTCTTCCTTCCCTTCCTGAAGCAGGTGTCCTAAAAAGAAAGGCTAATGCCTGTGCTTAGGAGGTGATATTCACTGGGTAGGTCATGTAGCAAACAGTTGAGATTTCAGTAGTGTATGTTAAAGTTGTGTTGATTTGTCGAAAGAGAGGAAGCACTGTGTTAAATGAACTTTAAATAGCATTGGAATGACTGAGAAGAAAGAACATCATCAAATTTGACCCCTGCCATCAGCTGCTAGCATTCTGAATGGTTTTAAGAAGCCAAAATGATTAGATATATATCTTGCATGCTTTCTTGAGATAGGTCTCTAATTTGACATAAAATTATTTAGTACTTATCCCTTAATTTTATAATTTCAATGCCTTTGGTAATATAAAAATGCGGTATATTTTTCTGTTCTGTTATACTAGGCAGTTGCTAAAATGGTCCAGCAGTGCTGCACTTACGTTGAAGAAATCACAGACCTACCAGTCAAACTCCGCTTAATTGATACGTTGCGTATGGTTACAGAAGGAAAAGTAAGATTTTCTTTTAAGACTGAATATCTAAAAGGTAGAATAAAAGTGTTCACCTTTTTAAAAGTGTAACTTTTTAACCTTATCACTTTAGTCTTCTTCAAATAAGAGCAAAAGTAGCAAAATGGTGGTTTTTTTCCTAAAAACAACAGAGATTTTTTTCATGAGTTAAGAACTTGCTGAGATATTTATAATAGTTAAACGGTGTACATATTTGAAAGTATTATTACTGTACTTGATACTTCTGAGAATTCTAAAGTGTCATTTATTTTCCACTTTAAAAAGGACAAAGGGAATGATAGTACTCAGCATATACTAGTCTTCTGAACAGTAGACTAATTCAGACATTGTTTGGTCCAAATATTCCACTGTGTTAACTATCACTTTATGGATATACATGAGATTAATTGTTTGTGTGTAAAATATTAAAGATACTAAAAACACCTTGTAGTAGGGTCTTAGTTGTTAGAGTTTAGGAACTCTTCTTTAGAATGCTTTAATGTTTAATCTGCTCCTGATT
Organism: Nothoprocta perdicaria; assembly: GCF_003342845.1. Taxonomy (NCBI): domain Eukaryota; kingdom Metazoa; phylum Chordata; class Aves; order Tinamiformes; family Tinamidae; genus Nothoprocta; species Nothoprocta perdicaria. The sequence goes on from NW_020455710.1 coordinate 3,292,200, forward strand.
TTAGATATATGTGGAAATTGAACGTGCTCGTCTGACAAAGACACTTGCAACAATAAAAGAACAGAATGGTGAAGTGAAAGAGGCTGCCTCTATTTTGCAAGAATTGCAGGTAACATAGCATGTAGCTCAAAATTGCCTCAGCAATAAAAATTATTTTTCATTGCTCTTAAATTACTGTGTCGGGGTTCAAAATTTGGTCAGGTGTGTCTGCAGGAATGTCTGGAAGGAAATTACGTGCTATTAGTGAAATTATAATTCAGTTTTAACTGCTTTTGCTAGTGCTATGGTTAAGTAGCATAGATTATTTCCCTTTTAGAAAATAAATTTCAATTCTCTAGGTAGTGCAGAGAATTTACTGTTAGGATATTTCTGTCTCTAAGTGAGTGCTATTACTCAAAACAATCTTTTTTTGCTTGCTCTGCAATAATCACTTTTTTCTCTGTTTCTGATTTCTACTTCTTCTGTCATGCACTTCATGCATAGTTAAGACATGTTGAATGTGAAATAGGATCTAGTTCATAATGCATTTCTCTGTACTCAAGAGGCTTTGACAGTGTTAAATTGTTCAATTGTCATTTTAGGTGGAAACCTATGGTTCAATGGAGAAAAAGGAACGTGTAGAATTTATTTTGGAGCAGATGAGGCTCTGTTTAGCTGTAAAAGACTATATTCGGACTCAAATTATCAGCAAAAAAATTAATACCAAATTCTTCCAAGAAGAAAACACAGAGGTGAGCACTATTTTTTTCCTCTCTTTTGATATGATGTGCGCCTCTAGGTTCAAGTATATTTGAATTCTCTCCTTTTTTTTTTTTTTTTTTTTTTTTTGTAAATAAAGTTAAATTATGTTTGCACGAGACTTGAGGTAGGATTTATTCTACTCTTTCTTACTGTTTCAGAAGCTAAAATTAAAGTACTACAATTTAATGATACAGCTGGATCAACATGAAGGCTCCTATCTTTCCATCTGTAAGCACTACAGAGCCATTTATGATACTCCTTGTATCCAGGCTGAAAGTGAAAAGTGGCAGCAGGTATTAAAAACACTACAAATAAACTGCCTGTATTTTCATGTGGCAGATAATCTTTTCATTACTAGGTTATTTTACAGCAGATTAAATAGCTCACCAGTCTATTTTTCTTAATTTAAATTTGTTTTCAATGACTATACTAATTGGTTATTTGAAAACAGATGTAATATACTTGATTTCAAAAAAGTGTAACAAAAAATTTTATTGCATTGTCTTTGAAGTCTTTTAATTTTTTTTTTCTGTTTTATGCAAGTGCAGAAATTAGAAATAGCCCATGTGATTAGTCTAACTGATGCTATTGTTTATATTGTAATATAAATGCTAAGCAACTGAATATTTTTTTTGTTCATTAGTGTATAATATTTAGTATTTTAGTTAAGCTGAATCTTTTTAAAGGTATTAATTGAAGGTCCATTTCTAAAAGATGAGTGATTTCTTAATAAGCATGACTTAAGCCTTTTATATTCCTAGCAAAGACGAATGTGGGGGGGAGTGGACAAAAAAAAACCACCCAACCTGTGAGCTGTTTTGAATTCTTCTGTTTAATTATGGGGACACAGAAAAAAACCTTTCTCTTTTCCTAAACAGGCACTGAAGAGCGTTGTTCTGTATGTTATTCTTTCACCTTACGACAACGAACAATCTGATTTGGTACACAGAATTAGTAGTGATAAAAAGCTAGAAGAAATCCCCAAGTATAAGTAAGTGTTGATTCTAGTAAGCAATTCTCATAAGAAAAAAAGTATGTCTTGCAGCAGCTGTGCAAGAAATCTGATTGTCATCTGGATTAAACAGCTGCAAACTTAATACTGTTCGAAAATGATGCAAACTTTTTATGTGTGTAAGTTACAGTAATTTGAAATAAATGGATGTGTTTATAAGGGAAAGATTTATATTATGTACACAGTCCAACTTGGGGTGCTCAGTAATAGATGTATTGCAGATTGTACTGATGAAGAACAGTAAATACTGATGGTAATAAGGTGAAAATACACATATATATATATTTATTAAAATTAGTCTTATTAGTATACATTAGTCAACTTTATTAAACCATTTACAGAGACCTCCTAAAACTATTTACCACTATGGAATTGATGCGATGGACATCCCTAGTAGAAGAATATGGGAAAGAATTGAGAGAAGGATCCCTCGACAGTCCTGCGACTGATGTGTTTGGCTGTACGGAGGAAGGTGAAAAGAGATGGAAAGACTTAAAGAACAGAGTTGTGGAACATGTAAGTGTAGTTCGTTCTTTAGGCATTAATCATGTACTGCCTCAAATAAAATAAAAAATCCTTTTACCTAACATATTTAGTTGTAAACAGAAATAATTAGTTATAAAAGGAAACGAATAAAGGAAAGTGGCAGTTAAGTTGTTATTGTGCTATTGTGTTATATTTTTCAACATTTTATTTGACCTTTATTCTAGAATATTAGAATAATGGCTAAATATTATACCAGAATTACAATGAAGAGAATGGCACAGCTCCTGGATCTGTCTGTTGATGTAAGTGTTGCCTTGCTTATCCTTCTCTTATAAAAGGGTGTGGGTGTATTTGTGTGGCAAAAATCTCAGTATTCATCAAAGTAACTTTCTTTAAATTTATTGGCACTCTTTTAGCCTAAAAATCTCTAAGTGGTGCCATAGATCAACATTGCATTATGCTGCAAAATACAGAAAGATGTAGCATTATAGAAATGAACTGTTCAGTACAAAAATCTCAGGATTTATGCTCTGTGTCTATGAATGTTCATAGATGAGAGTATTTGCCACTAAGTGTATATATAATTGGAGTTAGAAAACAGTTTTTTTTACTCCAAACAACTCAATGGCATGATGCATGTGCACATGGGTAAAAGATGATGCTAGAATTTAGATTGAAGGTCGTATCTAAATGCTGGAGTTTCTTGTGTTTTTCAGTTTTAAGAAGCTCTTGTTGATGGGTGTTTAAAAATGATTGAAGATAAGGGGATTCCACATCTCTATGTCTGTAGTTGGTTGCACTTTGGGAGCTTTGGGTGGTATTGTTTTTCTATTGTTCCCCTTGGTGTTATAAAGAGCTTTCCAAAAAGATTCCTTTTTTTTTTTTTTTTTAAATGTGATCTTCACATCTCAAGTACAAAGAAAGAAATCACCCTTCTGTCTTTTAAGTAGACTAACTCTTTTCCATGGCCCCAGAGTTCTTTGACAGAGATTCGTAGTCCATATGGATAGTTGTCTTTTGTTGGAAGGCATATTCTGATGCCTCTGTAGCCAAGCACTGAAATGTGTAAAATAGTCTATTGGTGTGATATATTAAACGTTCATAGAAAATACAGGTGTAGTTCAAATGCAAGAAAATACTTTTGAATAGATGGTACTAGTAACTTGCAGTGCCATGTGTAATACTAAAGTGTCATGAACTCTGCGAACACTGCGAAGGACTGCTGGATTTCTCTTAATTATGAATAAAACTTGGATTGCTGTGATGCTGTCTGGGAAGAATTTTGATGCTTTGGTAGCTACAAATGCTGACTTGATGCTGTCTTGACTAAGTGCTGTTTGTCTTTGCAGGAATCTGAGGAGTTCCTGTCCAATCTAGTAGTTAATAAGACCATCTTTGCTAAAGTAGACAGGCTGGCAGGAATTATCAATTTTCAGAGGCCGAAGGACCCGAACAATATACTCAATGACTGGTCTCACAAGCTGAACTCACTGATGGCCCTAGTTAATAAAACCACACATCTCATTGCCAAAGAGGAGATGATACATAACCTGCAGTAACGTGCCTCAATAATCTCAGTGCTTTTAAAGAAGGCATTAAATCTTCATAATAGAGACTATTATTACAGTGTGTATATGGTTTGTTTTCTCCCTGTCAAGCCTTCCTGGTCTAAAATTTAGAATATAATTCTTAAATCCCTGTTGACAATTAAGTTTCCTTGATTATTCATTCAGTTGTAAAACGTTTTTGCTACGTTGGTGGAAGAACGTAATAAAACTGTATTGCCCGTGTAATAGAGTAGTCTTGTGATTTATTCTTTTCCCATGTATGCCTTCATCTGTCTAACAAATAATTCTGTGGTTATATCATTACAGGTCTATTTTTTGAGGCTGTGATTGAAAGGATATACTGTACATAAAATACAAGACTAGGGTTTGACAGTAGCTTGCGTTGAGGTAACTTCATATTTGATAGAACGTTAAAATAAGTCTGTTCAAACAAAATTCTAGATGTTTGTGTCCAGGACTAAGACTTGTGCTTTGAGATTATACATAGACTTTAGCTGAGTTTGCTGAGAAATTTAGTTGAATTTTGTCTGCAGGTTACTGGTTTTCACTGTTGTCATTACAGTTTGTAATGGCTACAATAACAATTATGCAGTTAACCAAGTACTTACAGTCTGCTACTTCTCATATTTGTGTGTGCTATGGACAAGATACATTCTATGGTTTGCTTTAGTCTATAAAGGAGGGAAGTTTTGGACTTTCCTCCATTCCTCTTTTTTTTTTAAGGTAAGTAAAATACTAGTGTTAATTGTACAGTAGGTGCAAAAATCACTAAAACTTAAAATATGGCTTTTACTTTTTAAAATGATTTTAATGCTAACTATAACCATTTTTTTTTTTCAGAATTCACACGGTAGAAAATACAATTGTAAATTGTATCTTAAGATGTATATGAGTCCTATCTCTTTAAAAGCCCACTGAGCTTGATTTGGACTAACACTTTTAGCCCAGGTAATTATCATATGAATACACAGTAAGCCATGAAACTTCAGACAGGGATTTTGAGGAGGGAAGTCTGTGAAGGGACAGGAAAAGATGCCTGAGTTCCAAGCAGTGATTTGCATTTGGAATGAAGGCTTTGGATGTAGCTTAAGGGAAACTTGGGAATGTCATTTTAGAGGAACGTAACTTTATCAAGCCATACCAGGCTGGCTCACTGTATTTAAGTAAAGGAAAAACAGCAAGCTGACCTATCAGTGAGGGGAAGGGAGAAGGAAGAGCAGACTGTCTAAGATGCATAGAAAGCTGACCTTCCAACTTTGAAATTGTATTATAGTGCCAGCTGTGTGTGAGTTGTGTAAAAGCTTGTCACGACCATTTCTGAGGCAGGAATGTACTAGTCAACACAAGGCTAACCTTAGCATAAGCAAAACTGCATGGCTGCCTCCTGCATGGCTGCCTCTAGGATAATGAACAAAGCAACTTACTTGGGCTTTTAACTTTGTTAGGAGCCAAACTAAATCTGGAAATTGAGGGGAAGGTATCAGAAGTGGGAAGAATGGGGCATAAACTGGGGTGGGAACTTGTCTCTCCCTCCTCTTCCTTATCTGAGGAGAACTTTGTGAGCCTATTTCTTCTCAGCAAACCTGACCTTACTCTAGGGTCTGGTCTCTGCAGTCCCAAGCTTCTAAGAAGCTGTAGAAGTATGCACTAATCTGCAGTGAGTAGAAAATGGGAATCTGAGCCCAGTTTTCTTGTTTTTTTTTTCTTAATTGGCAAACTCTTACTCAACCAAACAGCAATGAAAGGAGTCTCCTTCGAATGCCTTGCTCCATTCACAGTGCTAGGGGAAGAGGGAGAGAGAAAAAAAAAAAAAAAAAAGGAAAAAACAAGAGCAGTGAACTTGGTGCTAGTTCAGGTGAAGAATGCAGTTCTGTGTCATACAAGTCCTCAATGAACAATTTAAAGGTCAACATTAAGGCATTCTGTCTTTGGGGGGAAAAAAAAAACCCCAAAAATGCAGTGATTGAAGATCTTTGATCTTGACAATGTGGGATCAATCCATCACATTAATCTGACCTTTGTAGTGCCTGTCTCCTCAATATATCGTCAACATCCCCCTAGTGCTGTTTGCCTCTCACCACTCTCATTTTATGGATCAAAGGAAAAATGAACAAGTGTTATTTTGAATATCACTCACACTAGAAATTGTACGTGTTTAAAGAATCCCCGTTCAAGAAACTTTATCCTTGGGTAATTATGAAATAAGATTAAAGTTGAGATCATCTGTTCATTAGAGGACACTGGAGTAATTCCAGGGGAATTTTCATGCTGGAAAATGAAAACTTGCTTAAATCTAATAATAAAACAGTGGCTGCCTAGAAACAGTTTGCTTTATTGTTTAATAAGACTTAAGATTACTGTTGCTATCTAACCTCAGGTCTACCACGGACTTGTTTGTGGCAGTGGGTAAACCACTTAACTTCTATTAGTTTCCCATGATTGCTTCTTCTGAGGGAGTTCAGAGAGAGAGGGGGGGAAAAAAAAAGTCCAGTGTGCTAAACAATAAAAACATTGCTTCTGTTGTTCAGACAAAAAAAGAACAAAAAAGTAAATCCAGCGTGCTAAGACAATAAAAATATCACTTCTGTTATTGCAAAAAGGCTGGAGTGTCTACTGGGAAAGGCCTCCTATTGCTTTGCCTCTCGGAGGTGAAAACTGTTGAAGATGCCTGTTGGGATGTCAGGCTGTGGGTCAGGGAGGCTCTTGAGTGTGACACGTAGCATATCATTAAATCAACCTGAATTAATTCAGGTTAATTGTAATGGTGTTTATTGGCAAACGAGATGTCATGAGTGGAGCTGATTGGAAATGGAGATTTCTGTTTGGAATTCAAGAAAGAGTAGTGAGCTTTATCATCGAACGGAAAGTGGATTCTCTAAATTTCCATTAGAAACTAAAGTCTAGAGCTAAAGAGAAAAAAAGAGTACTGTGAGTTTGAAATAATAGTTTTATTTTGAAAGTGTAGAAACCAAGCTAGAGCTGTGATCCCAAATGCGCAGCTCATAGGTGAGCCAGGACTTTAGGGCTTTTTGGCTCCTGGCTCTCTATTAGCCCTGGAGCAAGCAAGGATTTCTGAGTTCTCAAATCTTCCAGAATCTGTGCCACACCTTTCCAAGCTGCTCAGATCTCAGCTTCGTGGCAGGGAGCCTTTTAGCCCTGAGTGGCCCGAGGTTTTTAAACTCCTGCTTTTTGGCAAGGATCCTAGATTCTCCAAGGACCTTGGCACAGCTTCTAGCTTCACGAGAGAGGGAGATGCCCTGTGAGCAGTCGAGATTTACAGAATCCTAACTCAGGGGTAGGGAGCCTGGATGTCTCAGTACCTTTTGTACAGGACTTGAATGAATTTATAGTACCTGTGAGATTGGATTGTCTTAATTTCCAGCAGGAAACTGAAATTTTCGTAACTGAAAAGGTTTTGGAATTAAAAAATGTACATAATTGAACTTGGTATCTCTATGAAGTCAGACTGCTGCATTGATTAGGGGTTTTGGTTATCTCATTTTATCTTAGCAGTATAATTGTGTCTTAGAAATACCACCTTTGGAGTTTGGAGGAGCTGAGCCCTGTCCAGGCCCATGATGCTGAGCAGAGACTGGTTGTTTCTATCCTTGTCTCGTGCCTCCCCGTTCTGACTTGGGCATTTCTTGTGCTTGCAACACTATCCTGTTGCTTTCCTACCAAAGGACTCTGTGTGACCAGATGTTCTTGGTCTGCTCACACAGAAGAAATGCAAGGACTGTATGCTGCAACATAAAAACCCTAGGAAAAGAAACATACTCCTCAGCCGAAGCCTAATATTGTGAGTGCCTCTCCTGATAGGAAATCCCTTTTGTGAGCAGAGCACAGGGACATTCCAGGAGCTTAGAAAGTTTGGACAGTTCCAGAAATGCAAACAAATCATCAATAGATAACACATCTCTTTCTGTGCCTAGTCCCGGTTTCTCAACATAGCCTGTAGAGTTGTGAATGATGAGTTTGACTGCAGAGATCTGAAATCAAAAGGGGAGCTGCCATGATGGGTGATAATACCCAACAACGACAGAAAGAAAAAGACGCATCCCATCCAGTCACTCCTTAAATTATCCCTTAAAGTTATATTGAAATGTGTCAATAAAAGCCACAAGAAGCCTCTCTGCTCCCACAGTGTTTAATGGGATGCTAGTGGCATGCTCTGTCTTTTGCACTATTACCATAGCAGTGGCTCTGAAACCAAAACTTATATTTAGGCTCTTTGGATTTGAGATCTCACCCATTGGGCCAGTTACTTTATGATTTGTACTTAGAATTTCCAAGGCTGATGAGTGTTTGGATCCTAGGTTTGTTCTGGTCCAGCAGCTTTCATACTTCCATCTGGTGGAAAAGACTGTGGAAGAGCTTGGATGAAGCACACCACATAGAAACAACACTTCCTAGCAATGAATAAATAAATCCCTTTATTTATTCACACATATATAAAGCTTCTATTTTTAATGCCCTTTTTTTTTTAGGGAAATGTCTTTGCATTTTGTAACAGAAAGCTTTATCACTAATGCAAGTGCTCACTAGGAACCAAACACAACCAACCTCCCTATATTAAAAGTCAGGTGGAATTAAAAAGTGAATTGGCTTAAGTCTAGAGCTGCAAATGCAAAGGATTTCTTCTTTATTTACTTCTGCATTTACATTTTTTTTTCCAAGACTCTCTTTATAAATATATTACTGATGAATATTGAAAATATTCCTGGGCACAAGTATCTTCTTGCAGTGGCAATGCATCAGAGGCTTGGCTGGCGGCTGTTCTTCAAAGAGGTAGGAGGCGTTAAAGGTAAATTTAAATGTCTTTAGGAAAATCCAATACGAAAATGATCTGAATCTTCTAATTACTTTAATTAAAAAGTCGAAGAAAAAGAGTGTTTCTTTTTAGAGGGAAAAAATTGAAAAAAACACCATTTTTTTCAAGCCAGTTTTGGTAGTAAAGTTTATTAACCTCGGTCAACACTTGCTCTGGAGGATGATGTCCAAGGGGCCAGCCAGCCCAGGGGGACAGAGTGGGTGTAAAACACCAAAAACACCAATTCTGAATGTCTGGAAATGCTGCTAGCAGGGAAAATACCCTGCAAATGTGAAGCTCTCAAGTGAAACAGGTCCCGAGTTGTCCGTGGGCACGGATGGGAACATGGAGGCAACACGGATACGGCAAGAGCGGCGGTTAAGGGTGCCTCACAAAACTGCCGCTTCACCCTGCTTTTAAATCTTTTTTTTTTCTCCAAGGCATTTTTTTTAATGTATGTAATAGTCGCAAAGGGGGAATTAATGATAAGGTTAAAAAAAAAAAAAAGCAAAAACAAAAAAACCCAACCCTCTGCACAGATGGGCTTTTATGTCGCAGCCTCCCAGCTGTGCGAGCACCTACAGCCCGGTTCTGAGGAGGAGAAGGCCGGCTGGGCCGGCGCCGCGGCGGGACGATCCCGGGAAAGGAGGAGGGTGACTTTCCGAAGGGGAAAGGGGGAGCCGGGCCGTTTCCAGAGGGAAATAATAAAAAATATATATAAAAAAATAAAAAAAGGCTAAGGCGGCCCAAACCCCCTCGCGGCGTGTGGGGAGCGGCGCGGGGGGAGCCCCGAGGCCTCGTCCCCGGGTCCGGAGCCGCCCCCGAGGCGCCGCGCGCGGCCGCGTCCCGCCGCCCTCCGCCTTCCCCGCGGGCCGC
>NW_020455710.1:3302129-3375640 GCF_003342845.1 Nothoprocta perdicaria
GCGCCGGCCGGGCAGGGCCCGCGGGGGAGGGGGAGGAGAGCTTTGTTTTTGCCCCGGAGCGGGCTGGGGGCAGCGCCAGGGAATAAAAATAATAATAGTTAAAAAAAAAAAACACCTTAAACACAACTGTTTTACATGCGGTTGGCGAAGAGGGGGGTGAAAAATAAACCGTGAGGCGCCCGGCGGCTCTCCAGTGGCCCCTCGAGCGGCCGCGGCGGGGGAGCGTGTGGGGCTGGGTTCCTGCTGCGGGGCTTTGTCAGGGCCGAGGCTCCGAGTTGGGAGATCCCGCCCCAGGGCCGGGCTCCCGCCAGCCCGCTGGCCCCGGCAGTCCCCGCACCTGGGAACTGGAAGTTCGCCCCGCAGGTTGCGGAGCAGCCCTTCCCCTCCCGCCACGGGCTGGAATTTTGTTTTTAGGGCAGATTCCCCGAGTGGGATTAAGGAACACTGTCCCCTCCCGAGGAGTTTGGTGGGTCGTGGCCTTTTATTAACTCCCGCGCGAGTGAGCAGTTGTCTGGTTTCAACGTGGTGTTAAGCAGGCTGTTCTTTGATTACAGGCATATGGTTAAACATATCACTGATGGGTGTTAGGAATAACAGCATGGAAAGAGTTGCACCTTTGCTTTTGGATTGAGGACAAAATGAGTAAGAGTTAGCAAAGTTAATAGTTTTTTTTTTTTTTTTTCCTCCTCAGCAGCTCAGCAAGCTTGAATGAAGTTTTAATACAACATATAACATATCCCACTTTTAACTGGAGAAAGAAAAGAAATAATTCAACTATAAAAAACAAAAGCATATGAAAAACTAATCCTCGTTGGCAGATTGAATGTGTCATGGGGATGTGTTGGGATAGTTAGAATTGTTAGAGTCCTTTTTTTTTTTTTTTTTTTTTTATAAACAGTGTAATTGAAATAAGCTAAGGATAAAATAAAAGTCCCTCTTTTAACAAAGGCGCATTTTATTTTATAAATGAAAATATAACCAAATCAATGAGATGAAACCTAGCAAATTTGCATTATTTTTCAAGATTCATTGGAAGAACAGATTTTTTTTTTAAGAAAATGTTTTAAATTCAAGTGATTTGATATTTTGAGACACATAAGATGACCATGAATGAAAACTATTTTTTTTTTTTTTTTTTAATGACAGAGCTGTCTTGCCTGGGATAGTCTTTGTGCTGGGCAGTTGGGGAACATCCCTCAGGACAAACCTCTTCTCAATGTGCAGCTGGAAGTTGCACAAAGGAAAAATACATTAGGGACCTCCATGTTCCTCTCCCCTCCTGCTAGGGACACAGGCCCAGGGACTTGCTATTAGCTGAATCCAGCTTTGTTAGAGACAAACTTTTATAGCATAGAAATTGTGTGTGGTGAAAGTTAAGTTTCTGTGTCAAACTCTATTAGTATAGACCAGTTTTATTGCTAAGTGAAGAAGCAATTTGCCTGCTGTAACTGAGAAAATTGTCTCCTTGTAATTTGTTACGAAAGTACAAGTTATTTTTTTTTCCTAACAGAAATCAGAGTTCTGTTATCACTCCTCACCTACCTGAATATGACTTACAAGATGCAGAGTGTACATTTCATCTCCTTTGGTTCCTCTTACATATGAATTGAACCATAACTTTTTTGTTGTTGTTCTTGTTGTCTTTCCCTAGCAAACTGAAAATTAAAGGGAGTAATGGAAGCAACATGTTAAGATCTATTTTGACCTATTTCTTCTTCTTGATCTGTTGAGGAGGATCTTTTCCTTATGGGGAACCTAATTGATTTCCAAGGAGTTGCTCCTGGGCTTTGGGATTTGTGTGATGGGTCTAGATGCAGGATAGAGCCAGGGTTTGGAAAGAACTTCTGCATATAGTTCAGACTCATGAAGAAATTCACATCTCAGAGAAAAATATAAGTAACAATGTTAGAAGGTTTGAAGAGTTAATGTTTTGTAGTGAATAGGGTACTAGGCTAGTGCTTGAGAGACTTAGATAGCTCTACGCAAATCACCTGTATATACTTCTTTCTGATGAATTATAAAACCAACTTGTAAGCAGTATTGACACATATGGATGAGAAAGGCTACGTAATATTATTATCATTAATGTTTTTCAACTCTGTTTGAAAGTATTAGTCTGATGAAATATTTTTCTCCAATGTAGGCCCTTATTTTTGTTACTAAAGTTTCATTAGTGGCTTTAGTATCTGTAGCCGTGTTTAGTAGCTGTATATTTTTTCTGACTTTCAGTGTTTTGTTTTTCTATTTTTTTCTTTTTAGTCACAGTTTACCACCATTTTACATTTGCTGTTACACTTTATTTTAGGTGGTTTTATTTTAGTAATGGCAGCAGCAATTGCTGCAGCAATTCTCGTTATTAGTGGAAAGCCCTTGAATCTTTCACCTCGCTGGTATTCCCTCTTGAGGTCAGTGGTGCCTAGATAGGCCTGGTAGTAGGAGTGACATTTAAATTAGAAGTGGTTCATAGTAATTTAAATCGCTCCCTGTGTACAGCCTGTAAAACTAGGGAAAGCCCTGGGAATGTGAAGTGTGAGAAGGAAGGCTGGAGCCCTTCTGCTATAGCTGGGGGCTAGAGCAGTTGGACCGCTGACGTTCCCCTCCTCCTTGAGAGCAGAAGGCCAAGAGTTTTAGTGAACGTGTAACTCCTGTCTGTCCTTTTTCCGTAGGTTGTCTCCCTGCAAAGGAGATTTAGGGCTACTCCTGTTTTTCTCTAGAAGCAGATTCCCAGTTTTCCTTTTTGTCCGAAGTTGCTCGGGGCAGATTTTGGGGGAGCAAATTTTGTGTTCTAGTCACAGATCATCTTCTTGCTCATTACCATAGCTGTTGTTTAATCATTTCTCACTTATTTTGATATAGTATTAAGGTAAGATGCCATTATCAATATATGAAATATATATATATATCTTTCCCTTTAAATTGAAGTATTATGAATAACATTATCAGGGTGAGCAAGACCTTTTGTTATTGTTTGTTTTTTCTTTCTTGTTTTGCCATTTCTTCTGTGGCCTTTGGCAGCAGTCAGCATGTCAATGGTATGTATTTGTGGATATAAATATCTTTAGCATTATATATGCAAGATATATCATTACATATGTTCAGTTTCTTTCTTTGATAGCTGCCTGAAATTATAATCCTTTTTCTTTTGCAGGGAAGAAAAGAGAGCAATAATACTGAAACAGCAACTGTTCTTTAAAAAGTTTACACACAACATTATTATGGTGTAAGAAACCAACCAATGAAACTAACAAACAAAAACCCCCAGAGAACCACTTGGTCTCCTGGAAATAAGCCAGGAAAATAAACACTTGTTTTCTCTTAGTTTTTTTCTTTTTCTTTTTTTTTTTTTTTAATTTACTTTTATAGTTAATAGCGAGGAGGTTGCCAGGTGAGATTGCTGTGTGGAAACACATTAGCTTCTGGTGACACTCTGATGCTGGTAGAGGTATGTAACCAACTTCTTTTTAGAAAAAGCCTTGCTTACTGAGCTTTCCTCTGAATACAAATGTTTATAACATGAGATTTCAACCAGAGCCACTCATCATGTCTGAAAACACAGAAGAGTGAATATTATTTAAGGAAAAGAAGAACTTAGGAATTTGAGAAGGCAAATTGTAATTATGATGGGTCTGAATTTGTTTTTCTGTTTCATGTCAGTTTCACTGATCATTGACATTAAAGGGTACCTACTGTGGCAATAACATCATATCCAAATATTTTCGACAATTTTATATGAAAAATTAACTCTCTTCATTTTAATAGAAATGCACTGGTTATTTACCTCATCTTTCCTCCAAATTGCAGATTCATGACAGGAAGGCCAGATAAGAAATTATAGGTTTCACTGTTATTCCTTGCTAAGTGTAATTTTATGTCCTTGAGATGTTCCATTTCATGCCCAAAAGGCTTGAGTGGTTACTACAGCCTTATCCTAGTTCTAAATACCAAACTACCAGGTTTTCAAAGTGGTTTAGACTCTGTCAGATGCTAGAATGCTTTTCCTCATACTTTTGCAAGAAGATGATTTAGAGTTAACAACACTTAACTATCTTGATTTTTCAAGAAGCAGTAGGTATGTAGTGCTGCTGAGTCAGTAGCAAGAATTTTTGTGATTTTATGTGAAGAAATGTTTTGGAGATGTTACTGTAAACCACTATGCCATTTGTTTTTGTTATTTAGAAACCACTTGTATCAAGAATGAGATGACCTAGGTAGAGGTTTTCTCATCTTTCCTCTATATGGAGTCTGCGGAAGTACGTTTCCTGATCTGTGCTGTATGTGCTCAGTAGGAAGTTAATGATTTTAAGGCTGTAATAACTGAACAGTTGGGGAAAAACAGAATAATAGAATTATGGTAGATATGGAATTTTAAATGTTGAAGCTGCAGGAAGTAAAGGGCAGAAATATGAGCAATGTGTGGATTGCACTGAATTGGTCTTGTGGTAAGTAGGGTAAGCATTATTCAGATGATGTTTTAGTTTCTGTATTGCATTTTTTTTGCATAGTTATATATTCTAAAAATACTGTATTCATCAAAACACTAAAATTACGTTATTTAAATATGCTTAGGAGAGCTTTCAGAGTTCAATTGCAAGGCAAAAGGAAAACGTAACCCAACAGGAGTTGTTTTTGAGAACCTTGGTTGTCAGTATTGCTGCAGAAGTGTTTAATTTGCTGGAAAATATTCAGTGGCTCGGGAAACCAAGAAAGTAGCAAATCTTTGTGGACCTAATAAATGGAGAATGCCACAAATGAAATGCATAGTGGTTTTGGCAGCATATAAAATAATGCTTCTTACTTGCATATCTTCCCAGTTTTTCATGATTATTTCTCTTCATTTTGGAATATTGGGGAGTGGGAACACAGGCAGTCCACTTCTGTTCTCCGTCACTCATTTACATTCCCATCAGCTATTTCGGATTCCCAGATGCTTTTGGACAGCCATGAGATAACTGCCTTGTGTCAGATCCTGTGCCACCTCAGAAGCCACAATTTGTTGGGTTTTCCTTATTGCCTACCGGGGAGATTTTTCTGGAGGATTTTTTGGTGCATAGCATACTTCTGATTTTACCCTAATGCAGCTTTGTATCTGACCACTATCAGTATTTTATTGAAATGTCATTTTTGATTATAGTTGTTTATGCTAATGGTTTGGGGGTAGTTGTACTTGGGCTGTATCTTTAGACACACATTTGAACTGGTGCGTGATGTTTGTTTTGTCTTCTGAACGGACTGATACTACTTCTCTCTAGTTTTGTTTGTATTTCTTAGGCTGGGCTAGACACCATTTTACTTCTTCCTTGGTTTTGTCTGAATTATTCTGTTCACCTCAGCAAGATTAACCTCCGTCCTGCTCAAGTTTGTTCTTTGAATGAGGTTTAAAATACATGACTGAATCTCTAGTGTTTGTTTTAAAAGGAATGGGAGAGTAAACACCACTGCTGGGAAACTTAGGATACTAAGTTGTGTTGTCTGAACGATTTGCTGTTTGTGGCAAAGCTGGGAATCCATATTCTATTCTTAGATTTCTAGAAGTTGAACCCATTGGTATTATTGTGTTCATGGATTTATGGAGAGGAAATGGGGATGTTATAAAAATTATAAAGGTATATTCCAGAAACAGAAAGGTTAATATAATTAAAAATGTGGAGTCAGAACACAACTCCTCAAAGTGGGCTTAAGTGTATTATACCTTAAATATAGTATTTGAAACAGAGTCATGTAAAAATGCATTTCAAAGGCTATATACAAAAAAAATAGCAGTTTTTAATGGTGGAGGTTTGTTATTGCTTTGAACTTTAAAAGCAGCATACAGAAGTATGGCACATGGTTACATAATAGGTGTGCTTTGGGGAACGATGTGCTGGGAGTATCTGTGGGTGTCATCATTGTGCTCTTAGATCTGTTGTGGTAGGACCTTTTGTGCCAAGCACTGTATAAATGTGGTTTTATAATAAAAAAGTGAAAATATTATTCACTACTATGATGAATTTAAGTTTGTTACTGTGCTGCAGTGAAGACAAGTATATCTAGAGAACAGAGATAGAGAAAATTTTCCAAATTTGTGTCACAGCTTTCTGGCTTATTTCTGCATTTGTGAATTGTGCACTTTGTTCAGCATTAGGCTTTTTGCGTTTTGCCCTTTGAATGAATTGGAAATGATTCATGGTTTTTTTAAGTGAGAATGAATTTAGAGTTTGTTTGTTTCACCCAGCTGTACAACTGTGACTTGTAGCTGTAGCTGAAGTCTGCGTTTGCACCAGGGATCAAAGTTGTGGTCTTCAGTTAGATTTCTGAGATGTGTGGATGTGCTGCTCTGCAGTGGTGGGACATGTCAAGAGTATAAAATGTTCTTCTGTGAAAATGAAAGCTTGATGTTTCAGGAAGGACTTTCATCATCATTATAAATATTCCTAATAAGCAGAGAACATTTGGATTGAACCATGAATTTCTGCAACTGTTTAGTTGTTAGGAAAATAAAGTTTGTTTGGGGTTTTCCGAAGCGGGAGGTGCTGTGACAAACTATTTCCTAACTTTAACAGTCCTTTTATTGCAGAAATCCAAATACGTCTTTGGAGGAAGCTGTGATAACACCTGAGAGTTATCTCACTCTAATTAGATCTACTACTAATCCTGCCTCTGTCTCTGGGACCGAATCAATCTGTGAGTTTTGGTAAATGAACTGTGAGCACAAGTGCTCTCTGAGGACAGTGTGGTACAAGTGGCAAGTTTAGCCAAATGAGTGTTTGAAGAACTTCTGTGCCATATGTTCTTGCTGTTAAGGTGGTGGAATATGTTCGTAAATGTCCTGATACCTGTTGCATCTTGAAATGATGCTTGGGAATCTCCTTTGACTCTTCTCTGCATTAATTAATAACACTGTTTTGGACTCATTTGGCACTTTGAAAATATAAGTAGCAGATGCTTAGTCATGTATGCACAGATGTACCTATACATCATGCAGCAGATGTTTTGCAAAAAATACTTTCTTATGAGTCAGCAGAGAAGAATATTGGTGAATATATATCTGTATAACTCCTTAAGATTAATGGTATTCACTTTTTTGTGTGTGTGTGTGAAAATTACTATGAAAAGTTGTATTTCGAAATGCCCCAAGACACCTGGGACCAAGGCCCTGTTTTACTATTGAACTGTGTGAGATGAAATTGGTTCCAGCGCAGGTAGCTTTGAGTTTTAAATGTTGGGGTCTCTTTAGGACAAGAATACTTCATTTTTCTGTAACATATGTAGCTTCATCCTCTGAGTTTGAAACTTAGTGTCTGGCCTTGGTGCACAGATGAGGCAGCCACAGCTCTTCCCTTTTTATATGCTGTTTTTTTTAAAGAAGTAAAAACTGAATTAGCGCTTTTTTAATGTTATTAAATACATATATATGTCTGTGTATATGCGTGTGCATATGTAGATAATGCAGTTGGTGGTTTTGTTTTGAGGGTATAAGATAACCATAGGGCAGTATTGTAGTTAAAATGTCCTCATCTTGGAAAAAGTGTAAGAGAAACTATTCTGAAAATGCAGTGAGGATATAGAGGTATACAGAGTACAGACTGCTGCTGTCAACCAGTTCTAAGGAAAGATTGTTTACGTGAAGGTTGTCTAGGAAGGAGCCAAAAGAACTTTAGGTGGGGCAGAAGCACCACCTCTTATTAAGTTACCTGATGCTTGCTATTGCATACTCCTTGTTTCAGTTTTTTATTATTTGCCAAAAGTTAATTATTTGGGTTGAATTTTCCCATGGTAGGTGTCTCTCTCAGGCCGGCTTTTTGAAGGGTGTGGAAGAGATGAAGGATTTAGCCAACATGGTTCAAACTTTTTTAAAAATCAGATGAAAATTTTTTTTGTTTGCATTTAAAAAAATTAAGATCTATATGGCTACTTTACATAGATTGGGTTTCACTATTCGTATAAATGGAAAAGTGTTTAATAAATGGGGCTGGGAATAGCAATAATAAAAATGAGGCAGTTTATACACAAGCCCCGTCTTAGCTATACTTCTTTTTTCTTTCTTTTTTATCTTTTTTCATTTCTAATGAAAAACTTATGTTACATAGAGAAGTGCAGAACACTTGCTAGTGACTCTGAAGACACTGGGCGTTTTGCTTTGATCAGATAAAGAGCTATATGGTAAAGGACAGAGTATAATGGGGAAAATGACTTGTACTTAAGCTGAATATGAGTTTATAAAAACTTTTATCTTTAAGATTTTTATGTCTCAATTCTTGGTCTGTAAAATGGGAGTCCGGTCAGAAGAAGAAATATATTTTCTGAATACCTGTTAGGTCTGTGGTCAATAGGAATTGTGAGCATTATTGGAGAGTTCATGAAAGTATCAAAATGCCATCTTGAGATCCAGATTTCAGTAGCATACAGTAAATAAGGCCTTAGGCCCTATACTGAACTATTTATGAAGCTGTTCATTAAGCAGACAGATTCTCTGCCGTCTGCCCGTTGAGCCAGGTGGCCTTTGGAAGACGTAGTATGTGACTAATGTAGTTAAAGGCTATATCATAAGGTAGACACAGAGGAGGGCCAAATGAGCATGTACAGGTAATTTTGTCATTGTGCAGGTTTTGTTCCATTTTGTCAAGAATGAGAAATGCTTTTGGGCAGCTTTCTACAAAAGAGTCATTTAAAAGTTTGGAGATAAAGATACTGATGTGGTTCCTGCGGTGGTTTTAAATGGTGAGGCCATTTTCAGATTTTGAACCAAACCTGATGTAGATATGCTCAAAAGATACCTCATGAAATGCAGCTGATAAAGCTTCTAAATGAGTTAGACAAACCCCCAGTGAAGGGATTTGTCTGTGCAGATTGGGCAAAGGTTTCAACTGGTTTATCTGTGCCACTTGAACAAGGGCTAACAATCATAGGGTGCCATTAGGAATGTATTGAAAAACCTCATGTTTTTTCTTAGCCAATTTACTTGGCCAGTTTATCCTTGTAGAAATGTTGCTGCTATTGTCTATATAGACTGTCCTCAGTTTCCAAAGTGGAAACAAAGGAGTTTAGTGAAGATAATAAAGAGCGAATAGTCACTTCAAGTGTCTGTACTGAAATCATTCCTGGTATGCAAAAAGTTGTTAGTTGTTACCATCTGCAATGTATGTAGAGAGTTTTAAAGAACATGGAGGATCCAGATGCTGAAGACATTTGCTATTAATCTGAATTGTTGCTGTATTTTTTTGCTGTTGTTTTGTGGTTGATAAACCAGCCATAGGCACTTGCTCTTTTTCAGACAGAGTGGATGTGTTTATCCTATATGTTAGGCTAGAATCAGACTTGAGGCTCCATTTATGTGGCCAGAGATCACTTGTACTTCTAATTGACTGTCCTCTCTTTGCTTTTCAAAGTGGAAGGATAATCTAAGTATTTAATGTTAGGGGGTATCATGAACCTCTTAATTTCTTTTCTTCCTTTTGAAATCAAGCACACCATGTTCCTTAGAGGCCTTGTAGCAGAAGTTCTTGCAGCTATTATGCTATATAATAAAAGCTTGAAATAAGCTTTCCTCATTCTGTGTGCTCCATTTCAGATTTAACATCATTTTTGGAATTTAAAGTAGGGTCATTTTGCCTGCAGTTGTGCAACATTAACCAGAGTAATTCAGTTATTTCAGAAAACTGATTAGATTGTCCTCTCTCCAGGGTGGGGACTTTGTATTTGTTCTGTAAGGTGTGCATTACATTTGTGAGCAGTGTGTATAACTAATATTACTCTCTTCAGCCATAACTGCAATAAAAGAATGCATAAGATCACTGCTATTATGTATTCTTTTTTTTTTTTTTTTTTTCTCAAGGCAAAAGGACTATATCGTATCACCCTGTTCTGCACCCTGTGCATGAAAGAGATACAATCCTATTTTCTCTGTTCAGTGTTGGGTCTTTCACACTGATGGTTAGTGGACTACCATTAGCTACTTTCATTTTATTAAAAGGTTTTGTGAATTTGGGATTATTTGTGATTTATATGTCAGGACACCAAGAAAGCACATTTTTGTGTCTACAAGTGGCTTTGATTTTAATGTGCAGCTGTATTTTATGCCTTCTTTTAGGATTGAATAAAATGCCTTTATTCATGCCTTTTTTTTTTTTTTTTTGGTCTTAAGGCAAAAATAAGTTTATCACTGTAGGTAAGGAAAATAAATATTTTATTAACCTGAAGATACTTGAGTGATATTTTGAGTACTGTGAACACACATATTTAGAGGTGCAAGCATGCCTTAAAGTGGAGTCAGTAGAGATGTAAAAGCTACTATATAATAAGTTTTAGCAGTAGCTAGATATGTTATTAGTAGACATAGGATGTTAGATAAGTCAGGACAGTTGAACATTAGTGACCCACCTTTCTTAGCTGAAGTGTTGGCACATTCACAGATACAGTAGCTAACGTTTTGTAGCATTCTTCATGTATCTTACATAAGCTGGTTTATAAAATGAGCCTAGAGCTTTTCGTGCCCATATAAATTAAAATATCATTTTCTCCTGATGATTTTGAGGGAGAAGGAACTAGAAAACCCTTCACTTATGGGGATTGTGTCCTCACCGGTCATCCTGACTTGGAAAGCATTGCTTTTCTCCATTGTGGAAGTGGGTAACATGTGTCTCAACAGATTTTTGAGACCTTTGCATGTGATTTGCTTACATCTTATTTTTTTTACCAGTAACAAATTGCAAGAAGTTTTGCAATGTGTATTGCTAGCGTCCATAGTCTAAAAAAGTTTGCAGACCCTAGTTTAGTGGAACCTGGACATTGACTGATTGGTCCTTGAGCAGCTGAACTAATGAATGTGATTTACTTCTTTTATCATTATGGGCAGGAAAGATAAGTAAGAATTTTCTTTTACTCGTGAGTATTATTTTCATGCAGCCTTATCTCTTTGGCTGGATAGATGGCAGCACGTGGCAGTGTGGGGGGTAACTGGTCTGCTGGTATTAATTAAAGCCTGGTTGATAACTTCTCCTTTCCCTAGTGAGCTCAGTATTTTAGATTTCTGTTATCTGGCTTGCTACATTTTTCTTTTTTTCTAAAGCTTGCAGTTGCTTAGTGTCTTTGAGACCCTTTAGACTCCTGTGAAATGCAGTTCAAAAGTTACTGGGTAAAGGACAGAGCAGCCAGCCTCAAAAATAGAGTCGATCTCTCCTTGCCTCTTGAAAGTAATTGCTGGGAAGTAATGATAAACAACTGGCTTTTCTTGAAGCATTACCTGAATTTATTGCATGTTTAGAACTTTTATCTGGTTCGGTGGCCAGCCTTGCCAAGCCGTGAGAAGGGCAGCAGGGTCGGGGGCCTGGGGCCTTGGCTGGGCCCTGGTTGGCCGCGGGGCTGAGCTGCCGCCCAGCCTCCCGCCGCCCGGGCCAGCTGGCCGGCGCCGGCAGGGCGAACCCGGCGTCTCCGCCGTCCTGTCCGCGCCCGCCCGCGGCACGCGCAGCCCAGCGGCTTCGGCAAGGGCCGTGTGGGTGCTCGGCCCTCGCCGCAGCGCCACTTGCAGGGGTGTGGATCCTCCTGGGAGGCACCCACAGAGGCTCTTCCCCTTCCCTCCTCCCCATTGCAATGCATCTCTTTGATTCCCTTCAGTTTGCAGATCCCAGGAGGTGGCTCAGGAAGCATGTTCAATTCACAGGGAATTGCAGCCGACCGACTGTCGGACTGCAAGTTGAACATCATTGCTTCAGCATAAATCTTTACAAGAGATGTTAATGTCTGGTTAAAATATGCAAATATTTACTGACTTGTCTACTGTTTGTCAGCTTGGCATGCGAGACCTTGGATCTGATCCTTCTGTCTTGGCAGACATTGGGAATATTGCCAGTAACATTAATAGGAACAGCATTGTGCCCTCTAATCTGTTTGTTTATGAAGTACACAGGGAGTTATCTGGCTGGATTCTTTACAGTAAATTGAAAAAGCATCTGTTTGATTTTTTTTTTTTTTTTTTTAGTAACTATCACTTGCTTAACTTCACCATTATCATAATATACAGACCCTTTGGTTCCGTAAAATACATCTGTAAGTGGCAAAGCACGAAAGCTCACTGCCATGAGTTAAACTGCTCTGAAATGCTTTAAGTTTAGTTCACAATGTTCTCTCCTCCTACACTGATTTTTGGTTTGTAGTTGGACTAATCACACTGTAGAGTAATTCTTTAAAAGTCTCCAGTGCGCCAAGCAGGCGTAGTGTTTACTTAGAAATAAATGACTGCGTAGATCACTGTTTATGGTGCTTCCTCCTCAAGCTGTCCATTTTATTTGGGGATTAGATTCTAGTTGCTCTTTTTTATTTGTTTACAGAACCCTTTGGAAAGAAGGAGAAATTCTCAGGGATACTGAGCCTGAAAATCATTAGTTGTAGGGGAAAAATCCCCCACAGTACTTTGAAAAACAGGGTTCGAGTTGAACTATTTGGAATTAACCAGATCTTTTAAATGATAGTGACCACAGCTATTTTGTGTAAGTTAAGCTGAGCATGATTTGACCTTCAAAGAAATGTAATATCCTTAAGTTTCCTGCTAAAGGTAGGAATTTTTTGGAAGTTTAAAATAGAAAGCCAGGTTAGATCCCTGAATTATTTAGGAGAGTTGTGTGAACTTTTGTATGTGTCTTAGTGAGATGCTTACTGTCATATCAGGTGGGTTTCACATGAGCTATGTTACTCCTGTATTATTTAAGTGCATAAATTAGGAGCCTTCCTATAGGTGCTGCTGTGAGATAGTTGCAAACTAAGAAATGCTGTGAATTGAGCGCTGCTGCTGAAGGCACTGTTGGTAATGAATAGTGCCTGGGTTTTCAAGGTAGGCCCTCTGCCTACCTGAAATGTGTAATTTTAGATAGTGGTGATATGTTTGTTTGCTGTTTCTAGAGGGAATTCTAAAGATGTACTCAACTTCGATGCTTTATTGCAATTGTTAATCAAGGCTCTGATACAGACTTGGATTTAAAACTCAACATGCAGTTCTCCAGGACATTTTTGAAGAGAAAGAAATACTCGCATTTTTTCTTTACATTCTTAGTATTTTGATCTCAGTTTTGTGGGTGGATTTTAAGTCACATTCACATCATCTAGTCCCAGTTGCTAATTTTGGTGCAGCGTAGGGGGTTAGCATTAAGAGCAGAGGTTCCTAAGAGTCATAAGGAAAAGCTGAGTGCCTCTAGGGAGCAATTCAGAGCACCTGAATTAGAATCTCAGGTAGATGGTGCAGCTACCCAATAAATGTCCTCAAGCTAGTACCATGCACGTGTTTTTGTCCATATGTACATGTACATATAGAGAGAAATCTAAGAGCCTGAATTTAGGGTTTTTTCTATGTTGTTCACGTCGGCTTTCAGTTACAACTAAATTCATTAAACAAATTACACTTCAGAGGCTCTCTGCCTGCTGCTGTATCCCGTGCACTGTGACTTCAGTGGGAGCAGAGATGGATGTTTAGGTTTATTTGGTTGGCCTGGCTGGGTCAGCTAGGAGGGACCAGTGTATAAACAGTGCTCCTGCAGGAACTCCACTAGTGCTTTCGCTCCAAGGAATCTTGGTCATACGTCAGCCAGGAAGGGAGGAAATCCAAAGCACGGCAGAGTTCATGAGAGCTTCTCTTTTCAGTCCCTTAGGAGGAAGACAGAATGTACATGAGAAAAACAGCAATTAATTAATTGCTGCTTTATTATTAAAGCAAATTCTACATTTGTTAAATTCACTATGGCCTAAGATTTTAGCAAAATGGAGATCAATTTTGATACTGAAAATTAAATTTTAAGACTAGAAGGAAACATAGAACATTATACCATGATACTATAAAATATATCCTATTTCTTGATTACTTTTTTTCCCTAGTAGATTGACTTGGACACAGGTTAATGAAAAGAATTGGGATAGTGGATTATTTTTTCTCATAAGGGAAATGCATCTATTTGACCTTAAAATTGGCTTCTTGAAGTTACCTATGTTAACCTGGTAAAATATTTACAGGTATCAAATTATAAAAGAAATTTTGAATTGTG
The DNA here is from genome assembly GCF_003342845.1 of Nothoprocta perdicaria. NCBI lineage: Eukaryota > Metazoa > Chordata > Aves > Tinamiformes > Tinamidae > Nothoprocta > Nothoprocta perdicaria. The sequence goes on from NW_020455710.1 coordinate 3,316,133, forward strand.
CTAGTTATTTTAGCTAATTATCACTGTTCATATGTCATCAAAAATATTGACAATATGCTGCTTATTAGAAATGCCACTGAAAACTGAATTTTCCTCTTTTGGTTACCAGAGCTGATTTGTGTGTAGCTTTAAATTAAAATGTCTCTAAAGCTGCATCATGTATATCCCTTCCAAAGAGGGAATGATAATATAGAGGGGGATTATAGAAACACTTTGCTTTTGTATTGGTGATGCAGATTGTTGATAATTTTGTTGATTTTTTAAGTTTATTGGCAGATAATGTGGCCTGTTGTGTGTATAGGTTTTAAGTGTAACTATTTCAGGCTTTTCCTTCCAATATATCTACCTTAAAGGGATTCAGAGGAGTTGCATGGCGTGTTGCACAAGGGTGTTGGTCCGCATGGTGTCTAATCACTGGTATCAGTGAAGGCCAAGCAGCGGAACGGGCAGGAAGCTTCCGATCGACCTCCCTTGCTCATCCTTACCCATCCTCTTCCACTCGCGTTGCACTTCATGCCCTGAGAACTCTCACTCACCTCCAGTGTAGATGAGAGGTGCTGTGAAGAAAAAGGTACCCTGCAGAACAGGATGGGAGGCTGGGCAAAAGAGCAGCCGCTCGATGAGTTGTGTTACTTCCAAAGCAAAGCTTGCAGTGCCAGAGAAGACACAGAAGCCTCTGTGCAGCAAAGTGCTTAAATCCACGCTGACTTTAAATTTGAAACCAGTTCTTATATTCTTAAAATTAGTCACAGGCTTAAATATCTTCCTGAATTACAGCCAAAACTGAGAGCCAGGAGTGATGTAAGTAGGAGCATGGAGGAAAAACATTGGGAAGAGATTAGTTAGCAAGAAAGACGGGAAAAGAATGGGAAATGGCAGAAGATGGAGGGGATGCGATAGGACACCTCGAGATGGGAGTGGAAGTTGGTTGGCAAGTTGTCACTGCCATTATGCAGCTAACCAACGTTTTATCGTCCCCTCTGACCCCGCTCTAGGATTTCTGTCCCTGAGTCATGGCAGACAGAAGACCAGAGGAGGCATGTGAACAAGCATGTGAATCCCTTAAGCAGCAGGATTATGAAGTGGCAGTGAAGCTTTGCACAGAGGCTCTCCTTGCCCTGGGCCAGGCCCCCCCGGCGCAGCCCTCCCCGGCAGGCCAGGCACAAAGCGACCGCATCAAAATCGAGAGCCTGCTGTATAGAATTGCTTCTTTTTTACAACTTGTGAGTGTGACTCTTTAATAGTGTTAAGTGAACTGGAAAGAACAGTCAAATCTCCTTTACCATCAAAATTGGAATAAAATCCAGCATCTTCCTGTAATTGGCATGTTTTTCCTCTGCAGAATCCTCCTCGCTGAAGTGTGTGAGACTTGTGTCTTGCAGCCATTGCTCGGAGCAGTTGCATGGCTCTGTTTATTTTCCAGGTTTGGGACCTTGAAATAATTTGGGTCTGAGAAACAGTTCTCTAAAAGAAAAAATAGAGAAAAATATATTCCAAGAATAAAAATATCTCCTTGCAGAGTATTAAATTATATTCTTTAAATAACACACTGATTTGCTGTGTCTTTAAAGAGCATTAAATTAAGGCAGCAAATCTAAGCGCTCGAGAAAAAAAAAGAGGAGGGTGCATTCATATTTAATCTAGCTGTCTTAGCATGGGCGTAACCTTATCTTTTAAAACTTGCCTAATATTTTTTTCATCAATAGACTAGAGTATGTTAAATAGAAAACGTAACTTTTAGGCTCTGACAGATTTTTAATGGGAATGTGAAAACTATGATCTTTGTAAAGGTTTATAAATGGAAGGCAAGAGACATGTCCATGAATCATAGATTATTCCATTGCTAAATTTATGTCCTTCCCTCAAAGCATTAGAGAACCACAGTTTCTCAGAGAAAAGGACATTAGAGAGCTTAATCTGACTAAACCTGCATTTTCCCTGCCCATCACTTCTGGAAATGTTATTACAGACTAGCAGGGACCTTCCTCCTCCCAGGTCTTCAGATATTGGCCACGAATAGTTTCTTCCCAAGTGACAAAATCTTGGCCAAGTTCTAAGCCTCTGCTAGGCAGCTTTAGAATAAACTTTGCCCTTCTGATTAAATTAAGATGCAGCCTGTTGTATAGCCCCTCAGGGGAAGAGATTCAGAAATGCCCAAGAAATTCAGTAACATTTGATGGAAGCTGAGTTACAAAAAGCCGAATTCTCCAAGTTAGTTACATATAGCACTATGAAGATAGATGCTTAGCAGTATTTAATATATTAAATTCTGATCTGGATCTCTGGAAATCCTGCAAGGCACCTCTTGTATGCTCAATATATTTGTAAATCCTTAGGAGATTGGGAAAGTTCTTACCATCTAAACATTCCTATCAAAGACATGAATTGTACAGATACTTAAAGATTTTAGGCCAATAAAATCCTAAGGTTCCTTTTTCATTGTTGAAAGGACTACATTCTGAAATCACTATTGATAGGTCAGAATTAAATAAAATACATACCCTGCAGATTCCAACAGCCACTGTAGCAGTGGAAATAATAATAAAAATTATAAAGTGACAAGCAAGTTTTCTTTTTTTTTTTTTTGTATTTTTTCTATGTGTTGTGAGCCACCTACCAACACATGCATAAACATTTTTTTGCACCTTGGTACCTCTTTTCAAAATGTCCAATTGCTGAGAATTTGAGAGAAAGTCAGCATCCTAAGAGGAATTAATTATATTTGACCAGTGACTGATGTTCATTACGTGTTATGGAGAGGTTCTAGAAACTTCTGACTGAAGCGTGTGGTTGTTTATGCTAACTGGAATAATGTTATTTTTAAACTTTTCATGTTTTACCTTTCAGAAAAAGTATGGGCAAGCAGATGAAGACTGTAGGCATGGTATGCTCATTTCCTTTCTTATTACCTAGTGCTATAAATTGCAGTCAGTTGCCTGAATTTCAGAAATGGATGCCCAGATGTGCTGGTTTGCTAAGAGTGACTTATTTTCTGGTTAAAATTGTGTGTTTGCTTTCCAATACGCCAACTTGTTTTGCTTAAGGAGCTCTCCCTGCTTTGTAAGTTAGGCTCAAATACCTGAAAGGCAGCTGCCTTTGGCAGAGCGGTGCTCTTTGACTAATAGATAGTTCAGTGTATAAGTGTAGGACGGATAGATAGTGTAGGATGATGGTGACGAGCAGGATGATGGTGACGAGCAAGACAGCTGATTGTTCCTTCTTCTTTCCCAGGGACATGGGTAGATATTTTGGTTTTGCCTTTTGATTTCCTGTTGATTTAGGGAATAAAAGGGGTTGATGTGCTTGCATGCAGCCCTGATGGCTAAAGTCTTCGTGTGTGCATCTGTTACGTGGAAGTTGAGCCTTTCATGTTTTATTTCCTTGTTTTTAATTTTAATTCCTTTTAATTTAAAGGAATTAACCATCTTTGTTAATGTTCGGATACTTACTTATAGTACATGTGATTCAGCGATCAGGGAGAACTTTTTGCTAACTTTGGTAAATGTTGTATCAGAATTTATCAACTAGATCGTGAGACAAGAGGTGGGCAGATCCCACCTTTCCATTCTTATTTTATTTTTTACCCTTAAATTAAAATATCAAATTGCAGTTTTGTTATGGGGACTATTTGATATAGGTACTACCGTGACATTCCTGTGCTGGGCATGGTAACTTTTAAATCATTACTTTGTGAGGGAGTAATGTTCTTGTCTTCACTGGTGGTCCAGCCGGGATCTGGGACTATGTGGGGCTCTGCAGGTTACTTGCGGAGTGTCCACAAACATAACTAAGAAAAGTAAACTGATGGGTGCCATTCACTCAGGCTTGACTGGTTTTATTCTCTTGGCCTGTGTGTCACATATCAGTATCTCAAATGAGCAATATTTTTTTCTTTCTCTCACTGGGCGTTCGTAGAAGTGGGTAGAATAGAGAACCAATTGTACCTTTTTAATTTAAGAAGCAGAGGAAATCGCTTTGAGATCTATCTTACTAATAATAACAAAAAAGTAACCAGTGTAATTTTAATTCAGGGCAGCATGCTGTGCAAATATATATATATATTTTTCAAGTTCTAAAAGTGAGGAATATTTTTGTCTTAATGCCACAGGCATATAAAAATGATATGTATATATACGTGTGTGTATGCATGCACCGTACTTCTTGTGAATGCAGAATGAACAACGTGACTGTGGTTCCCATCTTGTGCTGTTGCCAGTTGTACCCCAGGTTAGAGTGTCTGCATTTATGATCCTAAAGGATATCAGTTTTAGTCTGTCCTATTCTTGAAATATTCCTTGGAATAAACAATCCTAGTGTGGTGTGGCAGAATTCTTCTGCTTACCATCTTTGTAATGGATAAAGCTTTATTCAAGGTACTGTATTGGTAGATGTGACATGTTATGAAACTATGATAATGTTTTAATTTGTCTTGAATGATAAGTGTATCTTGAGGTAATTCAAGAAATGTGCATTCTTTACAGTGTACTGTTTACGCTGTTGGGGTAACAGCGTGAGGGTGATGACAACTTAAATCTGTTAACTTATTCCATAAATATTTAACCAAATATATATTTTTTGCTCGGTAATACTTTGCAATTAATGCTATGAAATACCACTGCAGTTAGTGGCAATAGGGTGTAGGAACTTTGAGGTTAAAAGAGCAGACTGTCAGACATCTAAAACCGTTTGTGGAGCTGCTTTTTCTTCTGCTCTGGGAAGCAGCTGCATTTTGGAACGTGGTCAGGATCCGTGGAGTGGTGAATTCAGGATTATCGTTGAGGCTCTTTGTAAATTAGAGTTTAGCTCCCATTATAATCTGAAGAGATGTCTAGTTGCTGCTGCATAAATGCCCGCGTGCGACTGCTGTTTCTTTAGTGCTTCACGTAACTCCTGTTAACAATAGGAATGTCTGTTGAGCAAGGAGTTTTGATTTATTATTCTAAAATGTAATCCAGAAGCTCTGCTGAATGTAAAAGTCCTGTTAGCGCTAACAGGAGCTGCTTGCATCTGAGGTCTGCATGAGTGGCAGTATAAACATAGATGTTGACGTTGCCTGCAATAACAGTAATATATTTTATAATTTTCTACTTTTAACAACTGTCTAGGCTACTTTCAGCTCGCATGCTTAGCTTTACTAGCTTCTTAATCACTCGGAAAGGCATTTCTTTTTCTGGACAGGTAATATATATGATTAAGTGTTACTCCTTCTTGTCTGAAGCATGTCTGTGTCATGAAATAAATCCTTTCACTATTGGAAGTGTCAATGGAAGTGTCTGTCTGGCCAGGTATCTGATCCGGCGCTAGAACACATTAGGAAAGTTTTCTGTTACATGGGGCTTGTAAATTCCTGGATTCAGACAATCGTGCCTATATCCTGCACTTCACAGCAAAAGTGAATAAAAGCCCTTTTAAAGTAGCAGGAATTGAGCACGAAGAGGTTAGCTATATTTGGAAACGCCGTGGTATGCTTTTTGTGAGCATGAATAGATCTTCCTGAGCATGTTTGTGTTACTCAGAGGTTGTTGGTTGCTATTTTTTTTCCTCTTTCTGTAAAGAGGAGGTGCTTTGTGTCCATGTTAGATAGCTCAATTTACCCTTCCCATATTAATTTTTTTTTCTGTATTTTGGCATGTGATCATTACTCTAAATCTTTGAGCTCGTGTACAATGTTTCTTAGATGATGGGAGATAAGTTTCAAGTAATATGAGATGTGATCAAATGAAACTTCCTTTGTGTCCAAGACTTCTCTTTTCAGGAAGCCATGGATTCAACCCAAGTTTTAGACATTATTTTTGTGTTAGAGCTCGGAGAAAAAAAACAAAGCAAAAAAACCCCCACAAACTGTGTAGAGTTTACTTAAATGTCTGCTGCAGTGAAGCTAATGGTTGTTGATTTGTGTTGCAGTGCTGGGAGAGGGGCTGGCCAAGGGAGATGGATCTTTCCGTGCAGTGCTCTGCTGCATGCATCTTAAAGGGAAGCTGCAAATTGTGTCTAATGTTCTTTCCAAATCACTGATGGGTGAATCATTGGTAAGTGGGTTTGTTGTAATCTACATAACTTGAAAAGCAAATTGTATTTCCTTTTTTTTTTTTTCTTTTTGTGTGTGTGTGTGTGTGTTTAATAACAAACTTCAGAACATATATTTGACTGGCGCATTTCAACAAAAATGATTTGCATGGAAAAGACAAGGAAAAATATATATAATCAGGATACCTAGGGTGTTTTACTGCCAGTGTTTCTGGGTCAGTATAATCTTGAATTCTTTTTGGTTTTTGGCTCTGAATCCCCAAGGAATGCAAAGTATTTTTTGTACACATGCAGTTTAACAGAGCAGAGAAATATAAACCTCAAACTTTTGCCTGCTCTTTTAATTTGTGATTGACACCATTCTATATATAACTTCAATAGGTTCAGACCTTGAAGCAGAAAAATTGATGAGCCTCTTAAATAAAAACTCCACCATAAGTTGTAATAAAGCATGAAAAGCTTTTCAGGAAAAAAGCTTGCATTTCAAAGACAAAGTCAGGACTGGAGAGTTCAAACCTTTTCTCAGCTATCAGAATACTTAGACATACTTTTACCCTCAGACATGTGAGTAACATACTGATTCTTATATAACTACTCATATGGGGAGGATTAGGGACAAACAGAAGTCTCCAAAGGATACTGCCCTTTTTATTTCTGGAATCTAGGCTAAGTAGCATGCAGTTCATCACCATGAGCTGGTGGTGGTGCTGAATCCAGAAACATGGTGCTAGCTTAAATAAGGAGTGATCTGGCCAAATCACACACAAAGTGTGATATCAAGAGCAGTTGCAGCTGTGTTGGGAAGTAAAAGGAGGGGAAGTTTGTTTTATAACATATTGATGTGCAGGAGTTGCCTTGTAATATGTGTCATTGAAGATATATCATGTTCAGTGTGATTTCCATGTAATTCAACTCTAATTTATAGTATAGTCATATGCTTTGCTGATTTATTATTTATGGGAAGTAATTCTGTTGGTGTGGAGTGGTGTTTTATTTAAAAAGAAATAAGGATGTATAAGTTTAGCCAGAGAGATGCACATAGACACTGGCTGATTGTGCAGACCAACTATTAGACATTCACCTAGGAAACTTCACCTGGAGGGAGCTGAAATCATGTTTCCTATGTCTTTATGCATAACTTAATCAGTAGACTATTTTTGAGATGGCTTCTGTTTGTCTGTGTCTGATAGATATCCTGCACTTGAATTTTTTTCTTCTTCCTTCCTCCCTCTTTCCTTCCTTCCTTCCTTCCTCCCCCACCTTTTCCCCCAAATGGGCTATTTTTACATGGAAAGCTTTTTCTTTGTCTGGCTGATGTTTTCTACTGAAGAAAGTTTTCATTGAAAAATTCCTGGACAGATTGAAGAAACCTTGCCCTCAAAAATTTAATAAAATAGCCCCAGACTTCTTATCATTGAAAATGTACAACGCTCTCATTTTAGACTTGTGCAAAGTGCTTCTTATGTAATTGCAGAGCCCTGTCTCAAAGCAGAGCTTTGGGTGTCCGTGCAGGCCACAGCTCATTAGAACAAGCTTTCTCCTGAAGAAGTGAGAAAGCATTTTGAAAACAGCTACGTTAGATTTGAGTTTGTAAATTTTTTTATCAAAGATAATTCCTGCTGCTTAGTAGCGCAGACAAAATTGGAAAGCAAAGCCTGAGAAATGGAGGGGCACCTAATCAATTTTGGCAAAAGGTTACTGAATGAAAACATAGGTATGGGGTCCAGCGTTCAAAGTGTTTGCTTAATGTGAGTGTGAAATTGTCATGTGTATGCATGTGCTACTTCAGATAAATTAATCTTTGGAAAAATTGACCTTAAATATACTTTAATGTGTTGTTATTTTAAGATAGATGGCTTACCTTTTGCTTCATAGTAGAAAAAGGCATGGGTGGTCTACATCAAAGTAGAAAGAGTTACAAAATAGTAGAAATCAATGATTTGTAGAATGGATTCTTAGGAAGAAGTGAATCCACTCTTGCAGCAGCAGTGACAGTTTTTCATATTGATTCCTCCAGAGCTGAACTATTTCAGTAACCAGAGCATGTGGCTCGTGTAGCGCTGCTCATCATCAGCAGTGCTCCAAGTGCTCCGTGAAGGCTGATGCTATCACTGCTCACTCAACGGATGGGGAAACTGAGGCATGGAGCAGTGAAGTGACTTGCCCCAAAACACCCAGCAGCCCTTGGCCATGGGGCTACACAGCCCCAGAGCGCTGGGCCACGCTGCGTGAAGGCTGCCTGGTCCGAAGGATGTGCCTTAGCAAAAGCTACTAATGCTTACTTTAGGTGGCAGCCAGACTTCTAGTTTCTTTCCTGCTCCAAGTTCTTCTACCTCTACCACCTTGTTGTCTTGTTCTATATTGATACCTGCTGTCTAGTGTTTGGCTAATGTAAAATTTCCCCCTCTTTGTGGTTTTTTTTTTTTTTTTTTGCAGTTACTGCTTGCTGAGTATTACATAGTATGTCTCTTAAAATTGTGAATTTTAAGTTAAACTCCTTTTCTCTTGCCCTCTGCTTATTGCTTGGGATGGTGAGGGGGAGTACTTTTTTTGCTATTGTGTAATGTGTGGGAAGGCTTATTTGTTGGATGACTTAATATGCTTTCTCCCTACCTAGAACGGGATGGTAACTAAAGATCTGACACGATTGAAAACACTTCTTGCTGAAACAGAGGTAATAATAAGCACCTTATTGGGAAAATCCTGACAAATATCTGATACAGCTGAGAGGCCCCAGGAGATCTCGTCCTCCTGTGAACATACTGTATCTGACTGTGTAGTTTCTATTGGTCTTTACCACCTACTCATCAGCTTTTCATCATTATCTTGTGTTAAAAAATGTATCTCGTATTTAAAAAAAAAAAAAAAAAAGTAGAAAGATGCTGATAGTTGTTGACTTGTGATAGTGAGTGGAAAAAACCCAAAGCTTGTATGTGTCTGCTCTTTAATTATGGCATTTTTATTTGTTGGAAATGATTCTCAAGTTATAAGCCTGACTTAAAAAAATTGCTTAGCAAATCTAAATATCCTCTTAGTCACCTTGTTTTTTTTGATATTAGGAGATTGATCTGTCTGTTGATTGAATTGCTACTTCTTTACTTGCTTTTTTGTTTCTTTTAAGTCATTCATTTCATTTTTACCTTTAATGCAGATTTGAAGTGAAAAGATATCTGAATACATCTTAGACTTTGGCTTTTTTACAAGTTTCTTGCAATCCATATTAAAATGGTTGCACGATAGAATTAATTCCCTATAAAAATCTTTGTAGCTTTCTTCTAAGGATGAGTGGACTCTGATCCTGTCATAATTTCTTTTATCAATGACTGTAATTTAGTTTTGTGTTAATAGGAAATTCATGTTTGTGACTAGAATAGACGTCAGACTTCTGATGAATTATTCCATATCAGCTGTTCTAAAACAAAGTAGCCGAAGAAATTTTTGTTGGTAAAAAAAATCTTCTTTTCTTTTTTAATTGTAGGCAGCTGGTAAAGTACCATCAGGATACCATGTAGAAGATTTAGAAGAAGGTATGTAACCCAAATCTGAAGCTATTTTATCTTGCAGAAGAAGATGGCTCAGCATTGGAGAGTAGTGAAATAAAAATATCTGGACTGTTTATCTTGCCATGTGAATTAAAGTTGAGCTGTTCATTTATTTGAACATCACTGATAGAATCTGGAGGCAGAAATTTCTACTTATTGGTCTGCCATCTACTTTGAAACTTGCCTTCATATCCTTAGAACCTTTGTTCTAAATGAATTTGTTAGGGATTGAGAATTAATTTTTTGGTGAATAACTTTGCCTGTATATTAATACATTATGGGTTGATACTTAAGGAGATGGTTCCCTGGACTGTTGTTACACTTGACTCAGAAATAATTGGAAAATTGAAAAGTAACCCAAGTTTTGGACTTCTCTGCAGGGTCCCGGGATGGCTGGCAATTCCGCCCTCCACCGAGGGGAGTCACAAGCAGTGAAGAATATACCTTATGTAAAAGGTAAAGTCATTGCTTTATGTCGACATTATCTAAGGGATCATATCATTTCCTCTTTTATTTAACTGAAAACTGAGAATGTCAGGAAAATGAGTTCCTTGTTAGAACAAGAGTTGATTCATTCTCAGATTTTTCAGTGGTTCAGCTTATCCAGAAGCATCCTAATGCCCTGTAAAATGGAATCATCAATTCCATTTTATAAGAGAGTAGTTTGAGGATCGTTTCCTTTTTCTAGTGACAAGGTAGCATCTGTCTTCTCCTGCCTTTTTTTTTTAATTTGTATAATTTTGGAGATGAGAAAAGTTCACTCCCACAAGCAACTGTGTTGGCAAACTGAAGCACAGAGAAGTGTGCTTTGGCAGGAGAGAGGATGCTTGTCTACAGATAAATGGGGTTTGCTGATAAATGGGCTTTGTCTTCAGCTAAGCAGCACTTGCAGAATTTCACTCTGTGTCTCTTTCCCATTCTGTATAAGCTGAAAAACGCAGAGGTGAATTGCGTTGCTAAAGATCCAATGGCTTGTGCTGTATTGGGGTTTTTTCTTCCTGTCTTTTTCAGTTCAGTAGCCAGTATTTCCTCTAGTTTGTATTGTTAGCCATAGTTACCTATGTAAGACTATATTAATATACTCAGAGGAAGAAAAAAATATATGCACTTGATTCTTCTGTATATGTAGCTCATAGAAATAACTTATTTCCAAGAGGTGTAGGAATCTGGCCTGCTTTTTAGATGAGATGACTGAATATGCTGAATTTGGGCTACTTTTGACTTGTTTCTCTAGAGATGCTGAATGCTGACAAATCCTGTTGACTTTAGCAGGTCTGGTGCATGTTCAGCATTTTAGAAAAAGATGATGTTTTTAAGCCAAGATGACTTTCTGTTTAGTAGCATGTATACCATGTTTCCAAACCTTTCTTTCAATATATTTACATGATATTCAAGTATAGTTAAGTTTCCGGAGTTTCTGTATATTTGGTATCCAAAATATATTTTCCTGCCTGACTTTAATTGCTTGATCTTAACGTGACACCTAAATTAACAGTTTGCAGGAAAAAAAATATATTTCTGTAACAAAAGCTTAATCTCTATAAAATAGACCCTGTGAGACATGTTTTGCAGGGAGGATGATTGAACCTTTTCCTGGAGAGATCATTCTGTATTGTTGTTTTTAGAAGGGAGAACCACATGATGTCACTGTTGCTCCAGAACGAAGTGCTGAATGAGCATTTATCAACTAATAGCATAACTATGGGAGGAAATTTCATTATATCTTCCCTCTGCCCCTGATTAACAGCATTTTATTCATATTACTACAGTGCCTTGTAATCAATCTCACGGATGGCCCATGATATCATTGCATTAACTGCTGTACAAAGGCTTGATTCTTTTTTCTTTGAAGCTGGACATCTCTTAATAGGATTTGTGTCCTGTTATGTTTGAAAGAAATTTGATTCAACTTTCTGGACAGTGCAGTCAGAGAAGCTGCTACCTCTCTTACAAAATGCTAAATGCTTTAATGTATTGCCAAATCAGTTACCATAGACTAAAAATGCCATTAGTTCTGTGAGAGAGACTTAACAAGACCTTCTGGCTTTAGAAATAAAGCCTTGATAAATTTCTTTTTTAATTAGAGGCTGAAAACTTTAAGGCATAATTGTCTTTCCTATTTTATGTAGATTTTTAGAGCAAGGGATCTGCAGGTACGGTGCCCAGTGTACTTCAGCACATTCCCAGGAAGAGCTAACAGAATGGCAAAAACGATACGCTTCCCGCTTGATCAGATTAAAACAGCAGAAGGAAAACAAACAATGTTCAGGCAGTTATATGGAAACCTTGATTGAGAAATGGATGAATTCGTTATCTCCTGAGAAAGTGGTAAGGAAAATATGCTACTTCCCTACGTGCTCATATTTGGAACTAGCAGATGAGCCTCTTTTTGGCCCTTACTATCGGAGCTGGTCGAATTGCTAACTACAGAGAAATTGTCCAAACAATTTTCTTGCTTTTCCGTTCTGTCCTGTTTCTCCTTGCAAAGATAGCACAGACTCGGGCTGATCTCTGCAAATGTACTCGTCCTTTTCAGGAATCGAGCAAAGTGTTTGCTTGTGGGTTAATCACAGCTTGATTATTTTTGCATATTTAGTGTTCCCAGTGCAGGCTGGTTTAGCCACGTCTCATAGTTTTGTTCCTGCTCGTTGATGATGTGGAAGAGCTTTTTAAACTAGAGAACAAGAAATAGTGAGCCTTTCACTACTTAGTGGGGAATGCTCCTGCTTGCGCATGGCTCCTTTTCTTTTGCTGCAGCTGCAGGCACTTGTATGAGGAACTGCCGTTCCCCAAACATTCAAAAATGTTTAAATGGTGAAAAATGAGGGGTATGGATATGATCAAACTCAGCAGCTGTTTGGAATTCCAGGGAATGTTTTTCAGTGTTCAACCAGCTCTACTTACTACTGACCCTAAGGAGTTTTCGGTCCATCTATTGTTTAAAATTTGGGAAGATCCATTCCTGCAAAATGGATCAGAGTAGAAAGCCTGGTGCCCAGGTGTCTTTAGTCCTTGCATTGAAATGTAGTCTCTGGGCCTTGTGTTTCAGATACTTCTTTCCAAATGAAATTGTATTCTATGTAAGCATTAAATACGTTGATTTTTCAAAATGAAGTCCTGCATTAATTGTTCTTAAACGGCTGTACTTTTTGCTTATGCAGTCTGATATAGTAGAGTTGTTTTTTTGTCTCTCTAAATTCTCTAATTCCTATTCGAAACTTGCATAAATTCTAGAAAACAATGCTAAAATTATTCACAGTTCAATTCACAAACTAAAAAACCATCCTTTTCACTGACCTAAAATAGAACCTCTTCCTGAATGCTTTTATTTTGATATTAACTGTGGAAGTTTAATGTTCTTTTGTTTTTCTTTAAATCTAGCTTAGTGAAAGTATAGAAGGAGTGAGAGTAGAACATAATCCTGAACTTTCAGTAACTGTCACCACCAAAAAGTCTCATCAGACATGGACATTTGCTCTCACTTGTAAGGTAGGACTGCTCATCTTTTGAAAGTGGGTCAACAATAAGAACTGGAATGTAGTACGTAGCCTTTTGTGCTGGAGAATTCAATCACAAAATACTTTCAAGTAGAGCTATTTCCTAGCAGCGCTATGTCCTTTCTCTCTCTCAGCTGCTCTGGTGATTATGTATTCAGTGCTCTGACTTTTTGGAAAGTGGGCAGGACTTGTACCTGCTCGGAGAATTTAGAGTTCTTAGGAGCTTTTTTTGATTGCAGTTGAAGATTGTCCTGAAATAATTTCCACTTCCCAACATACTGTCATTTTAACCTCTGCGTTTTTTTATAGCCTGCAAGAATGCTGTATCGAGTGGCATTACTTTATGATGCCCATCGTCCACATTTCAGTATCGTTGCAATATCTGCTGGAGACAGCACTACCCAGGTATCACAAGAAGTTCCAGAAAACTGTCAGGAATGGATAGGAGGAAAGATGGTCCAGAATGGAATAGATCATTATATATACAAAGTCAGTATAGCCTTTAACACAGAAATCTTTGGAACTTTTCGCCAAACTGTTGTGTTTGATTTTGGATTAGAACCAGTCCTCATGCAACGAGTAATGATTGATGCTGCTTCAACAGAAGGTAATGTATAAAAACTTTCTTTTTGGCATAGTGGAAGCTTTTCATGCTACACCTTTGCTTTTCATGTATAAACATCATCTTTGTTAATGGATGTCTTTTATTGCATGTTCTTATGTTCATCATGTTACATGAATATAAATAGTGGATAAAGATTCAGAAAGTGAAAATTGGCCTGGGTTCGCTGGAATTAATTGCCATATGACACTTAAAATGTGTCAGGATTTGGCTCCTAAATCTTGTCCAGATGCTAAGTATTACTGAACAGTTAGGTAGTATGTGCCCAGGGGCATCTTTGGAAGCTAAAATGCATTTGTGTTTTAATACATATTCTTGAATGGATGTGAATGTTAAACATGTAGAAGAGATTACTAGAGAGATGGAAATGTGTCAGTGTAAGTATGGACCTGATAATCAACTCGTTAATTAAAAGCAGATTATCTGAAAAGCGGTATATCTTTTTTTCATGTAATGTCTGACTGGATTTGTAAAGAGACCAAGGGCTATAATGCAATAAATTACCAATGTTGGTATGAATTCTGGAAATTCAAAGAATATGTAACTATATTTTTTTTTACGTGTGCCAGTTGAAAATGTAACTACATGAGGCTGTTGTACTCTGTTTACGAAATTGATGTATGCCTCTCATTACAAACCTGGAATCACTTCATTATCAGAAAGACAGCGACAAATTGGAAGATGTTCAAAGCAGAATTGCAAAAAAAAGAAGGAAGTGCTTTGATTTATGGCAAAAGATTAAAAGAGCTAAATATGTGTCACTTGGCAATAAGCAAAGGGTTTGAATAGAGTGTAGTAATTTTCCCTGAAGATTCAAGAGAGATAAAACCAAAGAGACAGAATTGTAGCACTGGAATGTAACCAGGAAAAAGAAGGTGAAAGTAAGAAAACAGCAATTTTCTATTCCTCGCCTTTATTTGCATATAACAGGCTAATGTTTGCAGCAAAGATAGTGTAAATACCGGATGCTGATGCAGATTATGATCTGATCTTTCCGGGTTAGCCAAGTACCTAGCCAAGGGCAGGAAGACTATACAAGTTGAATTGTCTCTTGAAGCAGAGAATATTGCATTGAGAGTGTGAATCTATGCTTCGAAGCAAGGCTGGGGGCTTTTCAGGAGCTGTTTTGTGCTCCCCATAGAACAGTGTGGGTAATCACATCCAACAGGTTTATGAAGACACTGAGTTTTTGGAAAGCTGGTGTCCTTTCAGTGTAGAGCTGCTTAAGGCCAACCAAGCAAGCTGATTTATTTGCAAAGTCAAATTTTTTAATTGTCACAATAGAAAATTATCTTTATGATAGAAGTTTGGAGTGTTTAAACTTCTTTCCTTTCCCTGTGCCATCCAGATCTTGAATACCTAATGCATGCCCGGCAACAGCTGCTAACCACAGCCAAGCGTTGGGATTCTACTTCTAAGACTATTGTAGAATTTGAGCCGAATGAAACTACTGAATTGGAGAAGAGCCTTCTTACCAGATACCAAATTCCTCTATCTGCTGACCAGCTTTTTACACAATCTGTCCTGGACAAATCATTGACCAAGACCAACTATCAGTCACGATTGCATGACCTCCTTTATATTGAGGAAATCGCCCAATATAAGGAAGTTAGCAAGTAAGTAATGCACGTATAAAATTGTATCTTTGATATTGTGGCTGTCCTGTTAAAATTACAATATCATTTCAGATATGAGAATGGCAGGTTTTTCTTGACTAAATCTGTCTTACTGGCTTTGTAAGGGTTAGTAGTTAACATATTAAGTCTTCCTATTTCTTGGCAATAAAACTGTGTGAATCTTGAGAGTACTTGGAGTACTTTATTATAGCCCTTAAAAAGTGTAATTTATTAATGCTTGTTGAAAATGAGCTGTATCAGTCTATGCTTTAAATTAGAGGTGCTAAGCATCTATTGTACAATATTTTTATAATGTCTTAATACTTATTTTTTGTAGTTTTTCTGGCTCTCCAAACTGATATTAATAATAAGACTTATTTACATATTTTCTCTTCCTTGGCGAAAGTAGATGATAGCTCAGTAGTGTATGAAACCTTCATATGAAAAATGCTAAGGGAGCAACAAATACAGCTTGCAGAAGATGATTGAATTGTGTAGTGGTTCAAACTCTGATCCTTACAGTGATATGAAAGCTGATATTGCTGTATTTATCCTCTAAAGAGGCTGAGAACTAGCTTATGAATAAATCTTCTAATAAAAGGCCTATAATATACATGCTCTGTTTGCTCCATTCAATAATATCTTTAGTTATTACGTACATATTGTCCAACTAGTTTAGCTGCAAGAACAAATAGAGTGAGGAAAAAGATGTCAACTTTCCGTGTACAAAGTCTCACTGGGCCATTTTTGTGGTATTTTGATATTTGTGCTTAAAAATTTCATGTTCACTTCTTGTATGAAAGAGTTTCAAAGTGATGCATTACTCATAATGGAAAGTCAAAAAGGCAGCATAGCTTCCATTTAATTTAATTTGGTAGTAAATTTAGTTTTATTAAATTATTTGAGCTCCAAGACAAAAATGTCTGTATAAGAACCAATTCTGGAAGTACAGAGGTTGAATCACCCTTTAGGTATTTAGGGGGAAAAAATCCACTAATGGTTTATATTTCTAATATTCTTAAAGCACATTTCTTTTTTGTATCTCAGATGAAGTGCAGTATACTTTTCTATATTTATTTGCCCCTATCTTTCATCTTCACTATTTTCTCTTGTGCTGAAGTGTAACATGCAGTGAACCATGCATGGAGACTGCTTTCAGCATACAAAAATATTCTCTATTATATGTGTGTATAATCAGGATGACTTTTTCATGGCTTTTTAAAGCAGTCGTGCATTTAAAGTAAACATTATGAAATACAATATGAACTTTTTTTTAACTGAGTGAATTTTCATGTTAAGAATTATAATCCCAAACCTTGTAGGAAAGCAAAAAGCAGTGTGCCTGTTGAAATGAAAGAACAGTTGAGTGTGTTCCTGTGTTTAATGCTTCCCTTTTGGACAATTTGATGCATTAATAAGTTATTGCTGCTCTTTTTCCTATCTAGTAGATTAATAAAAGTAAGTTTAATAATGTTCTTGAAGTCTTGATAGTGTTGATGACAGAAATATTCTTTTGATCTTGTAGCTGACCCACTTTATTACAACAAGGCTCAAACTAACACACTTTTCAGATTCTCTGTGGATAAGATCACACACTTGCTATTCTCTCGTGAATTGCTGGCTTTGCAAGCATGAAAATGGGCCCAGAAATACAAATGCAAGGGGGTTGTGTCACCTGAATTGTGCCCTGGGTGAAAATATTTATGAATTGCTGCTGCTTAATGAATTTCTGTATGTATCATGGTAGTACTGGGGTTGTCAACATGGTCTCCTGTGAGCGACTGGAATAACAGGAATGTCTCTAGGTCTGACTTGGGTGAATTGCTGGGTTTTAGAAATGTTGATGATTTCTCATGTTCTAGGAGAAACATTTACTGTTCCAGATTTCACATGGGATCTCCTGAGCGCAACTGCTACCAAGTATTGGATAAGATAAAGGTTGCAGTGGCTCTAACCACTTGTGAACTCATTTTAAAGGGAGCTCCTTCTGGGTTTAGGGTGGTCTTGGCAAGCTTTAAGTTGTGTTTATTCTAGTATTTCAAGGCACTTATAAAAAGTACATGAGTACATCACAAAATAGAGAAATAGAGGCTAGAATAAGGGATCAACTGCTTTCAAATTTCCTAGTACAATTATGCTTTTTTACAAGAAAAATACAAAACAGTATGTGGATTTAGATATTTGGGTTTGGAAAGTAATTATTTCTTTGTAGAGAAACTCTACATAACTAATTGGAAGAAATATTTAGTAGGATTTGCAGAGAAAATCCAGGAGCAGTGAAATTCAATAGTCCCTTTTTAGTAATGAATGCTTTAGGAAAAGCAGCATTGTAGCAGGAAACAGAAGCCTGTTTAGTGCTGTTTTCCCCATTTTGCAGCTCATTAAGGCCTGTGTTTTAAAATCTCAGCTTTACTTTTTTTTTCTTGGATGACCAATTTTTGAGGCACCTTTGAGCCACTCACCAGAACTGAAGACTGAGTAGAAACTTGGGCTTCATCATTTGTAAAAGTCACACCCACTTTGGAAGTGCAGTAATTAACCTCTCTATACATCAGTTGCCTGGTCTGTAAAGCCCATAAGTTGTAAGGATGTGGATAATTTTGACTCATATAAAAGTTTAGATTTTTTTCCCCAAAAATATTAAAATTACTCACAGTAGAAGTCTAAAGTACATGTTTAGTTTCTGAACCTCAGCTTGAAAAACAGGGAAAACAAATTCTGCTGCAATACAGAGTATTAAAGGGCAAGACAGCATTGAAGAATGAATGACAGAAGCAGCTTCTGATGTTTAATTCTTAGAGGATTCTGCAGTTCACCAGCTCACCAGGAGGTGTCAGATTGCTCAATGGAAATTCAGTAATAATCCGTAAACATCAGGTTCTCTTTAGTAGAGTACGTTGAGTTTAGGGAGACTCTGGCTTGTGCCTCAACCCAACACGGCAGCAGTGGTGTTTGCTGGTGGGTTTTGACAGAATTTGAGGGTGAGCTGGTACATAATCAACAGATAAGGATTCAACTTCAGGAAAACTTCAACAAGATAAATTCACAGTGATACCAGATAGTGCCTGAGTAATAATGTGGAGCTCCCAGTTACTGGATTAGAAGTTTTATATAATAACAAACACTTAAATGAGTTGTGAATTAATTTAAATGTTGTTAACTTAATGGTAGATGCCCAGAGTAACACAGCATTACTATAGGGAAAGCAGGCCTTTGCTTTGTTATTGCATTTAGAAAACTGGAAGGATTTCACTGAATTTTGATATTCTTTGTGAAATTCATACTTTTGAGTGATCACTTTAACTGTAGCTTGCCCAGTAGCCTTTTTGCAGTTGTAGATGAACAGGAGCAATCCAAATTAATTAAAAAAGAACACATCTATGTGAGTCTGAGAAGTGCATCTCATTTGTATTACTTAAAGAAATGTGCAGTACCACAAGGGGGCAAACTCGCAGTTACTTGGCAAATCCTTAATCTTGCACGACATGAAGAAAGTCTGAATTCCATTGGTTTGGTAGGAACTTAAATTCTAAGAGATGTTGGATTTTATTATGCGTTATGATTTGTGATGCTACATTGCATTTTGTAAACGATTAAATTACCACATGACTTTAAAATGGAAATAAAATAGAAATGATCAGAAAAAAAGAGCAAAGGATTCTTCTGAGGAGATAATTCTTATAAATATATTTGATATTGGCTGTCATCAAAAGCAAAACGTGTAAACATGCTAAAGCTGCGTATTAGTAAAGGACCAGACCTGGCTCTCCTTGCTTATGTTTAATAGTTTCTTATACACCCAGAGTGTAAGCCAGCATGTGCTCAGTCTGTGAAGGCATGAGGTTTCTAATCTGAGAGCATTTTTCTGCACTGACTTGATGTTTTCTTACTTAGGTTCAACATAAAAGTGCAATTGCAGATTGTAGCAAGTTTCATGCTTACTGGTGTTTCCGGAGGTGCAAAATATGCCCAAAATGGACAACTTTTTGGCCGCTTTAAGCTCACTGAAACGCTTTCCGAAGACACTTTGGCTGGACGGCTGGTGATGACCAAAGTCAATGCTGTTTATTTATTGCCTGTCACTAAAGAGAAGTCAGCACAGACCCAAGGAACCAAAGAGAAGGTTTATGAAGCAGCTATTGAAGAGAAAACAAAGGATTATATCTTCTTGAGAGTATCCAGGGAATGCTGTGAAGAACTCAATCTTCGGGCAGATTGTGAAATGCAGGTAAGTCTCAGTGGAGGTGTTGTTGGTATGCAGACTGCTTGCCTTATGTCTCTTCTTGCTGCAATCAAAATATGGTTTGGAGATACAAAAAGGTATGTTTTTATTCCTCGTCATGCATCTTGCTGAGAAAGTGTAACATGGATAAGAATTTCAGATATATTCATACATACATTTCAATGTTGTTCTTTTTGTGTCATCTGGGTTGGGTGGGGAGGGGGAAAATTTGACCACCAAAATTCATTCCTGAAATAGGAAGTGTAGGCAGTAGGATCCATTTTTTGTTTGCTTTCAGATTAACCTCAAATGGCTAAAGGAAAGGAAAGTGTATTTGTTGTAAATAATTCTGGGTAGTTTGCAAAAAGACAGTGCATGGGATGTAAGTAGAAGTGCTTGTAGTGAAGACAAAGCTCTAGTTAAATTAAATGTCACCTTCTTCACGCTCATCCTCTCTGTCTGCCATAGATCTGGAGGTTGGTCTTGCTGCCAAACGGAAATAAACTCAAGTTAAGGTCACTGGGATTGCTTGAAATGGATCGCTTTTCACTGAAGGATTATCTCCTCCCATTCACTTTGTTTTGGGGAAACATATGCAAGAATTCTAATGTCTTAATTTAGCATAGATAATTGGCCTGGGAAGTTGTATGTTGTACTGGGCACTTGGTTTTGTGGTTATTTTTTTAAAACAATAATTAAACCTACTAATTGACATACCAAAATTCTGCTGGAATACAAAATGAGCTGAGGCTTTAATAACTGACTTATTTTTCTTTGAGTGTCTTATAAAACTTAGCTAGAGGCAACATATGGATTTGTAATTCTTCTATTCTCTATTAAGAATTGGGTCCTAAAGTTATTTGTAAAATCATTTAGTACTTAATTATATCACGGAACCAGTGGTCAAATCCTTAAACATTTACCTATATTGTGATCAGTTCTAATTGCATGGAAAGGTGGATTTTTTTTTTCTGATAAAGTGTTGACTGAAAAGTTAATTAAATTTGGAAAGAAATCCACAGATCAGTCCTGAGGATATTAAAATTTAGATGTGTGGCGTGTTTATGGGAGGCACTGGGAATCTTTGAGGGAGTTAGCATTCCCCATGCGAGCTTTAAACGTTCATCAAATTACTTTTATTTCTGCGTGTCTTGGAGAGATTGCACTTTGTTTCCTTTCTCTTTAATAATTCATCCCCTGAACTTCTGATCGCTTGCTCGCCTGCTGTCCGAGCTTCGGTTTTAGGGAGCGCAGCACTCACGAAGACGGGACGGAAGGAGCTGGTACTTTAAACCCCTTGGCTGCTCGTTTTGGTGACCAACCTTTCAGGAGGCTGTTTTATTTTTGGAGTGGCTGCGCTGTTCTGTGTCCTTTGCCATGAAACTGGCAAGGGATTAACTTCCTTTCCCACTGTTTTCTTCTTCTGGAATATATTTTAAAGCAGGTTACGTAGCTCTCCTTCACAGATGGCCTCATTCACTACTCCACAATAGCAAATTTGATTTGATTCACATTGGATTAAAAGCAAAATAACAACAACAAAAAAAGGCAAAAACAAACAAAGAAGGTGCTGAGTGACTGTAGCTAGCAAGAGACTGTAGCTATCAAGGGTCTGAGTAGGTATGAGCTGCATCATACAAGGGACACAAGGAGAAGATTCTTAAATATTCCTCTTTGCTATGGAAGGAGGGAGGAATAACAAGGGATTTCCTAGTTTTTATAGTTGCTTTAATAAACTCCACACTGAATATTGCACCAATTTGTTATTGTCCTTTTCTTTGGAGTTCTGGCTCTACATTGTGTTGTAAAATGTGATAGTCGAGATAAATATTTAATGGCTTTATGTCTGTGAGACAGTGAACGCTAATGGCTACATTCTGCACTGATATAAGCAGACACTTATTTACAGCAAAGCTAGTATTGATTTTACATTCTATGTATTATATTATTATTTAAATATACTAGAAAAAAAGGAGCGCTAAGAGCTGCATTTTGCACATTCTTTTGGAACAGATGATCCTCTTGAAGTAATAAATATTATTAGTACACCAGAAGGCTTTAAGTTATGAGGTAAATTTATGAGCCGATAATGGGGTGCCACATCCAACAAATACTTATTTTAGCATTATATATTTAAGTATTTGTTGGATGTGACATTTTAGCATTATGTATTTTAGCATTATGTATTTATTTCTCTATAGGAGAAAGTTCATGAGAATTCATTGAGTTTAGAGAAGTGAGGGTCTGCTTCTTTGTCTTTGCTGTCACGTTTGCTGTGCTCCTTTGATAATCACAAAGATTTTTAATATGACACACTTTTTTGGTACATACTATATATAAAAATTAACTAGGACTTTTAAAACTTTTTTTATGCTTAAAATTTTCATCAGCTCTGTAAGCAATCTGAATAGATCGCTTTAAAATACGTTTTAGAGTTGCTGGGTGTTTGTTGAACTTTCTGGTTAGTAGCAGTAATTGTCACGAGATTAAAGTGATTAAGCAATAAAGGATGGATTAATAGTGAGTCAATGAGTGCTAGAGGAGGGAATCGATTAATTAGAAGATTTTTGCCCTGGTTGTGTGGCATAAGTTTGGATGGCTGCCTTCCTCACAGCGGCCTTTCTCTGAGGTCACAGCTTGCCCACAGTTCATTATAAATCCCATTACAGAACTTATCTGCTCTTGTTTAAACACAAAATGCTCGTTGGAATTGCTGCACAGTAGTTACGTAACTACTGAGTTACACATACAATGCTGGGAAAAAAGGTAATGTTTATCAGTCACTTTGAAGTTGCTCAGTTGCCTTGGATGTCTTTGTCTTTTAATATTAATACAAATTTGTGTGAAATTATTGATAGAGGCTTCTGTGTGAATTGCTACCATTTAATTCTTCAGCTCGGGCCTATGGTCAAGATAATTTGGTTTTGGAAAAATTGATAAATATTTAAATATATGTAACTTATAACTTGAGCAAGATGTTTTCATTAACTGTTTTCCCAGGAGTTTTTCTCATGTCTTCAATTTTATTTTTCTCATTGTTCTTTCGTATTTTCGTATTTTTCTCATTGCTCTTTTAATATACCTTTGCATGAACGAATTTTACAAGCTCTTGTTCAGTCTGGGTTTAACTGGAGATACTACCATGCTCTGCGTGCTGTTTCTGGCTTTGCACCAGAATGTTGTTGGCATTATCTTTTATTTGCTATCATTAAAACACAAATAATTGAGAGAACAGAAAACGATGTATTGATATGCAACTAATTGTTTCAATAACTGAACATTATCAATAAATTACATTTTTGCAGAATGTAAATAAGTAAGATTTGGGATTTATCTCTGTTGGTCACATATCTTTATTTTGGCATCAGATCTGTAAAAATGTATGACCTGTCAGTGTGCTGAATTGGTTCTAATAAGGGATGGAAGTTTATATTTTTAAAGATAATGATATTTTCTGATAATTTAATTGTTTTCTGAAAATACAGTGAAATATATTCGTGAAAGTTCATGAACAGCTAAATTACATTACAAAAATGCTATATTTTGGTTCAAAGTGAACAAGTTAACTTTACTACAAGCCTTATCAAAGATGTCAATTGTTTTCTTCTGAGAGTTGTTTGCAAGAAAATAAAATTGTAAGCTATCATATGCAGCCAAGTCTAAGTAGTGTTTTCTAAATTAATCATTTTTGGTTCATCTGTTCTCATTCATTTTATGCTGTAGGTTGAACTTCAGTTTCAGTTAAATCGCTTGCCCCTCTGTGAAATGCATTATGCCTTGGACAGGATTAAGGACAACAGTATTTTGTTTCCAGATGTCAGCATGACTCCCACCATACCCTGGAGTCCCAACAGGTACAAGAATACAAACACTTTAATATCAAAGATCGTATGGTAATGCAGTCTTGAATTTCACATAACAGATGGCTGAAATCTGCCCTAAAACAGGAAATATGCCTTGCTCTTCATTAGTTGTGAGGATGGTTCAGAGAAGGGAGTGAAACTGTTCTAAATAAAACAAGAAAACTGATCCTCCTAACATTGGTGCGTGCTGATCAGTGCTCCCTTGAAATAGAACTGTGGTTTAATAGGCACTGCAGTTATATTGTAGCTGCAGAAGGCAAATCTGCCCTTGTTGTTGACTGTCCTGCATTTCTTCATTGCAAATACATTCCTACAAAAGCAGCATGTGTAAGTCCTGCTTGGAAGGAGTTGGCTGTGCAGGATCTTGTGCACCACAGTGCCCAGTAGCACCAGTGGAGGTTGATGCACTGAGCCCACATTTGGCCGTATCACAGTAGGGGATGACAAGAATGGTATGGGGCTGAGTCCTGGAAGCACCATCAGGGCAAGCTGCAGGACAAGCTTCAAGCAGCATGAGAGTCTTTGTACATATGTCTTAGTTTCTCTTATGAAATGTAGCCCCTCTATATGATATAAATACTTCTAAAGGAAACCAAGACTGATGTAGTAGTGATGAGAGTGGTGAGGATACTGGGTTTGAGCAGGAAGGGGGAGTGAAATAGGTTGCAGAGGAAAATCTTACCAAAGACATTTATAAGGTTTGTGGATCGGAGATACAGTGAATTCTTGGTGCATAGGGAAGGCCAAGAGAGGCGTGAGGTTTCAGTACGTAGACACCACAAAAACAAGAGGCATGTGGGATTGACCTACAGCACGAGGTGAGAGAAGTTGCGTGGTCTCCTGAAGGTGAGGGTTAAGAGCGTGATTGCAATGAAGTGTGGATCAGAAGGTAGCTCAGGGATCTATATTTTCCAAGCTCTAGCCTGTCAAAAATTACTGAAGGGGGAGTGCAGTGTTCTGGGTGAGGGTGGTTGCTGCCTGAATTAAGGCAGCAGGAAGGGAATAGCTTTTGTATAGAGCTTTTCTACAGAGCTAATGGAAGAGAATGACAATCTGTTCACTGACTTAATTAAGTTTTGGCTGAGTCTTGCAAGGAAATAGGATTTAGGAATAGTTTGGATATAAGCTGTGATTTGAATATAAAAAGGTAAGTAAGCAGGCACTGAAATTTGTCAGGAAGTTTATATTTAAGTACATTCATATAATGTTTGAAGTTTGTGTAATTTATTTCTATAACAGTTTTGTAAATTTTATGTATGTAAATGATTTATGTAACAGTTGCAGTTTTAAGTCAAGGTGATAAGAATGTTTTTCCATCTGGTGCTTGGATTTGCCCTACCTTGAGATTCAGCACTTTTGACTAACTCGGAACAGTCTTTCCCTTTGTTGTTTTTCTTTTAGTGCTGCTTTATGTCCCTATTATCTTTCCAATATTTCTTGGATTCTTCTGCCAGCTTGTTCATAGCTCTCTTATGAGCTAGGAATTCAGTTAATTCCTTCTTGATTTTGCTTCCTATTGCTAAGTGCTACTGAATGGAAGCTTTCCCAGTCCCAAGAATCACAGTACTCGCACAAGACGGTTCAGGTTTCACAAGTTTGGCCATATGTGCGTCAGTGACAGGTGCTCTTTACTGTGCCTGTCTCCTTTTAAATCTATCTGAATATTAAATATTAAAATATTAAAAGCTTGTCTGCAAATCTTTAACCTCTTCAGCTCGCTGGAAATTTTTGAGCACATCTTCCTGTTAATGCTGCTGGTGACAGTAATGAACACTTTTTTATGAACTGTTTTCCTGTTAGAAGCATATGCCTTAACTATTCCTAACAAAATAAAGAAGTTCTAATTAATTGGGTACCCATTAATTCTGTCCATACTTAATTTCACCACAGTTCATTTTCCCAAGTCCCTGTTGCTGTGTAGCCATTTGCTTCTACAACAGGCAACATAAACAAAACTGGAAGACAAAAGACATATGTGCTGTTCCCTTTTGCCTTTTTAATAGCACATAAACATTGTAGGCCTACCTGTATTTATTACCAGGCTGGAGGGTAGCCTATGCTCTTATCCACAGTGCGTACTATGCAGGTTAATTATAATCAGCTGAGATAATGTAAATCAAGCAGTGGTAGATTGCTATGAATAGTTTTCCTGATTTTTGCAATTATTATCAGAGTTTTGTGATAAACAGTATGTGATTGTTTTGTTAAATATCATCTTTAAAATGCCCCAAATTGATTCAGTCAATACAGTAGCATACAACATTTATAATTTCTGTAGAGCTTTTGAAATCTTACCTCATTTCGTTTCTGATTGCCAGTTGGTTTTCGTGGTTTCTGTTTCTAAACTCTCTTGCCTTCTTTTGTACAGACAATGGGATGAGCAGTTGGACCCTCGACTAAATGCTAAGCAGAAAGAGGCTGTTCTGGCTATCACCACTCCACTTTCAATACAACTGCCTCCTGTTCTTATCATCGGTCCCTATGGGACAGGAAAAACCTTCACTCTGGCTCAGGCAGTCAAGCACATACTCCAACAACAGGATACTAGGTGAGATTGGGCAGAAAAGTAGAACGATACTAAATTAGCAATGAAAATGCCATTTTTTACTTAAAGTGGAAGGTGGAAGTATAGAATTTCCATCCAACTTGTAACAGAAACAAAATCAAAAATAAGAACCCAAGCCATCGTCATTATTTTGAATTATAAAGTAATCTTTAAATTGAAGTCTATCCTATATTTTCCATTTAGAACAGAACTAATTAAAATTGACAATATGTGCACTCTGATTTGCTCGACATGAAAAGTTATGCAATATGTTAGATAATAATAGCTGTTCCTTATTTAAAATCAAGTCTAGATTAATAATCACAAAACTGTTATTGAAAAACTATGTTTGAACTTTAAATCTTTTCATAACTGAAGGATTTGAGTTAAAGGGCTGAATTGTAAACTGTGTTAGGTCAGTGACTTAGTTGCATTAAAGGAAGTGTGCACGAAGATGGCCACTGATTCCTTTTTTTTGTATTCTACTGCTTTGAATTGTTTTATGTTTCTTCATTGCTTTTTTATTTGCACCATTTATTCCAGCAGGATTCTCATTTGCACCCATTCTAATAGTGCTGCTGATCTCTACATAAAGGATTATTTACATCCATATGTAGAAGCAGGCAATCCCCAGGCAAGACCTCTCAGGTATTTTTTAAGGCTTATTATGTATCTATAAAATACTATTCTTAAGAAAAGGTGTCTATAAAAAAGGTTAATGAACTTTTTAAAACATAAAAGCATATTGGCACTTACCAGCAATGCTTTTAAAAACATAGACTAAAAGGAACCTGAAATGCATTGTTGACATAATTTGGGGTTATTTGTTAAATAAAAATAAAGACATCCTTTTTTAAGCTTTTTATTATTTCTATTGATAAATGTGTCTCTCCTAATGAGCAAACTTTTGATATGCTCCTCTAAAAGCTACTATGATAAAACAAAATGAGTTTTAATTGTATTTTAATTCCAGAGAATTTTGACTCGCATTTACAATGAAAACTTGTAAAATGGGGTTACCCACCTGGCATTTTGAAGACAAATTCCGGTGTCATAGAAGCTTCATATTTCATGTGCAATTAGTCTGGCCTCTTCTGATAAGTCAATATAGAGTAACTATATGTGATTAACTGTACTTAACGTGGGTATTTTGGAGGGAATTAGTTGAAAAAAATCCAGAAGAGGTAGAAACTTGAAGAGAAAGCAGGATCATCATGCATGGAAGCTTGTAGTAAGGGAGAACCTATTTACGGGCAGAAATGCAGTTCCCTGGGACTGGTTTGCTCTGTCAACACAGTGTATAATAGGTACTGTTAGCTTAGTATCTTTTTATCAAGTTACGATCTTGTTTTCTGAATGCCAAAGCGAGTTTATTACATGGCAGAGAAAGCAACTATGAAGGTTTGCAAACTAGCTATTAAAACCATTCTGGCTGTGTATTTTTATGCAGTGGGTTGCAGCCAGTTGGGTCTGAGGCGAGGGCAGTGTTTCCAGCAGGTGAACACGCTCTTGAGTCTGCTGGCTTCAACTCTGCATCCTGGCCAGGGCAGCTCATCTCTCAAATGTTACTTTGGGGCTGGTTCTAAAGATTTTTTCTTAGGATGATTTGTAAAGCACTTTGTGATGAAGAGCGTTATGGTCTCTGAATTTTGACTTGGGGAAGGATGTATGTAATTGACTTTTCCAGGAATATTGAAGGGTGATTTACAAGAGCAAAGAGTATAAAAAGGAAAAAGCCTTAAGCCACAGTTGTGCTGTGTTGCCAGCTTTTGTGAACTTTATTTATGCACTGCATTCACCTGTGTAGTCCAGGCTCCAAAATACTTCTAAACTGGTAAAACAAACAAAAGCATTCTAGTGTGTGATTCAAAGAACACTGAAGGTTTTAATCTAAACATAATGGTTATAGTATTCATCACAAATGCTTCCAAAAATGCATTTGCAGATTGTATGAAATAATCATGATCCCCCTGTAAAGATTTGCACTTTGGAAAAATAGGGGCAGTTCTGGAACTGTATATAGACTTTATATCCCATGTGTACATATTTCCAAAGTTCTTGGAAACATTTAGCTATCTGAATGATGACCTGAATTAAAGGAGTCAGTTAATATGAAGTGAAAGCTAGAACTGTGTGAGATGCCTAAAATCAGTTTAAGGATTGGTTGCCTTCTTGGGGGACTATTGTCAAGAGAGATTTTTCAAACTAAAATCATTACTGTTAAACAGGGTGCCAGAGTCTTTTGCCTCTTGTTTAGGGAAACATCAAGTGGAGCAGAATCAGCAGTGTCCAAACAGCACAGGTTTCTAAAGGCTGAACAGTTTCACACTTCTTTGTTATTCAAGTGATGAATTTGCTAAAAATGTATCCATAGGTTAGTTGGAAGCACCATAATATTTACATTATTTTTTAAAAAGAAAACTTAATTATTTAATATGATGAAGGATTGAGAACTGAGTGGATATTATTTTCTCTGGGTAAGATGCACAGTAAATTATCCTGTCAATGATATGACATAAAAGTTTGAAGCTTAGGGTTTTGGGGTTTCTCTAAATATCATGTTGTAAATTCAAATGATTTTTTTCCCTGCAAAATAATTATCTATGCCCTTTGGAAAAATGCAGAGGCATAATGAAGACTGAAAATTTCTGTTGAGTCTAATCTTTTCACCTACATAAAATACCAACAAAGCCTGAAGGCCAAATTCTCAGAGTCCTGAGGTCCATGAATAAATTCTTACCCCCAAAAAATAAAATCCCACTGGGTTTTATTAGATGATTAGATGTTA
Source organism: Nothoprocta perdicaria (assembly GCF_003342845.1). Lineage (NCBI taxonomy): Eukaryota > Metazoa > Chordata > Aves > Tinamiformes > Tinamidae > Nothoprocta > Nothoprocta perdicaria. The sequence continues at coordinate 3,344,855 of NW_020455710.1, forward strand.
GAGGCACACTCCAAAACCTGGCTCTCACACAACAATTTTTGTTAGAGTTAAGTAGATTAATGCAGAAGTGTTTCTTAAACACCCCCTGCCAACCACCACCAGGTATTTAAGAGGCAAGACAGCCTTCAGTTGAGGTGCATGAGGTACACTCTTGGGTGAAACTTCTCTGGTTTCACTAGTTCTTACCTAATTTTCCTAATCCTGCTCTCTTTGTGTAAGTACTGTCTATATCCTGAAACCAGGTAGCTTTGATGCGTGGTTTCCAGATTTATGCAATGCTAAGACTATCAAAGTAAATCAATCTGTGCAAATCAGAGTTTGAATTAAAACAAATATCAACAGTGTGACAGAACCATTCGCATAATTGGTTCTTTGTGACAAGGAGAACATTAGCAAGCTAAAACAAAAGTCTTACTGATGCAAGTTGTTGCTTTTGCAAATAGCCCGTTGTGCAGATTGATATTTGGTTGAAAATTTAATGGCGTGTTTTCCATTATTAATGGAATCAACATGTGGAAGAGTAGGGAAAACTCAAGCTACTGAAGATTTAATAGAAGTACTTGGGCCAAATTCTATTTTGCAATAATTGTTGCAGTTGATGGAAATAGGGATTTGCTGAGAATCTGCTTCATTCTTTGGATCATCCATCTTTGGATATAAAGTCAAAATAATGCAGGCAGTGAAACGTTACGATTCGTGTTAAGTAGATGAAATACATTTTGTAATGCATTCATCTAGCTTTAAGAAAAAAAACAACTATTATGGAAATACAGGAGATCTTATTAATGCCTGTTGCACCAGAGGACGAAATCCCGTCTTTGGCGTGGTGTTGAGAATTAGGCTGATAATATCACGACATTTTCCAACTAGTTTCATCCATCAGGTGTCTGATGCCGGTGGTGAATAATAGCTCTGGGGTAGTTTTTAGATATCACATCAAAATAAAAGAAATTAATGGGTAAGCAGTGATGCAGTTTGAGATGCTGTCAGGCAATCTGTGAGTCACATGCAGTAGAATCTCTGTAATAAAAGACAGAGCATGGTATAATAATGTCTAATAACCATAATATTTTGCATTTCAATAGCACCTTTCATCCAAGAGTCTCAAAGTGCTTTACAAACATAAAATCACAATAAACTCATTAATCCTCACAGTACTCCTGTGAGATGGTAGGTAAGTATTACCCTCCGTTAAGATCGAGAAGCTGAATCACACAAACCTCACTGAATGGCTGGGATAAATAGATCAGGAGTCATCTTACTCCTACTCCCCTCTTCTAGCTCTTAGACTGTGATAACACACCTTGTGTGTTGTCGCATTGATGCAGTAGCAGTTTATCAAATAAAGTTTCCATTTCATTGGTAAGAAATACACTTACAACATTAGAGGACTCTTGGTCGCAGAATGGCTCAGGGCTATTTCACTTCCTTCTGCACTGAACCCATTCTCAGTGGGAAGGGTATTTGGTGCCTGAAGGTGCATTCTGGTTCTTAGTATTGTTGAATTAAAAATCCATTGCAAATACTATCGTGCATTTGCACGTCGTTGCATTTAATTTTGTGCTGATTGTCAGAAGGAATGTTGTTACCTGTGTAGGGCTGTGTTTTCAAACATGAGTGAATGCAAGATGGGATATCCACATTCCAGACAGTGCAGTCATGCTTTCACTTAGGTACATAGCTATTTTTGTCTATTGAAATAATATTTTCTTGTACATACCGGAGAATTAATCTGAGTTGAATATATAATGAATAGAGAAAATAAACAGAAATAAATCTCGTACTTAGAACTGAAACTTGTTTAAACTATTTCATCTTAATTTTCTTTGGAAATAAATTACAGTAAAATCACTTTGATTCAGAATATGAATGTTTACACAGTAGTTTTGTGTAGTTTGAGTTCCACTTTAAATTCATAATTCTTACTTCATTTGGTTTATATTTTTGAGGAGCTCCATATAGAGATGTCCTTTGACCTCTTTATCCAGGTGCTCAACCAGTGCAGTTTGGCATATTTCTGCCAATCTCTGGAGTTATTTGTAGTCTGTTCTCTGTGTGATGGCCTTTGGTCTTTGCTCTTCTTTCTCCTTTTAAATAGACTGACCATAACATTACATCTCTTTAAAAGAAATAATCGGCATGGATTTCAAGCTGTAGTGATTAAAATTTTCTTCAGTGACTTGGGAAGATGTTTGACGTGCAACTTTTTGCTAACGTTATTTGGATTTCTGATAGTTTAGACCTTGAGAATTATGCTTTCTAGCACTGTCTTCTTATTGCTTTATACAGTGTGTCTTTACTATGGTCCTTCATGGGAACCAGATGAATATAATTTCTGCTTGATTCTTAGATCTTACAAAACATATAGTAAGTGTACAAGTGTAGGCGTTCATTAATGTCTTTGCAGCACTCTTGATTTCAAGACATTTATGTTTCAGTTGAGGAACTTATTTTAGATTTTCATATGTCATCTAATCCATGGTAACTTTCCATATATGTAGTATTGCATTGCAGCAATCTGAAAATAATCTGAGATGTTTTAGCATATTTTAGTATGTAATCCATAAAGTTACTTCCTAATTCATAAAGTTTTACTTCCTAAAGACTAGTTTATGTTTATCAGAAAACAGATCTTAGCATTTGCAGTGTTAGTCTATTTTGGTGTTTGAACTGCATAGCAAATAAGCCTGCTTTTTATTTTCTAGGGTATATTTCAGAAATCGCTGGGTAAAGACTGTCCACCCAGTTGTGCATCAGTACTGTTTGATTTCAAGCACACATTCCACCTTTCAGATGCCACAGAAGGAAGACATTCTTAAGCAACGAGTAGTAGTTGTTACTTTGAATACATCACAGTATCTATGTCAACTGGATCTTGAACCAGGTAAGATGATTTCTAAACAAAAAATGTACTTGAAGTATTTGAAGAGGCATTGACTCACTGACTTACCGGTGTCAGTGCGAGTATTCCTTCTGTTTTTTTCCCTGCCCGTTAAATTGAGTGTCAAAAATGAAGAAAGAATTGAAGACCCTTTAAAAAATGGTCTTCCATTTCTTATAAGAAAGCTATTGTTTACTACAAAGCTATAAAATTCCTGGTATTCAAATTAAACTCTGCTTATCATAATCTTTCTTATTTAAAAAATTGAAGTGATTAAATAAAGGACTACTATCTATGGTCTTTTGTTTTCTGAGATCCAAGAGGGAAAATTTTGTTTGAGATTCTGACTTTGAATATTATGCTCATTAAGGTCATTACTCCATGGAGCATGTAAATATAAACAGACAGAGCTTTCTTCCTGTGTTGTGAATTGTGTCCTCTGCAAACAGCTCCCACACATACAAACTCACGCTATGTTAATGTGATGTTTCTAGGTTGTTTTCTAAATTGAAATATCTTTGACTGATTAATTGGGACAGAGGCTGCTTAAGGTTTATTGCTTCTTGATCTCCAAATGAAATTCATCTGCTCTTGGAGCATATCTTCTTTACAGAAATTGTTAAAGTTAGCTTATTATAGCTGCAGTTAGGCATTCATTGCAATAAATAAAGCTAATGTGGAATGTACAGTAAATATTTTCAAGTCTTTAGATAGAAGTTACTAATTTATCTAGAAATCTATCTATGTATAGTCATGTCATAGTAATATGTGTGTCAGTTTACAGAAATCTTATTTCCTGATAAAACTATTATACTTTTAGTATGTAACCTTACTTGGGACTGTACTACATACTCTAATAGTTTGCTTTAAAACTTAATATGGTAAAATAAAATAAAAACATGTATGGCAGAAGTTATTTCATGTTCCTGTTACCCAGTGCATAGAAGTTTTCCTAGAATATGGAACTCCCAAGAACAAATTATCATATTGTTATCATTGTTTATTTTGTCTTATCTCACTTTCATTTATTTGCTCGTAACTCTGATTTACAGGGTTTTTTACACACATTCTGCTAGATGAAGCTGCACAGGCTATGGAGTGTGAAACTATTATGCCTCTAGCACTAGCAAATAAAAATACAAGAATCGTCTTGGCTGGAGACCATATGCAGGTAAGAGCTGTAGATTTTTTTAAACAGTCTGTTCTGTACTTTCATCAGAGAAAGTATATATGTTTATATACTTAGGGTAGTTATCTCCTCTAAATTTCTATGTTAATGAATATCTCCCAGTCCCTTAGATTTGCAGTCTTCCTGAGTATGATGTTATCCTCATCTTACAGTACAGGGATATAAATAAAGTGAATTGCCCAAGGCTATGTAGGAAAAAACACAATAGAGATGTAGACCTGGCAGCTACTGGACTATATGCAAGTAAAACCTCATTTTAAAGAGGGAGCAGTAGATAAGTTTTGCAAGTCATAAATGGGGAAACTAAGAAAAAATCAAGTGATGATATTTGTCTAAGATGTTGCAGCTAGTTCTTGCTAGAAGTTCTTGCTACTTTTTCTGGCCAGTAATCCAGAAAAAGCTTCATCTGAAAGAACTGAAGTAGAACAACAGACAGTAGATATTATGATTTAGATAATTGTTTTGTATTAAAAGCCTCATCATCCGGTAAGGATTTGAACAAGTAATAAACAGGAAACTGAAACTAAGCAGTGTGTTTTACCACTATGCTGTGCTTAAGAATTCTTGGAGTTTGAAACACCAATTCTACCTGTAGCTTTGCAACCTAACAGGCTTGAAAGCAGGCATGGAAAGCTCATTCTTACTTGTTTTGTTGATTTGGGCCAGATTTATGGGGATTTATATATTTGCCTTCCATTTTTCTTGACATTTTATAATGGCAATGCAATGGATATTTGCATTGATATAGTCATGATAACAGTAATAGGATGGTCTTCCATAGTGCTTTTTATACATATATCTCAGAAGTGTTTCACAAAAGCACTTCAAAATTTCTAATTATGTTTAAAAGATGTGTTTTCTTTCTATCCTTATCATGCTTGCATTTTTTTCTGCCATATTTCTTTCTTGTTTTGTTAAACAAACCTAATAGTAGTTTAATGTATTAGTAGAAAGGACATCGAGCTTTTAGCTTTACTAGTGACTTGTTTTTTGTTTTTCTTACCATGTTACAAATTTTATCTGTTTTCTGATCTCTGGTATGGATGATGGTAACTTATCTCTGTAAAACATAAAGTGATCCTCTATATCGTTTTGTAATGGCTTTGAAAACAGTACTTTTTGTCATACAGCTCTCTGCTTTACTGCAATTATTTATCTACACAAGCCATCAAAGAAAAATTTATTCATAGTTAGTGAGCGTTTTGTTATTCATTTAATAGCATTCATCTTTTGACATTTTTATTTAAGAATATCCCTTTCTCTGGAATAATTACACCCTAAAAATTAGTTGTAGATATGTCCTGTAGTTACAGACAGACACTAAAAGTGCAATTGCTTGGTTTGCAGAATGTGTTTATTTTGATGCAAAATGCATATGTCTTGGGAGCACGAAATTCTAAGTCCACATACTTAGTTACATTTTCTTTGTATGTGTGTGTCTATTACAGCTCAGTCCTTTTGTCTACAGTGAATTTGCCAGGGAAAGAAACCTTCATGTCTCACTGCTTGATCGCCTCTATGAGCACTACCCTGCTGAATTTCCATGCAGGATCTTGCTGTGTGAGAACTATCGCTCCCATGAAGCTATCATCAAGTAGGTGTGAACTTTTTCACTGTATCATGCTTTTGTCTGACTGACGTGAGTGAACTGGAGTGAACAGCTCTGTGGTCTCTGTGCCAAGCACAGCTGAATGGAAATAGCAGCATTAAACGTTTCTGCAGTGATATTTCAATCATTTCAGAGTTAATTAGCATGGTACTTCTGTGTTACTGAGTTGAAATGCAGTCTCCTAGAACAGGAATTCAGGGGACAGTTAGCAATTGTCTTGCAAGCTGGTAATTCGGGGAGGGATGTTTGGCTACCAGACTTGCACAGTAAGCCAAAGAAGAGCTGGCCCTTTCTTCTGGACTGCTGTGCTTTTTATTTTGTGGGTTCTCTGTTTCTGTGAACTGCTTCAAAAGTATAGAGTAATTACTGGGCTGTTATTTCCTTGGTGGAACAAATAAGCTATGTGGAAATAAGCCATAAGGAACATATGGATGAATAACTACGAGCCGAAAGTAAGTAGGTCAAATTTTGGGCATGTTTCTTTTATATTATCTCTTTTTTTTATTACTTCTTTCAAGACACATTAATCAGTTATTTCTCATTTTTATGCTGTGATAAACTAATGGCTGCTAGTGTAATGAACTCATCCGTGAGCTGTGCTAGAAAGAATAAGCGCAGTCATGGGGAAAAATGCTAAAGTTTAAGTCCTTGCTCAAATATTTACTGAGGAATGTTGTGTTGATATCCACTTATACTAATTAGGTTATCACTGTGTTCAAAGCAAAAGAATAAGTATTTAAGGGTACTGGGGAATCAAAATGGAAAATATAATGTATGTTATTGCGCACCATAAGATCTCTCTACATCTTGTGGACTTTTTAATTATAGACTGTTGCTAAATTTCTTACACATTTCTAGAAATTGTAAATCATAAAAGAGAATCTGAAAGGGAAGAGATCATTTCAGCTTTTGGTTAGAGCTCATTTGCATTAAATTTACCTCAGAAAGATCATGAAAACTGATTTCTGCAGTTGAAGTATGAGGCAGTGAGTTCATAAAAAGATCCACTATGTTACACGCGGAGGTAAGGATCCCAAAAATACTGTTGGGAAGAGCTGGCCATTTAGGCAGAATCCCATGTGCCTCATTCAATTGAAAAATGCTACTGAGTGAACTGAAACCTGCTAAATGCTCTCGTGGTGGTCCATTGAAGAGATTGTCTGAAGTCTATTTTCTTTTAAATGTGAAATTTCTTCTGACACATGGGACCATGATGCTTATGACAGAAAGAAGTGAGAGATGATGATTCATGGTGGTCTCATTAATCATGTCTGCCTAAGTGGAGTAAAGAGACAAAATGAAATTAAAGAAAGAACAAGCTATTAGTTCAGTCTGACTTTGGAGCTGTAATTAGTAGAACAGTCTGTAGAAATGGGGTTTTGCTGTTCAATGGAGGCTCGTTACTAAGGATCAGCTTGCAGAAGGAGCTGGTAGTCTTGCTTATGGCAGCAGTGGACTTGGGCAACTCATTTCAGAGATGGGTTACAGATTCTTTTTGTTCAAGGCTGCTGCTGTGATCAGCAGTGAGCTGCTTGACTGTAATTTGATTTTGGATTTGAGAACTGATTGGTGCTATCAGTTTCTTTGACTTTTCTGGTGGGTAAATACAGCTTGCCACTGAGGAAAAACTTGCTTGGACACTGGAGCCTTGGTTTGCTTTGTACTCAGTACCCAGGAAATCCTCACTGACTTTATCCTGTAAGTGCTACCTGGCATAACCAGGCCCATAGTCTAGACCATAGTCCAGAGTGGAAAATAAGTCCCTGATATCCAATTTCAAGCTACCAGAACATCCGAGTAAAACACTAGTAAGAATGTTGTGAGTAACATGGTTGAGCTTTAGACTGAAGACATCAACTTGACAGGAAAACTGCTGAGCAAGAACTCCTTTCTGCTTTGTCTCTGTCGATCATGAGGAAATACCCCTATGTTCAGAGAAATCATTTGGAGGTGCTGAATAGTTATCAGTGGGTTCTGCTTCCTTGGGAAGTGTTCTGTGATTGCATATTTCACTAGTAACATCCTTTGTAGACTCCACGTTGTGCTTTGCTTTGCCTTGTTGCAGCTACACTTCTGAACTTTTCTATGAAGGCAAATTAATGGCAAGTGGAAAGCAGCCAGCCCACAAAGACTTCTACCCTCTGACTTTCTTCACAGCACGTGGCGAAGATGTGCAAGAAAAAAATAGTACAGCATTTTACAATAACGCAGAGGTAACTCTTCTTTGGCTTTATCCTTGAATATTTTCTTTAAAATCTGTTACATGGTGGGATTTTGTATGTCACAAGTATATACTTACTAATACTTGAACAGCCCTGGAAATCTGTTGACTTATGCTGTAGAGCCCATAAATTGTCCCCTAGTAGGAAAGAGTAACGGGGAAGTTTACTAAACAAGGAGAAGTGCACATTGTAAAGCTAATAAATGCTTTCATTAACTCATCATCTTTTTTTTTTTGTTTGCAATTTGCAAGCTGCTTACAAGTTCTTTCAGATTCATTCTTCAGGGTATTGCTCCTGCTAATTTTTGTGACAGTTTGGTGGATGTATCTTAGCAACTGAAAAAAACTGTAGGTGAAAGTAAAACTTAGATATTTTTTGCCTGTTGTAGAAATGTTCCCACTCAGATTGGAGCCCTCTGGAATAACATTTCATGGTTGCTTAAATCTGAGATCAATGTCTAACTAATCATGCACAAATGGGTGTTTTTTTCAATGAATTTTTTTCAGTTCTCAAATTATTTGTTTCATATACATTTATAGACATTCTTCAGAAGTGACATTTAATCTTCCTTTCAGTTTAAAAAAAAAAAAAAAAGGCAATAGTTTTCAAACTAGAAGTTGCTTTTCTCTAATCATCTCAAGTTATGGGCGTTTCAGCCAACTCCATTTTCATGCCAAAAGGATGCCTAGACTAATGTCTTCACATGAAAAAATTTCCTTTTCTTAAACTTATGAGTAATTTTATTTAAACTGAAGTTAATTTTCAGTTTAGGAACAAAGTTCACTGCACAGTATACCAAGGTCTGTGTGTCAACATGTCTTGTTGATCATGTTGCATTAACATGTTGTTATGCTGTACTCATTATGCATTCTTTATTTTATTATACATTATGCTGTACTCATTATGCATTCTTTATTATACATATCTACTTAAATAAGAAACTTGCTAGTTTAGCAGTATCTGAGTCTTTAAAGATGCATTATGGATGCATCACTGAGAAAACATGAAGGCACTTGACTGTTTTCATTAAGGTATTGCTTTTCTATTAAAAAAAAACTTGTGGAAAGGCTTAAAATATCTTGTTAAGCCCAGTAACTGGCAGAAAATTGTGAGTCATTAATAGCTACAGGCAGAAAGGAAGGACAACAGCTGCTTGAACACCAATATGAAAGACTGAAATTCAGATGATGAGGGAGAATTTTTTGTTGTCTGACTCTTAATGAACATTAACATGAGGGCATCTAGGGCAATTCAGTGGTGCCTGCATTAAGTATTAATCAGGAAAATACACTTTTCCTTTTTGGTCTTAACTTTGTTCTTTCCCTACATGGTGTTAATTCTAACCCAATATGCAGAAGCTATGTGTTTGCAGTGTACTTTTCAGACTCCTGGCTTTCTTTTAAGGTGTTTGAGGTAGTGGAGCGTGTTGAAGAATTAAGAAGAAAATGGCCGGTTGCCTGGGGCAAGTTGGATGATGGCAGCATAGGGGTTGTAACCCCCTATGCTGATCAAGTGTTCCGGATTCGGGCTGAGCTTCGGAAAAAAAGACTGTCTGATGTCAGTGTAGAAAGAGTGCTGAATGTTCAGGGTAAGTAGGAGCTATAAGTATAAAAGAATATGGAAATGAAAAGTATGACTGTTCAAATTAGGCAAAAGTTATTAAAATTATCTTAAAATGTTTGGTGTTAGAGATGTGACATAGCCTGAAACTGGCATGAATGCTGATTATTCCAACATTGTAAACCAAAGCAATAAACTAGGGTATATAAGATCTTTTTCTTCAAAATGAAATTCAAGCTTGTTTCAAAAGTAAATTGATTTACTGGAAGAATTGAGAACTGATACATATTTATTGTAAGGAGGAAAATGGAGTTTCAAATAAATATGTGACAAAATTTCAGCCTCAGAATGTTCTGTTGATTTTTGCAGTTATAAAATACTCTGCAAAAAGAGGTCTGCAATCTTAGGTATTTGTGCATAGGAGCATACTGATAACACAAGAATTTTTGTGTAGGCACAGCATGTTGCTAGGTTGCAGTTAAGTCAGTAATAAACGAAGGAGGATAAGTAAGTGAGCGACAGTAGATGGTTTGTTTTGTTCTTTCATAATCTTATCTGAATTTATCTGAATTTGAGAGAGTTGCTAAAATACGGAACGAGAATGTTCAGAACAATTTTTCCATTATAGAAAAATAAGTGCAACAGTTGTTATTGTCTGAATGTAAACACTATAAAGATGACCAGAATTTCAGAAAGTTCTGGAGAGATTAGCAACACAGTGAAAAATAAGTGTTTTAAAGAAGAGATATTCTTGTAATAGAAAATGCTATTTTTAGTGCGTCTTCTAAAATTTTTAAATCTTATTATTCTTGCATAAAGCTCTACATGTGAAGGGTAGCTATCAATCCTTCAGGATATCCAGGTGCGAACTCTGCAAGCCCAGTGATCTGATTGTATTACTAGCAGAAGTAGCTGAAATTATCTCATTTATTTTTTGTTTCTTCTTAGGAAAACAATTTAGAGTTTTGTTTCTCAGCACAGTACGGACGCGGCATACGTGCAAACATAAGCAAACACCAATTAAAAGGAAAGAGCAGTTACTGGAGGACTCAACGGAAGATCTGGATTATGGTTTTCTATCTAATTACAAACTTCTCAACACTGCCATTACAAGAGCACAATCCCTGGTAGCTGTGGTGGGAGATCCCATTGCTTTATGTTCCATTGGAAGATGCAGGTACTTTATATGTTTCTTAGTTAAACAGGACTCAGAATGCTAGAAAACTCGTGTTTATATCTGATGAATTTAATAAAATCATGGATTTTCTTCTAGGTGCTAAGTAAGACACAATACATTTAAATCCATAAAAGAAATGTGCCGTGAAATTAAAATTCCTCATATACATCCACAGAATTATCATAAAGATGGAAACCTGGGGGTTATGCTCCCAGCTTGCAGGGGTTTGTATGCTGTCCAACGTGCTGCACTTAGGCTCAACCCTCAGCCTGAGTAGGCTTGTGTTGATGAACAGTGTCAGCGGGTGATGCAGGAATTCTTGAGCCACCTTCTACAGCCTCCTTGGGAGCTGGGATTTGCCACGTGAAACAGTTGCTCCATCCTCTCATTAGAAAATGTTGCGGAGAGGCAAGAGAAGGGAAATCTTTTTACAAGGAGAGTAGAACTACCCATGGGAGGCAGGGCATTTTAATATCCTCTAAGGGTAGACAAGTCTCACTTCTTTGGTCTCTGTGTTGTTCTCTTTTAACTGGCTTATTCAGAGTTGCATTGTCACTGTGTGGAACAACCTACAAAGAAAAAAAGGTGAAGTATCTCCCACCTGCTCAGTGATAAATTCTTTTATGTTTTTATTAACACTCTAATTTGAACTTGATGGCAGCTATTGAAGACCCTTCGTTTATTTTCAGGTGTTTTTTCAGAACTTTACATGTAAATGAAAGTAACACAATTTGCAGTTCAAAGAGTTTTAGGATGTAATGTAATATATATAAGTTGAATGTTATGGCAGATATGTGACAGTGGAAGGCTGAAAACTGCTGTTTATATATTTTTATGTCTTTGTGAACCTGGGAAAAAACTGTATAGGACTTGAGTGAATATCCTTTTATAGACGCAAATGAAGAAATGTGAGAAATGATAAGAGATGTAAGCACTGATTTAAGGATACCAAGTACTTGTTCTTCAAAGGTTTCTTTTTTTCGATGGAAGAGCTGAAATGTTAAGCTGATCAGAGATAAAGCCTGAGGCTTGTTTCTGGAAGAGAGGAAACACTGCACTGACTACGTTATTATAATAGAGCTAAAAATACATAGGAGTCAGTTGTTGTATCTACATTGTATTTCACTTTTCTGAGCAATATTCCTTGGCTGGGATGAAAATGGATGTGGTGTTCAAGATCAGAATTGAACATTTGAAATGCAACCCAGAACTTCTGTTTACTGCATTTATGAAATACACCCTGCATCTTACCTTCTTGAGCCACTGTGAGAATATAATTGCATATTCCTGTAGTAATCTGATTTAAAATGCTAATAGCTTATTAAAAGAGAACTATCCCTACAATTTTCTTCCTCTTTCCCATTACCTGCTTGGTTTTAGACGTAGCCTGGATCCAAGTCACTGATCAGCAGGAGCTCTGTGCCCCTGAGCCCCGGATTTCTAAAGGCTGAGAGTCCGTTGCAGTCACCTGGTGCCGTCTCCAGTTCATCAGCTCAAGCTGCTGAGATACATGACTGGGTTACAGAGGTCGCCCTGATTCTCTGCCTGAGATTTCTTATCCCCTTGTGCAGAAATTGGCTCTAGTTCGTAAACTGCACTTCTCTTTCCCACAGTGGGGTTCACGGTGCATAGTGTTAGCAACTAAGTCAGGGAGCAGGATCCCCAGGTAGGACCATTATGGGCTCTCTATGTGTCTGAGCATGGTTTTTGTTGGTGACTGATGAATCCCAGTGGAGAAGACAATCTCTTGAGTGTTCACGTAAGTCTGAATGTTGAGGGTTTTAAATTAGACACCTGCAAGAGACTTAGTTTTCAAAAGCTCAGGGGTTTCTCTGAAGTATCTTTTGAAGTGGCTCTTTCGAAGTAGCTCCAGTGGGGCATGCGAAAACTTGCTAAAATAAAAGCATAGGCTACCAGCAGAGAACCTGCACTACGGTCACAGCAGTTAGGGATCCAGTCTGCCTTTCTGGGACCAGCAGCTGTTTACATATACTCTGTTGGAAATTGCACAACAAAAAGATAATTAAGAAACAAGCAGCACTGGAGCTTTATTAAGATGTATCTCAGGCTTTGCTTTTAATACGCCATTGTCTTGTTTCACTGAATAATTGAACATTCACTCTTTGAAAATAGTGCTGTAGGGGCTCCGGCACGCTGGGAAGATGCTTCTTTTTTAGTATGGCAGAAGGATAGAAGTCTGAAAGAAGTGACATTTCGTTAGGAAAAGCAGACCTCAAAAAAAGTTTAGAGTACTTGAATTTTATAAATATTCTAATACCTGTCAAAAGGAGTCAGGAATCTGTAAAGATGGTTGTAGAGAGCTCTGTGAAGTACGCCCTGGGTAATCATTACGTTTCTGTGTGTTACAATCAGAGGCGACAGGGCTGTTTTGGCAGACACTCCCTTTAAACTTGAGAGCCCCGTACGACAAAGCAGTGTTTTATTCTCTGTTCTTGCACCCTAGTACAAGCACCCTGTGCATAGGGACACTTTCAGCAAAAGTCTGTAAGTCTCAGTGGGCTTATGGTAGTTGGCAGTAGGTTTGGTGACTGAATTGATTAATCGGAGGGAATTGCATCATTAAAACATCCCAACAAAAATTTCATTTTGGTTTTAAATCCTCGCTTAAAACCTTGCAGGAGATATTTGCCCCACAGCAGAATGCAGTGAAGGAGCCATCTTGCATGCTCCATTTTAAGAGAGTGTTGTTTGCTTATACAAATCAACTGAAGATGGACTTTTAGGGGTAGCTACTTCGGATTGTTAAATAGATCATTAACATTACAGTGTTCTTGCAAGAAAGTTGCAAAAATGACAGCCACGCAGCAAAATGTGACGTTCCTGTTAAAGTGAGAGATAGCTCTATGCTAATTTTACAAGTTTTGAGGAGCCAACACTGCAGTAGCAGGCTTTCCTTATTGGTCTCACTTTATTACTGAGCAGTTCGTTAGATTTTTATTTCTTGTTCATAAGGAAATAATCTGTCATTTTTAAAGTACACTTTTGTGTGCAGACTGATGTGATACTTACGAAATGAACTTCACTGTTTTCTCTAAAGGTCTGGGAAAGTACCTGAAATAAACACCATTACTGTCTTGGCATCTGTACAAATTATTTATGTATGGTGGAAATACATTATATCATCTTCAAGCTTTATTTGACATCTTTTAGTGAACAAAACAGTATTGGATTTTTATTTACTAACAGTAAATGTGGAAGCTTTTCTCAGTAATTTAATTTTAATTTGCATTGAGGTCCTAAGGAGTAAAGATATTGTTTAAATATCTCTCAAAACATCTTTTTGTTTACTTAGAAAACCAAAATTAACCCAAATCACTCCGTTTCTCCTCCTTATGTAGCAAAGCAAGCCCGATGCTTTTGCAGCACTAGTCACTGGTCCCTTCCTGCCCTTGATTATGGGAAACAAATGGGCTGATTGGAATGGTACATGGGTATATACCTTCAACAGCTCAGATTTCCTGCCTCAATTAAGCAGGATGCTTTGGGGTTTCGCTTCATCCCAGTCTTATCAATATTTTGCAAAGCACTTCTCTCTGTGTCTCAAAAGAGTAGGTCTGAGAGTGTCTCTCAACTTTCAAATTTGTGACACTGAAGTTTAGTGACCTGTGTAGTTTCATCATCACTGGGAGCTTATGCAATGCTTGTGGCTTTTTGAGTTTTAATAAATTCTGTAAATCACGTGTTTTCCAAAATTTTAAGCACAGCTTGCTGTGTTTGTTCTTCAAGGAATAGTTCTATGTTGGAGTCATCCATGACATTAATAGTAGATGTGATACAGACTCAGTGTTGCAATCTGATATGCACAGAAAGACCCATATGTCTTTCTTAAATGCCTGGGGAGCTTTGCATGAGGCTGTGGGATTCAGATGCATAGATTAACTTGCTGGATTCATGGCCTGGTGTGTAAGATGAGCATATAGAAGAAATAAACTCTACTCGGTTATATAAAATCCTCTTTAATTTTAACTACAGCCATTAAGTCTTACTCCTTTTTATTGTTTCTAAAAATTGTTTCCATAGGAAATTTTGGGAAAGGTTTATTGCCCTATGTCATGAGAATGAAAGTCTTCACGGTATCACATTTGAACAGATCAAAGCTCAGTTGGAAGCTTTGGAGTTAAAGAAAACGTATGTGTTGAACCCACTGGCTCCTGAGTTTATCCCCCGGGCTCTTCGACATCAGCATTCAGCAAATACTACCAAACAGCAGCAATCGCCACCCAAGGTAAAGGTTCACTGGTAACAAATTATGTCAGGAATTGAATATAGAAATGTCTGTTGAGGAATGATATAAACTGTTTATTGGACAAGCTGTTGTTTTGAAACTGCATCTATGCAATTAGATATCAGTGCAGATTCTGAAAGGATCCTCAGCAATTTCAGATGAAGAGCCTGGTGTTTGTTATTGCCTGGTATTTAGCAATACTTTGAGACTGGTCAGGCTGGATCTCATACTAAAATACAAGCCTGGGGTCCCTTTGACTTGTTCGCAGACTGTGTCATAATGGCACTGAGGAACTCCCGTCACAGATCTTGGCCTCATGGTTTAAAAAAAGCCAGTGCAAAACTCAGCACCAAGCAGCTTGTGCTCAGACTCAAACAACATGTGGACACGAACAGTCACAGGGCGTAAACAAAATAAGAGCCAGAAGTTGCTTAGTATTTTCCGTAACTTTGCATTTTAACAGGTTATATCATTTAAAAGAATGATATACCACAGAGTTTTTGACAGCACAAAAAGGGAAGCTTTCCCTTTGGCAGTCCTTCCTAAAAGAGATTTTTGTGTTTCTTTGTCTCTCTTTGAAATGAACACCATATTTCTAAAGCAGCTAGCAATGTGTCAAAACACCAGGCTTAGAGAAAACCTCAAATTAAAAAATTATTGTTGTCTTAAATAGTTGTTTCTGCTTACTTGTTCATGAGTGCTTCAGCTGTGAATGTATTTTAATTAATAATAAAAACAGACTGTATTAGTGTTTTTGTTCTCTATAGCAAAATGAAAATATTTGAAAATGAATGTATTTTTAATTTAAAAAAATAACACAGAGGACTGGCAAATAGTTCTGTGTATTTTTCACCCAGTTTGATAGTAAACCAAGCACATGTGATGTAGCAGTGAGAAGACATACTTTCAAACTGCCATTTCAATTTAAAATCTGAAGTGTTTTAGCTACCTATATCATAATTATACTAAAATCTCTTCTCCTCAAATGTAATTGACAGCTAGCATGTGGAATGACAGAATTAAAGTGAGCAGGTAATGCTTAAACCACACAGAAAATGGTTATGATGAGCAATACACCTCGTTGAAGTTTTAAAAGCATTTTAAAAGATTTTTTAACTTCTAAAGTTTTGCTTATTTTAGGCTCTCTCCCTATGATTTTTAGATTAAGAGACAAAAGGCTGAAAACCTGGTGCTGATGTGTTCTGCGCTGGAAAAAATGGGAGCAACAGCCTCCAAATACAATGTTGTGTGGAGAGTTTATGGACCTCTGTGCAGCTCAGGGTTTAGCTTGATATTTATCCAAGTGTGATACTGCAAAAATAGCACTTTGTGCAGCAGAACTGCTCTTGAACTCATTTAAAGTTGTAAAGAACCTCTTTTTTTATTGTTACATTTAAAAAAAAAAATAGTTTTGGTCCTGTCACTGTCGCTCTCTGAGAGCCAAACAGCAGTAGGATGCTGGTTTGCCCCAGGACTGGCCTGCTGGGTGGCAGAGAGGAGAGTGCAAGTGCAGAGGGTGATGGAGTCTGATGGACACAACCCTTATTGACATGGGTGTTGTGGACAAGGATGACGCTACCACAAAGTAGTCAAGATACAGCAAATCAGGCTCTGGATTTGTACAGCTTTTCCTACCTGCTTCTGCTTCCCTGTGTTCCAGCTTTGGCTGAGATTCAGACACTTGACTGAGATAAGTCAGCGTCCTAGACATTTTAGCTTGTCACTTCTCTGAGTTTTGACTTAGTTTGAGTCTCGTTCTCCTAGTGAATAAAGAGGCTTCTTTTATTTAAGTGATGTAATGAAAAGTAATTTTTATTTATTTTTGATTAATTCCCTTTTAAAAGGGGGAGGAAATTCAGAGACAATCTCTTTAATCTGGTTTATGTATGAGTTTATGTATGAGTCAGCATTGTCACAGCACCTGTCTGTACCTTCACTAATTTGCTCAGGCCGCTGGAAACCTGCCTTAGCTTTTCTCCTGAGAGAGAAAACTTTGGCAGCATCAAAGGCTTTTAAGATTTATTTTAAAATTGTGAATGTATTTAGGTCTACATTAAGCAAAGCATTCCCATTCTGCAAATGACTCTAAGAACATATGACATTTGAATATGTGCTCACATTTTATTAATATTAACTACTTAGTTGCTGTTGTAAACTCCTGAGCGCGTAGGAGGGATAAGTCAGTGTGACTGGCCTCCTTTCTCCCGTACAGTTCACCCAGGAAAAGCAGGTTCCCCCGAGGAGTCTCATCCTTGACTCTACTATATTACTCTTTTTGGGTAGCAGTTGCCAAGAGCTAAAAGTGCAGATACAAATGAGATAGGGAGGCAATTGTGAAGGAGGCTGGAGCAGTAAAGTAAAACTAGTGTCAGCTGCTTTGCATCCAAGGTTTAGCAGCAACCTGGAGGAATAGCTGCATCTTCCCTCCAAGGTTGATACTGGGTGCTGCTCTGTAAAACTGAGACAACAGGCGATAAACAGATGAGAAAGGAAACCCAAAGCAGCTCCTTGTCACTGTTCTTGTGTCTGTGATCAGGCCTTAGGGGGGAAAGGTGAACAAAGAGCCCTGCAGGGAGGGAATGTTGCCTTAGTGGTATTAGCCAACTTTGTGAATTGGAATAGGACGTTAAATACATAAGGATAAAATGTTTAGCCTAACTGCTTTTGAATCCTGCTTTGTATTTAATTCAGTTATTTTGCTCACTTGAAGTAAAAATGTCTGACTTAAGTCTGCAAAACTTCACTACTATTTTTTTTCCCTTTGAAGGGCAAGGTCCACCATCATAACCAGAATGACCATTTCCCACCCGATGGAATTGGTAAGTACCTGCTGTTAAAGTTCTCCGAGCTTGCACAGATTTGACTTCAGTGAAGTAGATAGTAACCTGAACTGATTATCTGGTCTGTTTTCTGAAAGCCTTTTACTACTTGTGTGCATTTGGGAAACAGATTACAAGCTGGTAAATAGATATTAGGTATTTCTTGGGCTCTCCTTTTGCAGATGTTGAGCCTTATCACAGCCTAGGCACTGGCCCGTTAAAAATGGTAGTGTTTGAAATCCGTTACATAAAATACTAGACCGGTCTGTTTACGCTATAAAAGCTGAAACATTATAGTGCCTTTGCCATTATATATTTTGGGCTTATATTGAGCTTTCACATATCACATATTATTCGTAATATTTTTGCAAGGTAATATCTAACAGCTTAATGTTTTTGTTGTTAATTTAAAAAGCCTTCATTTAAAGCTCTTCTTTCCTGTTTAAGAAAGGAGCATTATTCTCTATGACTATTTGCTTGTTTTATTGCTGTGGGATGCTCTTTAATTAATAGTTACCAGCTACCTGTTTCTTTATATCTCAACTCCTATTTCCTCCCTTTTCAAATTTCTGGAATGGCATACAGGATTTGTTCTGTAATTAGTGCATTTTCCAGCTGTATCAGACCTATCCTGTAATGAGATTTGCCCTAATGCTTTGCACAGACGAATGCTATTAAGAAAAAAAAAAAAAAAAAAAAAAAAAAAAAAAAAAAAAAAAAAAAAAAAAAAAAAGGAAACAAATAAATAACAAATAAATAGATGGTCTTTATATTCTTTTTCTATTTATATCTTCCTTATTTTTCAGTTCAGCCCAACCCTTCTGTCCTAATTGGAAATCCCATCCGAGCATATACTCCTCCCCCTCCTCCTCTGGGACCTCACCCTAACCTGGGGAAATCTCCAAGTCCTGTTCAAAGGATAGATCCACACACTGGGACAAGTATTCTATATGTACCTGCTGTCTATGGAGGAAACATGGTCATGTCTGTGCCTTTGCCTGTAAGAATTCTGGTTTTTTGTTTGTTTGTTTTTTTGTCCATTCATTGTATGTATAAAAATGAATGCCAAGAACAGTTAGCGAATATTTTGCAATTTTCCAGCACTTCAGTTCAAATACCTGGGTGCAGCTACCTCTAGGAGTGACTGTGCAAAAGACGACCAGTAAATGAAGACTTAAAATGGTGCTCCCACAAATAATAGCAGGCGCGCTAAAAGCAATTTCATGTTAATGCAATTTGGTGGTGTTTTTCAGCTGTAAGTATAGACACACCAGTGGGATCTGCCTCGTCTGACTTGAGACATCTGCATCTGAATTAATTGTCTAGTCCATATCTTAATCATTGGGGAGGCATAGGCAATTCTGATGAAGCTTATTTCTCTTGATTGACTTCATACAGTTAAAATAACCAGCTTTGATCATAGATAACTCAATGTAACATGCTTGAAGTGATATGAAGAATAAGTAAAATGGGATGGTTTCCCCTTGCAGAACGTCACCGTGAATCAAATTACTTTCTCTGTGGCACTTAGGAACACAACTAAGATGCTTAATCAGGCCTCTTAGACTACAGCCTGGGATTAATTTCTATTACCGAGTCACATATTCCAAGAGGAAAGCAGGGAGAAAGGACAGAGACTATAGAATAAGGATGAGTGGAGTAACATGATTCTTCACGACTCCTGAAAGCTTTAGGGAAGATATTCAGCCCACGCATGGATTGTAGATGGATACGCCATCCAGAATCCTAAGCATCTGCTTAGAGTTTTGCTTAGTTCATTTGTTTTTGTAATAGCTGCAGTTGTCCTCTCGGGAAGTTTAGTTTAGGGTTCCTGTCCAGGGACTTGCTGTTAAGATCTCCTGTTTCAGTTGATGTCTTCGATCAGCTGGCAGCAAAAGATTGGCTTTCTTTGCTAGGTCAAGCAATTCTTCTTTTTCCTAGTTTACTGGAAATCTGAATTTGATGGATAAATTTATATGCAGTGAGAAGGCCAGCAGCTGTATCTGTCATGCTTGCTTGCATTATATTAATATTGAACCAAGATAATTTAGAAATTTCTGTTGTATTTTTAAGAGATAATGTATTTTTATGTATTTCCAATCAAAAGAAATGTATGACAAATAAGTATTTTAAGCTCACCTTCCCTGAGGATGGATTTTTAAATGATGAAGTGGTAGGAATGAGGTACTAATGAGATGACTTCCTTTAGAAAGAAGCTTATTGGAGATGATATGAGATTTTACTGATGGAATAGTAGCCTACAGCTAAAGTTCAAAGTGCACATTTCAAGGAGAAATACTAATTTTAAAAAAGAATAGCTTGGAAGATGTTTGCTTAAAATGAATAGGAATTAAAATATGATTATGTTCATCTAAGATAAAATAATTTCTTTTTGATTTGTTTTATTTAATTTCACCGATTTCTATTTGTTTAGAGAAGAATTGAATATAAAATCTATCAACAGAGAATTTGTTCATCGATCTTTTCTCTTTTTTTTTTTTTTTTCTTGAAAATGCTGAAACAAGAGTGGTGGGTGTCCTCATGGCATTTCTGCCCTGAATAATCCTCCAAAATTTCTCCTGTGTTGTCCCTTGCTACTAGACCTGTCCTTAATGCTCTCCCTTTCCAACTTTATCTGCAACCATGTGTTACAGTAGATACTGATGGATGGAAGACTTCTTGTTAGCAATCTTATATCAATGTGCTTACCACTTCCCTTAATGCACCCTGACAGACTGCATCTCTCTTATTTTTTATTACGTAGGTACCATGGACGGGGTATCAGGGTAGGTTTGCAGTTGACCCTCGAATCATTACTCATCAAGCAGCTATGGCATATAATATGAACCTGTTACAGGCGCATGGGCGGGGGTCCCCTATACCTTATGGCCTGGGACATCACTCACCAGTTAGCATAGGACAACAGCAGCAGCAGCTTCAGCATCAGGACAAGGAGCAACATGAACAAAGTCGAAATGGTGAGTCGCTGAAATTGCATTGCAAATTCCTTTGAAGAAGTTTGAAATTGCAGAAAGAAATAATGCAGAGGGGTGTTTCTTGCTTCTTCTGTTTAAATTGGAGGGATCTGCGAAACAAAATTTTTTTTTTTCCATTAAAACCAGTTAGTTAATTTGCTAAATGTTTTTAGGTAAAAGTGAAAACAATTCTGGACCCGAAATCACTAAAATTCGGACACCTGAGAAGAAACCTGTGGAATCCAAACAGGTTGGTTTGCTTTTTTTCCCCCCGCTTTAATATTCCCTCTGTTCTAGGTATTCTTCTGTTCTTTTCAAGGAGAGATGCTGTTCAGCTGTCTTTGAGCTCCTCACATACCTTTGTTTTATTCCTTTTTATCAAAACTTCCTGTCATAGTTGCATTTCTATTCCAGGATAAACCATCAGTACTATTCTCTAATATGTATTGAGTGACATTAGATCCCTTTTCTTCTTGTCCAGGGTTGAAATAAAAGTTAATATTATAGAATTGACTTTTTAAACCCTTTGTTGAGGTAAATACCAATTGTTGGGGCTTCACCGTCAAGTAAGTGTTTGCAAAGAAGTCTTTTGTTCTTAAACTGTTTAAAAATTGTATTAGTTTGTACATAGTAAGCTTATACCTGACATAAAAGAGAATTGTAGTGTCTTTGAAATGTTAGGAATTAATGGAAATTTCAATTAAAATGCTGTGTGACTAGAGATAAACAATCTGCTAGGAAGGAAGATGAGCAAGAGAAGAGGCTTACAATGATTGCAGACCGTAGGGTATTAAACTTACAGATGGAGATGCAAATGGGTAAAAGAGTGATAATCTAAAATGGACAAATAGAGGATTACTTTTTCTTTTAAATATCTGGTGTCAGTGTCCTAGAAATGAAAACAATAGCCTTAAGGCTTAACAGTTGCATGTAATTAGCTAAATTAGAGATGATCATAAGATGATCTCTGCAATAATAGTAGTTGCAGAATGAAATTTGGTGGTGGCGGTGTTCAGTTCACATATAGAAGCCTGAAAAGAAAGTATTTGGTATTTTTTTCTTAGTTTTCAGTAAATAGAATAATGATAGGAGAATTAGTTACAAGAGAGGAAAAAAGAAAAGTGATAAGTGAACACGAAGGAATTCAAGTGGATGTGAACTCCTGCTGAATATCTTTGTTTTTAAATAAAGAATGGTTCTAAGATATTGAACGTGTGCTCTCCTCATCCCACAGAAGTCTTACAAACTTATTCATTTTTAAAATGAATTTGTGCATTACTGTCATGGTTTTTTTTTTTAAGGTAATTTTTTTTTTTTCCATCCTCTCTTTCTAGGTTGACTTAGAAGCAAATTCTCAGAACAGAAGCCCGGAGTCCCGTTCCAGTGTTGGTTATCCTAATGCTAAATTTCATCGCAAAGATAATCTTAACCCCAGGCAGCTGAATCTCCATCTCACCCCTCCCCACTCCCAATATGCGGTTCCCAATCGCCACTTCCAGCATCTGTCACAGATACCAAGGCAGCCATATCCTCTGCAACAGCAGCAAAACCTTTTAAGTCAACAACAAAACCATTTACCTGACCAGCAAACCCAGTTGCCACCCCAGCAAAGCCAGGTAGTTCAGCAGCATAATCATTTGAATCAGCAGCCTCCGCAGCCTTCGCAGCTTTCCCCTGCTTACCAGGCAGGTCCCAGCCAGTCTTTTTTTAATAACCCAGTTACTCACCGACCACATTCTCCTGCTGTAGATGCTGTGATTTCAGAGCAACACCCCCCACCTATGTTACAAGAAGTCACTAATCCTTTGAGGCCAATTGCACCCCACAACCCAGTTCTGCCAACCCACTTGAACAACTTCATTGAAGAGAATCCGTCAGGAATGCCCATAGGGGACACTCTAGGTAGGTGACCCTTCTTTTAGTTAAATTCAGACTCTGCAATTCTAATTGCCCTGAGGTGAAACTGAAGAAAGTATTTACCTTTCCAGGCATATTGCTGTGAATTGGGTCATTGTTGGGTTAGTTTCCATAAGTAATGTCATTGAGCATAATTTGCTGCTTAAGGCATGTTTGAATATTCAACACTTTATTAAAAGATTCATGTTTATAGAATTTTCTGTATGATTTAAACAACCAGGTTATGCAGTGGAATGAAGTTCATATATAATAGGCCCTGAAATATGCTGTAAAAATTTTTGTTTATTTTTCCGTTTGCTCTTGACAGGAAGATCTTTAATAAGCATTAGATAACTTTTAAAACTTCCTTTTGCAGATCGTATACATGGAAATGTAGCTTTGGAAACAATAAGGCAGCAGCAACAAGCCAGGTTACAGCAGTGGAATGAACACAATGCCTATCTCAGCCAAGGCAGCATTCCCTATCAACACCATCACCATCCTCACCTACCGCCTCTGCCCCAGCAGCCCGTGGGATTGCATCAACAGCAGCAAGTTAAGGCAAACTGGAAACTTGCCGGTAACCCAGAAGATGAAACAGAGGCAACATATACAAGGTATTCCTTTAGTGAATCCTCATTTTTTCTATAAAATTGAACAGAGGCACGTTATCTGTAACTTAAAGATATTATGAAGTCCTGCTGTTATTGTGAGGGTTAATGTGGCAGGCAGTTATATTCTGTGTTACTCACTCTTCTGTTAGTGTATTGAATAGTAAAGCTGTAGTAGGAGATAGAGATTTATGGAATTTCTCAGTGCTGTATTTATGGAATAGGAAATGGATAGAGAGTAACAGTTTTGTAGTATTTATAAAAAAGCATCTGGGTGTAGTTTAAAGCGTGTTAAGCTGAGAATTCTTCCAATTGAATTAGTAATAAAAGCAGTATTAGAATTCTGCACTTGCAAAAGTGAAGCACAACAAATGCCTCCCTCCCAGCACTCTTCACCAATGAAACCTAAATTTTTCTTCATTTTCAAAAAGCTTTTGCTGGTTTAAAAAAAAATGTGCCTAGTTTTGAGATGGAGAGTTAGAAGACAGAAATGAAGCTATTGAACATAAACAGGTAAATGGTTCCTGTGGATAATGCTGACAATCACATACATTTTAAAGACTAGATTTTAAAATTTTCTCTGATTACTGTCAGCCTCTGCTGCAATTATTTTACATCTCAGATGTTATCATCATGGTAAAGCCTCCAAATGCTCTCTTACCTGACTCTATAATGTTCTGAATTGAACATTCTCAACCTTTTGAAGTTGGAACGTATATTCTACAAGCGAGGGAAATCCTGGATTGTTCTGTTTTTTTGCCTTCTAAGGAGTTCAAGTTTTCTTTAACTACTTTGAGTTTTTCACTTTGTGTAATAAAGTCAGAAAGTTTCAGTTGTCTCTTAAGAGATAACAAAAACTTGATTTTTGTGACTGAAAAGAAAATCTCAAGTTCTTAAAACTTTGAGATGATTCAGGTAGGTATTTTAGCCAATTAATCCTCTTGTGCCTAATTTTTGATTGCTTGCAGTCATCCTTTGAAGTTGGGGTCAGTAAGCTCAAAGATGATATTTAAATTTAAATTCAGTGTTTTGTGCTTGAAGTTTTCTCAGTCTTAAAAAGAGTGGAATTTTAGCAAAATGGCTTTTTTTTTTTTTTCTGGTAACATTTTTTTTCTGTCAATGCAGATTCCAGGATTTGCTCAGAGAACTGTCACACCGTGATCAAAGTGAAAGTCGGGACTTAGCTGAAATGCCACCCCCTCAGTCGAGACTGTTGCAATACAGACAAGTTCAGCCCAGAAGCCCACCAGCACTCCCTTCTCCTTCCTGCAACTCAAATCACAGCGGTCACTTTCCTAACTTCCCAGAAAACAACAGAGACATTGAAATACCCAGTAACCCAGCATTTCAGCAGCATTTACCCCAAATATACAACCCCCCTTTCTCAATGCCATCTGAACATATAACCCCATCTCCCTTGAAATACCTGCAACCTGATGGATCATGGACTTATGCTAACCTACAGCAGAATCACCTAATGGGGCAGGGCTTTCATTATGGTATACCTCCATTGCCCCATAGATCACAACAAAACCCTTTTATACAAATACAGAATCATCAGCATGCAGTTGGTCAGGAGCCATTTCATCCACTCACATCTCGAGCAGTATCTGCTTCTTCGCTCCACAGCTTAGAAGAGGTAGGGGGTTTTTGTCTACTTATGCATGTGTGGTGTCATTGTGTTATGAAGTTATGTTTTGAAATGGTCAAGAGTGCAAAATACCTCACATATTAAAAACTCCTGTTGGAAATTCCTTTGAGGTAAAATTTTTCCGTATGTTTTCTCAGTTGATTCCATGCACGGTTGCGGTTCTCATCCCTGCAGGTACCACATTTTCTGCACCAAGTAGTAGGTCTCAGGTTACAGAAGGTTACTCAGAATTTTTTGTAAGCATTGGTCAGATATCTGGTGATCATTTACCTGGAGTGCAAGTTAATCATGGCCCAGGTGAAAACATTTTAAATGGCTTGCTGGAAAGCCAGCTTGAACCAGCCTTCCAGTTGGCTCAGTATTAAGACAGGATGCGTATGGCTGTGTTACTTGTCATACTAGCTTAAGACAGAAGCAATGTAGTTGCTTTTTCATGGTACAAAATCCACTGTAATAAATCCCACCTACCCTGACCTGATCCACTGTAAAGCCCTCTTTTGGGGGAGCTCAGAATATTGGAAACCAATGCAGAGATACCCATCTTTGTAGCAAGAAGGTGGGTCCAGCACAAATCCTGTGGCACCAGAGCCGGCTCTGTCGCTGTCGGTCGCTCTGCGAGCCAGAAGTCTGCGTTATGGGATTGGACTCTGCAGGTGTGTACAGCTGGTTCACCTTGGGTTTTGAAGAGGAATTATTATTCCCTCCTCAAAAGCAGAATGCTAAGCAGTGTGAAGCACAGACAGTTAGTTCTGTGCAGCCAGCAGCCAGGTTGTGCAGCAAGAATGGCAGAATTAATACTCAGGTAATTTTAAACTTCTGCACGTGATCCAGTATTTCTTCATGAAGTGGTTTGTCCTGTGATAAATTTTTGTCTAGCTTTTTTGCACTAGCTGCGGCATCTTTGCTCATCACTATCCCATATAATACATATTTCATTATCTTTTGATTTTTGGAAGTAGAAGAGATCTTACTTTTTATGTGTCTAAGTGAAACATCTAAAATTGAATTCCACTGTATTTTACAAATTTCTGTCTTTTACAGATTCAGAGAGGCTAACAGAGTCCTCAAAGTCCTAGCTAGAGTTGTAGTAAGATCTAGTTCCAGACATTTAGGAATTCTCTGTCTCAGTCCATTAAACCATACCACCTTGTATAAAATCTAATATTTTGTGACAACAGTTAATGCATCAGTACAGCGGGACTTAAGAACAATGGCTCCTCAGCAGTAATAAACTAATAAATATTCCGACAGAGTTTCTGACAGCTCCTGCTATCTGAAGACAAATAGAGTGAGTCTTTACGTAATTAGTGCAAATTCATTTTAGTTCTTTTTTTTTTTTTTTTTTTCCAAATATGTGACAGAAATGCCAAATGCTGTAAAAATGCTGAAAGAGACTTAGGAAGTTTCTAAGTGATCTGGTTCAGCTAGTGGATAGAACAGAATTCATGAAGAAGTCAAAACAGAGTCTTAGTTGTGTTTTAACAGAAATTGCTCATATGAAGCAGGTTTCTGTGAACATGTAATAGCTGTTAGTATTTTAGAACTCATTTCAAATCCAGAATTTCATAAATAATTTCTGTGTGACAGTGCAAAGCTACTAATTTTGAAATGTATTCTGAAATAGTGTTTTTAATTTGGGATACTTATAGGTAAGTAAAAGAATCGATAACCTTGTCAGACAATATGGTGGTTAGTTCACAAGCTCCAGGAGTTCAGGCAGTGTGGGATTTTGAATCCTGGTTCACTAATATTGTTGGAAGATGGGGTTCTTGACACATGCCCATGCTGATTACATGCTTTCAGAAGCCTCTCCATCATGTTTAAACCTATTTAAATGCATTAAAAGCAGGGATGTTGCAGGTTTTACAAAATAGAAGTTGTTACGTGCGAGGTATAATGTCTGTGAAAGAATTGGGAATGGTTATTTATACCATCTGCCAGAGCTTTGTGTAACTGCACAAAGCCTGTATTTGAATGTCACTCACAGAAGTATCCTGATATCAAATATAGCAGTACCCATATAAATTGGTGCTTATTTTTCTAAATACCTCTAATGCTGCACCCTCTAATGCACCTTCAATTTCAATCTGTTAATCACCGCTGGTAAGAAAAACATTGTGCAAATCACCTTATTTTAAGATGTGGTTAATTTTGTCTAAACCTGTAGGATCTCTTGCTTCAAGTTAAGTGTGTTCTGAAATAATTTTGTGATGAGGACCAAGAATGGTCTTTAAAACAACAAAGACTTTGAGCAGGTATCTTTTAGTATAAAAATGGGAAAGCTTTAAAACTGCTAAGAATTTCCTTTGACATAATTTATAACAGAGAACAAGCTAAGGACAGAGAATTGATAATATGTCGTATTCCTTTTTGAAACATCGTTGTCATCTTTTCCGTATTAGACTATTTTCTAGATGAGGATTTATGAGCTTTTGCATGCAGACAGTCAAACCAGATTTGAGCTGCATATCAAAGGGAATACCTAACTTATTCTGTCTGGTCTGTACTTGCAAGTGTCCAGAACTTTGATAACTTCCTAATTGCTTATCAAAAATGTGAAATTACCCATTAAACTCAATAAAAAGGATACCTTTAGACTTTGATTTGGGCTGTAACTTCTGTATGTTGTTTTTGTTTTTAACGTGTATCCTCAAGAGAAAGTGATGACAGGAATTCAAGTGTATTTCCCTGATACATCATTAAAATGTGGCAGCTGTAATGAGATCTTACAGTTTCTTTCATGCACTCTTTTTTTGCTTTCTTTATTTTTTGTAGATAATATAATAACAGCTATGGGGCAAGTTCTTTTGTATATGCTTGGCTAATTTTTTATGACATTTCATTAGGATGTTTACTTTTCCTTTAACCAACTATAGATCTATTTCAATGGCTTTACCTTCATTTGCACTCTTGGTAGTTCAGTGCAGAAGAAAGCAATAACTGCTTCATTTAATCAAATAAAAATGAGCGTCATGGGCATGCCTTGAAATCTTGACTAGGTTTAGTGGCTCCTTAAATCGGAACTCCTGAAGACGGCAGGAACTCCTGCCCTTTCCATCTGCAGGATTTATGGAAGCAAGTAATTTCTGTGGCTTCAGCTGAAGTTCTTTTCATTATTCCTCTTGGGAGGACACACTTCACTGCGCATTTGTGCTGCGTGTACATATGCAAAAGGCAGCGTTCAGCTGAGAGAGCACGCTTGCCCAACCCTGCTGTACAAGCCCTTCATTTGTCCTTCGGAACGTAAAAGCCAAAGATGCTGGTTTTTTCCTCCCTCTGTCATGATTTTGTTTTCCCTTGCTCCTGTATGTTTTTGTGTTCCCCTTACCTTTTTTGTAAATGCTGGGTGTCTTTCTACTCACTGTATTGGATGGGAAGATAAAAAGGTCGATGGGAAGATGAGAACTGAGGAGGTGCAGCTGGAGCTATGTGTATTTTCTCTCTCTAATATGATTGCAATACGTGGTTGTGTACAGCAGACCCCTAGAAATGGATATTTTCTATATGTAATGAGTTCTTTCTTTTGTAAGATGTGATAGCAGGTAGATTTATATATAAAGCTGTGGAAAAATAGCATGATACATGAATGAAAGGATCAAAAAGTCATCTTTTTTTTGTTTGTTTGTTTTTCTTTGCAGTATGAACCAAGAGGACCAGGCAGGCCGTTGTACCAAAGAAGAATTTCCTCTAGTTCAGTCCAGGCTTGTTCTGAAGAATTAAGCACTCCTCAAGACAGTCTTGGTCAGTGTAAAGAGCTTCAGGACCACAGTACCCAGCCCTCTTTCAACTACTCGCCCCCTGAGCTGTGGGTGACCTCCTCCTCGGCCGCCCCCTTCCCAAACATTCCATGCAATGGCTCCGGCTCCGGCCCTGGTCCCGGCTCTGGCCCTGGCCGCCCCGCACCACCCCGCGAGCTCCTCGGTAAGCACCCACGGGAAAGCATTTTCTCTCTGCACAAAATACCTCCTGCCTTCTCTTCAAATTCTGAACCCAACTGCAGCAAGCCTCCTGAAAGTGCCTTGTGTCTGCACTTCCGAGGTTGCTTGCAGCAGTTGCCTTTGCTCTATTTTCCCATTATTAGGATTTTGCTACGTTGCAAATGTCTACTGAAGAATCCTGCTGAGCTTGAGTACTTCCTGTAGCCCAGGCAGTACTGCTGCTTAGTCTTCCCCCTGCCAAAAAGTAGTTCATACCAATAAATCACCATTTTTGTAGGTGCTGTGCTTTTCTGCATTGACTGTGGTGATCACCTTTAAAGGCCAAACTTGTTCTTTCACGCTGAGGCTTAGTCACCAGTAGCTTCAGTGTCTCTGGCTGCTGTTGATCTTTATCCGTGAAATAAAAATCCATGAGACAAAGATGCCCTGAGCTGATCCTGCATCCGCTGCCTGGGAATGAGCGGTCCCACCGCTCGGGGGCTCGTGCGTCTCCGAAGGCCGCGGCACAGGCCGTGCTTCGGGAGCCTTGGATTTACAGCAGACGGGGGATTTATCCCAACTGCTGGGGGTTGCTCAGCGCTGTCACGTGTGGGCTCTATTTAAATGGCAATTTGAGAATTTGATTTGCATCCCACTGTTCTTCTGCTTATGGAAGAAACAGCTTGTCTTCCTTATGTTCAGTTCAACTTTTTTTTCTGTTAGATTCCTTTGCCACATTTAATTTTCACCTTTGGCCCTGCTTGTCATTGATTGTCGTCTTTGGAGTGTTAAACTTTTATTATTTCCAGGCTTTTTCTTCTTTTTGAGTTTTTATTAAAAAGAACTAGGGGATTTTTTGTTTGTTTTTTTTTTGGTTTTTACTTCTGTAGCCATTTGAAAGTACATCATTGTTTGTGCACTTTAAGAACAACCCCGTGAAGACTGAAATAATTACACAATATATCCAGCTCCTGGACTACAGTAGATATAAACTATACATGCACCCGGGAGTGGAGTTTCTCTATGTAAGACAGTGAATTCCCAAGACAAAAGTAAGATAGTTCACTAGAATTCAGGAAATTCACTTATACGTACGGTGGAAAGCATATTTTTTTCCAATAGTTGCAGGAGTTGTTAAATAAGGAGCAAGAACGTATCAATTAGCAGGAATGCCTTTGGACTAAAATATTGATAATTAGCTGGGTAGCAGGCGGAAGCCCAAGGTTCCCTTTGCGAATGGATTATGCATGCTGCCGTAAATTTTAATTTTGGCCTATTAAGGTATGAAGCAAGGAGAATGAAATACTCTCTGTGCTGTCTCGGTGGATCAAGTATTTCAATTACAGCCGATGCGCTCAGGAGGCCGCTCACTGCCGGCGTGCGGGCGAGAGGCGCGGGTCCCGCGTCGGCGGCTCCGCAGGCGCGCACCCCGCGGGCACCTTCCAAACCGTCGCCCTTCTCAGCTGCTCTCGCTTAAATCCACCCTCTCTGCTCCCTCCGCAGCTCCGCCGAAGACGGTGAAAGGCGCCGAGGAGCACCTGAAGGCCGAGAACATCCCGCTCTCCAACTCCTTCAACTACAGCGTGCTGCAGCATCTGGGCCAGTTCCCGCCGCTCATGCCCAACAAGCAGCTCGTGGAGTCCAACAACAGCAGCCAGGCGCCTGCGGGCGCCACCAAGCCCGTCATGTCCTACGCGAGTGCCCTGCGGGCCCCGCCAAAGCCCAAGCCCCCTCCTGAGCAGGCAAAAAAGAATAGCGACCCCCTGTCTCTGTTTCAGGAACTTAGCCTAGGTAGTTCATCAGGTAGCAATGGCTTTTACTCCTATTTTAAATAACCAGAATATTTTTTTTAGAGAGAATTTTAATTTTTATTTGTGTCGGTAGATCTAAGGTAGTTGGGGCTTCACCTTGTAGTTGCAAATATTCCCTTTGTTTATATTAGTAAATATATCCTCACTTAATTGCTTTGCTGCTAGACTTTCAACTAATTTTTTTTAATTGTATTCCATTATTTGCTTTTTTTTTTTTTTTGC